>NW_017731409.1:4187291-4242460 GCF_001890085.2 Hipposideros armiger
AGAAAGAAAGAAAGAAAGAAAGAAAGAAAGAAAGAAAGAAAGAAAGAAAGAAAGAAAGAAAACAACCCCATTTACAATTGCATCAAAAAAAATACTTAGGAATAAATTTAACCAAGGAAGTAAAAGACCTGTACTCAGAAAATTATAAGACATTGAAGAGAGAAACTAAAGAAGATACAAATAAATGGAAACATATACCATGATCGTGGATAGGAAGAATTAATCTAGTTAAAATCTCCATACTACCCAAAGCAATATATAGATTCAATGCAATCTCTATTAAAATATTAATGGCATTTTTCACAGAACTAGAATAAATAATACTAAAATTTATATGAAACCATAAAAGACCCCGAATAGTCAAGGCAATCCTGAGAAATAAGAACAAAGCTGGAGGTATCATCCTACCTGATATCAAATTATACTACAAGTCTATAGTAATCAAAACAGCATAGTATTAACATAAAAACAGATACATTGATCAATGAAACAGACTAGAAAGCCCAGAAATAAATCCATGCCTATATGGTCATTTAATCTATAACAAAGGAAGCAATAATTTACTTTGGGGAAAAGGCAGTCTAGTCAATAAATGGTGCTGGGAAAACTGAACAGATACATGTAAAAAAATGGAACTGGACCACCCTCTTAGGCCATATACAAGAATAAACTCAAAATGGATTAAAGACTTAAATTTAAGACCTAAAACCATAAAACTCCTAGAAGAAAATGTAAGATGTATACTCTCAGACGTAATCCTTAGTAATATTTTTACTGATATATGTCCTCAGGCAAGGGAAACAAAAGAAAAAAATAAACAAATGGAACTACATCAAACTAAAAAGTTTTTTCACAGCAAAGGAAACCATCAATAAAACAACAAAAAAATCCTACTAAATGGGAGAAGATATTTGCTAATGATGCATCTGATAAGGGGTTAATATCCAAAATTTATAAAGAGCTCATCCAACTCAACACCAAAAAAACAAACAATCCAATTTAAAAATGGACAGAGGACATGAATAGACATTTCTCCAAAGAGGACATACAGATGACCAATAGACATATGAAAAGATGTTCAAAGTCTCTAATTACCAGAGAAATGCAAATAAAAACCACAATAAGATACCACCTCACTCCTGTCAGAATGACTATCATCAATAAATCAACAAACAACAAATGCTGGTGAGGATGTGGAGAAAAGGGAACCCTTGTGCACTGTTGGTGGGATTGCAGATTGCTGCAGCCACTATGAAAAACAGTATTGAGGTTCCTCAAAAAACTAAAAATAGAACTATCTTATGACCCAGCAATTCCACTCCTGGGTATTTATCCAAAGAAACACAAAACACTAATTTAAAATTATATATGCACCCCTGTGTTTACTGAAGTACTATTTACAATAGCCAAGACATGGAAACAGCCAAAATGCTCATCAATAGACGATTGGATAAAAAAATTGTGGTACAATTATACAATGCAGTATTACTCTGCTATAAAAACAAATGAAATTTTACCGTTCGCAACAACATGGGTGGACCTAGAGGATATTATGCTAAGTGAAATAATTCAGAATGAGAAAGACAAATATATGATCTCACTTATATGTGGAATCTAATGAACAGAATAAACTAGCAAACAAAACAGAAACAGACTCATAGATACAGAGAAAAAAACTGGCCGTCCAGAAGCCGGCGACTGATCTGCCTCGCCTGGGAAGATCGCAATGATGGTGCCAAATTGGACCAGTGAAGCAACGTCCTCCACAACTAGACTGAAGAACAAAAGGACAGCAAGTTGTCTGTTCCCCTTCCCCCAATTCTCCAGCGCTGTTCCCATCCCCCAATTCCCCAATAAAAATCTTTAAAAAAAAAAAAAAACATGATGGTTGCTAGATGACAGGGGGCTTGGGGATGGGTGAGAAAGGTTGAAGGGGTTAGGAAGTACAAATTGGTAGTCACAAAATAGTCACGGGGATGTGAAATACACTATGAGAAATATAATCAATAATGTTGTAAAGACTATGTATGGTGTCAGATGGTTACTGGACTTACCGGGTGGATCACTTCATAGATTATATAAATGCCTAACCACTGCACTATGCATCTGAAACTAATATAAAATAACATTGAATGTCAGCTATAATTATATATATATATATATATGTATGTATAATATAATATACACACACATATATATACATATATATGTAGTCATGGGGTGTAAAGTACAGCATAGGGAATATAGCCAGTGGTATTGTAATAGCTATGTATGATGTCAGATGGGTAGTAGACTTGATGGGGTTATCACTTTGTGAGGGGTGTAAATATCTCATCATTATGTTGTTTTGTATACCTGATACTATAATTAAATTAAATTAAATTAAAAAGATCTTATCTCAAATAAATCAGTTTCTTAAAAAGTAAAAAGAAAAAAGGAGATAGCTTGTAAAACTCAGGAAAGACTAACTTTGAGTTTATTTTTTGAAGAAAGCATTTTGCACTTATGGTAGCCCACAGGCTCAAACAAATCTTCTTATGAGCCATTTCTAGGGCTTTGTAGAGAAAAATGCTGGGGATCTACCAAGAAGGAGAAACCCTGCCTTTTAAATTAAGAAAACCTTAATCAATACAGTAAGGGCTGAGTCTGTGGAATAATATTTCTTTCTTATATAATTGAGACTTAGAATTCAAAATATTCTTACTGAGTAATGAGCAAAGTTAAATAAATGTGTGCTAGAGCCAGAAAAATAGAACAGACGTCACCTCTGTAAAACCCCAAGAGAGATTTACAATAAGCAAGTTATTTCCAGTCATAAAACAGCTTATAAAACAAAAGTGCTGGATGAATGCTGGTCTGCTTCGTTAAGGAGGCTGAGGATTATCTAGGAAAAGTCAGGAAGTCTCATGTAGAACAGGGCTGGGGTTGGCATTCAGAGAGTACCTGAGCCCTCTTTGTTTTCTTTACAGACTAGCAAGAGCATCTTAAACAGGTTATGTAAGGGGAAATGGGCCAAGGGGGAAGGACAGTGGTGTCATCACAGTGTCTTGCTTTTGCTTCCCTATCAAGAAAGTGAAATGGTCTGAAGATAAACGATTAGCCTGGCAGGCTCAGACATGATTACCAACATTCCCTCTGCCTCTGTTCCATGCAAAGCATTTAGCTGGATCCTACAGAAGCTGGGAATGACCATTTTTCCATTGGGGAAGTGGCTCCAATCCAACGCACTGGTTATTAGCAATCACTGGAGACCTGGGAGCTGATAAGACGTTGGGTCACTGAATTCCTTACAGACTTGTGTCCATGTGGCAATGAACTCTGGCCCAGTGCCTCCCCTACTGGCCCCTTCTCAGGTGGACAGTGCACATGTGAGGGAAAGGACTTAGAGAAGATTGTGTCTTCATAGAAGAGGAAGGCTCTGAAAGGAGAGCTGTTTATTCCTGGCAGTGCTGCCCTTACACCTGGGCAAGAGGCACTCTGGTCCTAGACCCCATGCATTAAAAGTTCCCTATCCAGCCCTGCCCTCCCTCAGGGCCAAAGCGATATACTCACTGCACACCCAAGCCCCAGGCCCCTCTTTTAGACAACACTCCCAGAATTTCCCGCCCACACAGCCCTGAGCTCACTTCCAGGGCCTGCATTGTCCCCTTCTCTGGGTCTGTCCTCCTAAAGACAGACCTCCACATAAGCAAATGTCAAGGAGTGGCCAAGGGGTGACATATGGATGGAGTTTGGATGTGCGGGCTGAGGGGTCTATACTCCTGTGCACAGGCCCCTCCCAATGCAGAGCAGAGCCAGGGTAGGAGGAGAAAAGGATGGGTGGGAGCTGGATGGGCACTCCCTGAACTGCCCTGTCCCTGTGCAGAACCCTGAGAAGTCCAAGAATCCTCCATTTGAACATGACCTTCTAGGTTTTTATGAAAGTACATGTGTCAAGGTAGGAAGATACAACTTATTTTGTTAAGCAGTTTGCTGGCTTGATGTATAACTTTTAAAAATGTAGACACATGGTGTGTGGACCTCCATTTGTTCTCTTGCCTCAGGCACTGCAAATGTGAGGGCTGGGCTAGTTCCTAAGTTGCACCCCTTTCCTCCACATGTGACTTCTGAGGAGCAGAGTGTTTGGTTTCTTCTTCTCTTCCTTATACTTAAGAAGTACCGTATTTGCCGGCGTATAAGACGATTTTTTGGCCCTGAAAAATATGCCTCCAAGTGGGGGGTCGTCTTATACGCCAGGTACACTTCAGATAGACTGCCCATAGTGCTTGCCCCGTGCCATAGTGGCCTCCCGATGCCCGCCCACTTCATTCCACATACCGTTCAGGCATCAGCAGCGCTGCTGGGTGTATGCTCGGCTGTTATGCGATTTTGCTGTTATGCGATTTTACCACACTCACAAAATCGCACACAGCCGACCATACACCCAGTATGATAGCGCAAAATCGCGAATCGCGATTTATGTATATGTTTGATTACATACAGCCTTGTGACAGTTTTCCTGCATGTCATAAGCATTTGAATATAAATATAAATGTTGAAATCAAATCTGATATTGTTTTACCTTTTATTTGGTGTGTGGAAGGTGTGCGGAAGAGGGGGTAATCTTATATGGCGAGTATATAACAAACTCTGTATTTTGAGTGGAAATGTTAGGGGGTCGTCTTATACGCCCAGTCGTCTTATACGCCGGCAAATACAGTAAATTAACTCATTTTTTTATTTGCAGAAACCTGTGTTTTTTCCTAAGGGTGAAAACATTAAAATTAACCATTAGTCCCCAAGTTAACTGAACTGGTCAAGAGAACTCACTCTTTCTCCAGGAAGAGTAAACAACTCAATCATATCCTGCACAAGTTCAAAGGCAATGAAAAGGCCTGCTTTCTCTTGGGGTGGTCACTGTTGATCTATTTATTGTAGAAACAGTGGAGGGAGGGCAGCCTTCTTCCTGCAGCTGGGAAGCAGCCATGACCCTTTTATAAGGAAGATACATGTGGACAGTACCTGTTGGCTGGGAGCTCAAAGCATTTTCTAATTTCTGTCCCCAGAGAACCTGCTGACCACCCTTGAGGAAACGGGAGGTAAATTGCTCAGAATAACAAGCCCTATGAGGAAATCTAAACGGGCACCAGTCCACGTTACTTCTGGAATGGAAAGGGGACAAAAATCTGACAAGCTCAGGAGATGTGGAGGCAGGTGTGACAGGCATCTGCTGCCCTGAGCATACAGAGCAGGCGCCAGGCAGGGCTCCTTCTTGTGTTCTTTGTAGTCCTAAAGTGTCTCAAAACTCTTAAGAAAACACCTAGCTGAGGTTGTTGACATTCATGGTACAGACAGAGGAAGGAGGCATCACCAGGAGGAGAGAAGAGGGAGGAGGGGGCAGTGGGTTTGGACAAGCTGTCAGGCTGAGCTTGGCCAGCAGCCTCAGGACGGCAGTAAAGCTTAAGCCTGAGAAAGGTTGGCTCCTGACTACTTCAGCCCAGTGCTGGGGAGAGGGGTCCAGAACTCCAGGAAAAGGGCACTTGCCTGACCCTAAGAGTAAGCATCTCCTTAAACTCTGTGCCCTAGGTACCTTGCTAGCTGGCCCTCATCCTGGACTTACGGGCCCAGCAGGTGGTTCTGGGAGTCCTATGGTGACTACACACTCCCTGGCAACTGAACCACACCTGAGTTTCCCAGGATTTCCCTGTAGTAAGAGGAAAAGCAAGAGATGTTAGAAGCATTCTTTTAACAGCCAATGGCTCACCCCGAGGCTGGACCAGCCCTGGTTCCCTTGCTGTGGGAGAATTGGGGAGGGCCACCCAGCCAGTCACAGCCTTGGCCAGACTCAAGGCCACTTTCCCAAAATGACCTCATTCCTGCCCTCAGCTGCCCCCCAACACTCGCCTCTCCCCTCTCTCCCCAGACAATGAGATTCTAGACCCAGAAACTGCCAATGCTTACCTCCAAGTAGTAGGTAACCTGAGCAGAAGAAACAAAGAGCGAAACTGTCTGTGCCTCCCAACCCAGAGAGGCTCTCTACTCCTCCTGTGTACCGAGCCCTGGAATCTCCTCTGGCAGACACTACTGGGACGTGGAGGACACTACTGAGGGCTCAGCATGGTCACAGAATCTGTGCATAGGAAAGAGTGGTTTCAACTAAACCTGAAGGAGACGTGAACTATAAGGCTCTACCTACCAAAGTCACTTTCAGACTCTCACTGACCTCTGCACTGAAATCTTAAAAGACAGACCCAGGAAGATTTGAATGTACGCGCATTAACGATGAAGGGGGCTGAGTGTCATTCTGCAACATGGAGAATTTTACCCCCATCTTCACCTTTCCTGCCACAGCTACTGAGAAAAATCTTTCCTTTTTTCTGGTTGCCCTCAAAATGGGACCTAAAAACTCTCTGCTCCTCCTAGGAAGCCCCTTTTGAGTATATCTCTTTCCCAAAACTCGGGGTGTGAGTCACAGCATCCAGGAGCTGCTTCTTCAGCCATCTTGGCTGATGCCAGGAGAACACTGGGCTTCTATTGCTTATGGGACAATTGGTGTGGCTGAGTGCATAGTAGAAATAAAACGAACAGGCTACCCCAATGCGTGCACCTGATCCTACTGAGCAGTCATCAAGCAAAACTTTCCAGAGCTCAATCTTCTACTTTCATCTTCATTGAATGCCATTCAAAACTCTAATGGAGTCTCTCAAATAAAACCCAATTCATCTGCTCTAAAAACTCTCCTCCAAACAGTGGCAAGGACAATAGGCGGAGATAATTATGTATCTACAAAGCCATGATCAATAACCATATATAATATATACTAAAGCAAGATGTGATGGGGAGGCAAAAACTATAACTCTCTCTGTTTAAGACAGTATCTTAAGAATATTACGGGCAGACCCTGCTACATGAGTACACCACCACAGAATAAACTTTTTTTTTTCTAGATGTCAAAACATGTACAGCTGAGAGAGGCTTTTTCAAGGACTGGCAAAATTAGGGGCACTCTGCCCTCTGGCCTAGATGACACATCTGCTCCCATTTATGGTAACAAGGTAGACATTACAGAGCCTTAAGACAAAGTCTGACCAAAAGAATTTATCTTTGCCTTTATTTCCTATTAAATGCACCACCAGGACACTGTTCCTATCCTCTGCCGGAGGGTGAGATACTTCCGTCTGAATTGTCTCTAACCCCCCAACCAGGTAGCTCACTGGGATTGGGATTGAGGACAGCAGGGGCAGCCCATACATAATAGGACCTCTGTCAACAAGGGGAGATGGTTTGCCTCCATTTATTAATTTTCTCAGAGCAGAAATTGCATAGACTCTGATGCCTAATTGGACTGACCAGGTTCAAATCCTAACTCTTCCACTTATTAACTGTGAGATTTTAGGTATGTCCCTCAATCTGTCTGTGCCTCAGCTCTATGAGACTAATGATTGTCTCACCTCAGAGGGCTGTTCGAAGACTTACATGAGTTACTACTCATATAATACCAAGCACATAGTAAGCACTATAAAAAAGTTTGTAAAATAAACATATAATTACACATCTATTCATCTTATATGCCTCCCACAAGAAGATAAAAATCATTTCTTGGTAATGTTAGGAGGTCTCAGACCCCATAGGGGGTTTCCTAATGGTCTACGGTACCGAAAGCTCAAAGACTTATAATATCAGCGTCACAGACCTGCGACTACACGTGATGTAGACCCTTATCTGAGAGAAATCTACACAAAAATCACCCTCAAGGACAGTCCAAACGAAATTAACCCCCCACCCAGAAACTATTATAAACTAATTATTTTAACAAAGGAGTTTAAATTAGTTATACTTTGACTAGGGTTTTACAGATATCCTTATATTGAGTTGGATATGGGCACAATTGTTTTTGTTTTGTTTTTTAATAATTTATTAGGGTGATATTTACACAATTAAAAAAAACCAAAACTTTAAACCATTAGTTGAAAGAAGAGCTTGAAAGCGTATCTCAAGCTTTCATCTGCTTACAGATAAAACTACTCCCAAGCCCACTCAACATGTGCCCTACAGGCCAGATTTCACCACCTCACTTGGTAAATGAGGATGATCTTCCTCAATATTATAACCGTACTAATTCAACTGTATGAATGGAATGTTTGCTATGTGGTTATTAGCTTTTTACAAGACCCTTCCTTGTGTGGGGATTCATTTGAGTGAATCATCCCAGAATGTTTCTAAAGTAGGTGGGGTCAAAGTAAATGGGAAGGGCTTAAAGATGTCCATCAGCATTACCCGGCAGCTCAGCTGTGAACTCTGTGTGCCCTTACACTAACTTGTAGTAGAAGAAATTGAGAGGATTCCAGAGGTTCCAGAAGGTTGAGTTTTAATGGAGTTGGAGTTTATCCTTACATGGAGCAAGATATATTTGTTGGATCAGCTTCCCTGGACTTGGAGATAAGATGGCACCCAGAGACCACATGGCTAAGAGGAAGGCAGGGGAACTGGGAGGGTAGGAAGGCAGACCTGATGCCTACAAAGTTATGCTAAGCCTTTAAGAGTAGGGAAACTGGGCTGTGTACAGATCTCAAATATTTTCATAGAACTTTTTTTAAACAAGGAATCTAGATATGCATGACTTAATGTTTTTATGTTAATTATCAGGCATTGTTTTTGTTATATATTCCCTTGCTTTTTCATAAAATAACTTTTGTTCTTTCAGCTCTATTAAGGGAGTTTTGACCATGCTTCCCTGGAGTGAATTAGGGGTACATTTTACCCCTAGGGCCCTGGACAGTGGGAAAGGAGGAATCAAAAAATGAAAGAAGTTAAAGGAAAGTTAAAGGAAAGACAAAAACTTGGGGGGAAGTGAAGGGGGCGGGGGACTACCTATTGTGTCAGCTAAGTATTTCCCTCACTCAAATCTCTGAACCAGGGGCCCACTTCCCCACTCTCAGAAAATAGCCATCTCTCTGCCTCCAGTGACCCTCCCTTCCGCAAAATCCATCTCATAGTCAAGATCTCTCCCATTTGTTCAGTCTCTCCAACTCCTCTGGTATCAGTCTTCCTTCCTTCTCATGTCCTCAAACGTTGTCTTTTTTATAGCTGCAGCTTACCTATAAATTTGCGTTTATTCTATGTTGTTTTGATAAGTATTCTGTAACACATAAATAATGTTTACATTGTTCTATTAGATTGGAAGTTCTTTGAAGGTGAATACCCCTTATCTCCTTTGTAAGTCTCTGCCACATCATTTATATGAAAAAGTTCATCAATTGTAAAATATCTTTATTGTGTTTTTTCAAATGCATCACTCTTAAAAACCCAATCAGTACAGAAAAAAAAATCGTAATTCCATCTCAAAGAGATAACATCCATTAATAGTTTGGAATATATCATTCATCACCCCTTGGTTTGTGCATGTACAAAATTAGCGAAAAAGGAATCTTACTTAATATTATATGTCACAACTTTCTCCTTTTATTTTTATGTTGCTACACAGACCTCCTTTATTTCTCTGAATAGCAATAAATATTCCAAGGCACAGCTATTTCATAATGTTATTGATCTAGTAATAGATATTTAGGTTGTTCCACCCATGTCTAACAGATGTTTAGGTTGTAAGAAAGCTGTCAGCGATGACTCCCTTATTTCAAGTTTGAGCTTCTGGATAGATGGTGGTAATGCCAATTAAGATAGAGAATTCTAGGGCCGGCCGAGTGGCGCGATGGTTAAGAACTCGCTTGGGATGCCAGAGGGCCCCGGTTCGGATCCCACATAGGAGGGCCAGTGACACTGCCCTCCACAGCTAAGATGCTGAACAACAGCTCAACCTGGAGCTGAGCTGCCATGAGTCGCCGGTGGCGGCGTAGGCTGCAGTCCCTGTGGCAGTGGGTTGCCATGGGCTACCGCGTGTAGCCAGCAGCCAGCGTGAGCGGCCAGCAGCCGCAGTGAGCGGCCGTCCAGAAGCCGGCGACTGATCTGCCTCTCCAGAGAAGAGCACAATGATGGTGCCAGCTTGGGCCAGTGAAGCAACGACCTCCACAACTAGATTGAAGAACAAAACGACAGCAACTTGTCTGTTCCCCTTCCCCCAATTCCCCAGCGCTGTTCCCCTCCCCGCAATTCCCCAATAAAAATCTTTAAAAAAAAAAAAAAAAAGATAGAGAATTCTATAGCAGCCACAGGTTTTGGTTGGATAAATTGTTTATTTTCCCTTATTATTTTCTCTTTACAATGACATAATTATTAAAATCATGAACCAATATTGGTACATTACTGCTATCTAATCCTCATACTCCATTCCAGTTTTACTAATTGGCACAATATCATTCTTTTTTTTTTTTAAGATTTGTATTAGGGAATTGAGAGATGGGGAAGGGGAACAGACAAGTTGCTGCCCTTTTTGTTCTTCAGTCTAGTTGTGGAAGACGTTGCTTCACTGGCCCAAGTTGGCACCATCATTACACTCCTTCCAGGGAAGGCAGATCAGTCGCTGGCTTCTGGACAGCCGCTCACTGTGGCTGCTGGCCGGCTGAGCTGGCTGCTGGCTACACACTGTAGCCCACGGCAGCCCAGCTCCAGGTTGAGCTGTTGTTCAGCATCTTAGCTGCAGAGGGCAGTGTTACTGGCCCTCGTGTGTGGGATCTGAACTGGGGCCCTCTGGTGTCCCAAGCTAGCTCTTAACCAGTGAGCCACTCGGCCGGCCCCCAACATCATTCTTTATAGCAAAAGTACTCAATCCAGGATCATGCATAATGTTAGTTGTCATGTCTCTTCAATCTGAAATAGTTCCCTAGTCATTCTTAGTCTTTAATAGCCTTGAAACCTTTCAAGATTACAGAGCAGTTGTTTTCTTAGAAAGTTAGTTATTTGTGTTTATCTGATGTTTCCTCATGATTAGATTTAGGTTATGCATTTTTGTCAGGAATATCACAGAAGAGATGCTGTACACTTCTCAGTGCGTTCTATCAAGAGGTGCTCAGTGTCAATTTGTCCCATTACTTGTAATGTTAACCTTGATCACTCGATTAGGTGGTGTCCGCCAGACTTCTCCACTGTAAAGTTACCTTTTTTTCCCTTTGTAATCAAATATTTTGGGGGAGGTACTTTAAAGCTATGCAAATGTCCATTCTTTATTCAACATTCACCCACTATGTCTAGCATCCCTTGATGGTTCTTAGCTGAATTATTATTATTTTGTTTGCCAAAGTGATTTTAGAATTCTATCATTGTTTTACATTCATTAATTGACATTTCATGGTAAAGAAAAGCTTTCTTCTCCCCCCCATTTATTATTCATTTATTTATTTCAGCATAGACTCATTGATTCCCATTTTATTACATGGGTTATAATCTGTAACTATTATTATTTATCTTGATGCTCAAATTGTTCCAGTTTGGCAAGTGGGAGCCCCTTCAAACTGGCTTCTATGTTTTTTTTCACACGTCTCCATTATTCTTCTAACAATTCCTTAATTCTGACACAAAAATATTCCAGGCTCATCTTGTACTTTCCCTGCCCTAGCCCTGAAATCAGCCATTTCTCCAAAGAACCTAGGTTTCCTCTAGCGGAGAATGGTATTTACAAGCCAAGATCTGGGTACTAGGTGTAGTCATTGATATTGAGGTGTTGTTCCTCCCAGAACCTCTCAGAGAATGTTGTTAGGAAGAACTATAATTCTGTATCTATTTATATATATGAAAGCCATAGTTTAGTTACCTTCAATTCTAACTCAACATCATGGGATTTATTAATTCTAGTTATCTTCTTCACCATATCACGACTTCTCTCTCTCTGATAAGGAGACACCTCTTTTCATTATTCTCAATATATTTATTTGATCAAGGGCCCTGTGTGTAAAGAATCCCCTCTTGCTGCCATCACACCCCTGCACAGATGCCCTCATCACGTCACCTACTCGGGGCCCACCCCCTACATTGCCATAGAGGCCCTCTTCACACAAGTCAGACCCTGACAGCCCATTGGGCCATGACCACCCCCATTCATAGGAGCTGCCTCACCCCATTTACATTCCTATATCTGTGACCGGCCACTGAGACTCCACTCTTCATTCCCCACTGACGTATACTTTGTTTGGCCCACAATAATGGCTTTACACTAACTTTTTCAGAAGGAAAGAAAGGAGAGGAAAAAGGTACCCTGATTATTTTTTAATTAAAAACTTAATGCAAATATCATTATAGATAAAGAATAGGGAACTTTTTTTTAGCACAAAGGAGACTAAGGAGACATGACAACTAAGTACAGTGTGTAATCCTGAACCAAAAAAAGGCCATTATTGGGAAAGTGGTGAAATTTGAATATAATCTATGGATTAATTAATAACATCATATCAATATTAATTTCCTATTTTTGATAATTGCATTATGATTATGTAAAATGTTAACATTAGGGGAATCTGGGTGACAGATATATGGGAACTATGTTATGTTACGATACTATTTATATATTATTTTGCAACCTGCTGCATCATGTCACTTTTCATTATGGACATCTTCCCATTGTTTATCAGCACATAAAAATCTCTCTCGTCTCCCATGTCTGGACATCTTTTTGTGAACTATGGAGTGGCCTTTCTATAAATGCTGTTGATCATCTCTGTTTGCCATGAGTCAACTGGCCAGAGAGGGTCGGCCTGACCAACAAGAAGAACAGACTTATTCCAGCAGCTGTCAGCACCCGGAGGACACAGTGTTCTTTGGGCCTGTTACCAAACCAACCAGGTCAGTTTCTCCTCCTATTTCAAAGCAAATTTCCTCTCATTCTCCTTGAGTTGCCACAGCATTTGGCCTGTAATTGTGTTACAGAGGTGAGGGGGAGACAGGGTGTGGCCTTCTATAAATATAGAATAATTGTTTGCACATTATCATTGTTATTTTTATTTATTTTAATCAACATGCTTAGAGCTTAAACAATTCAACTGATCCTTGAGAGGCTTGTTCAAGGTCACACAAGCCACTGGCAGTAACAGGAAGGAAGAGGGTGCGATGGCTGCATTGTCTTCAGCCCACAGACAGGCTGTGCCAGGCATTGCCATCCCTACCAAGCCCAGAGGAATGCCAGAAGCTCAGGGTTCTGCATTGGCAATTGGAAGGGACAGCTGGATTTTGGAAAGTTATATGACAGCTTCAGCAGCATTTTCCCCACTGACTCAGAAAAAGCACCTGAGTTCTCTAGACACCTAACTGTCTGCTTCTCAGCTTCAGGGAACCATCACCTCAGACTGCTACCCTTCACTACCCTGACACCCCTTGAACTCCCACCTTGGTCAACTACATGGCAATTTCAGACTGTGCTGACCACATAACGGTCTCCATCCACTTAAAGAATTCACAAGCCAGGGTTCTCCAACTCACTATTCTACCAACTGGAGTAGGCAGGGAGCTTACGTGACTTGATAAAGATGGAAGCAAATATGCTGAAATTGATTAAAAGGAGTAGTTTGAGGTCATGTGACTAGGTCATTTCCAAGGTTCCTTTTCATTCTAAAGTTCTCCATTATGTTCCTGATCAAGGCAGCAGTGCCATGGTGAAAAGCACTCATTTCAGCATCAGAGACTTGGGCTCAGGTTCCAGTTCTGCCACCTACCAGCTAAGCGATGTCGGGCAAGATACCTGACCGTGGTCAGCTTTAGTTTCCCCATCTTTGCAGGGCTGTCGGGAGGTTTCTGAGACATGATGCAGGGCTTAGCACAGCACCTGGCACAGCAAAAATGCTCAGTACCATGGCTATCGTTATTACTATTACTAAGAAGTTTATCTTTCTGGGGAAATAGACAAGGTTTTTCTAGATGCAGTGATCCTTTCTTCTAACATATGTTAATATGTTACTGAATAAAGGAGAAGGTGACAATCTGAAGGAGAGGGCTGGTCAGACAGTTTTTTCTATTTTTTTTTTTTTAATCATAGTGGTAACCCTAAGGAACGGTTCTCAGAGGTAATTATTGAAGAAAAGTGAGAGGGGAGGTTAAATGACTGCTCAAGACCGCAAAGCTAATTACTTTGTCAATTTGTTCTTAACCTCAAATTTCTCCTGTGTCCCAGCCAAGCATCCCGTTCGAGGCACCACACTGCCTAACTCTAACTCTGCTCTGAAAAACGTTGGTGTTAGAAGTGTCACTTAAGGACTCTGGGTTGTATTAATGGTAAGCTATCATGTTTTGAGCACTTGATTTGCCTGGGACTGTGCTCTAATCATTGTTCATTCAGTCCTTACAACACCCTGTATATAACTATCACGTCCCTATTTTATGGGCAGAGAAACTTAGGCACATAGAAGCTAATCGCCTTGCCCAAGGTCACACTGCCAGTAAATGGCAGTCAGAATTCTGGCAGCAATTTAATTCAGTGGGTCCTAAGGGTCAGAATATGTGATCTCCAGGGTCCCTGTAAGTGCTAAATCACAGCTTATGGGTTTTAGGATTCCAAGGCACTCTGAAGCACCCAACATTTGGAGCACAAGATGATCCCCCTAAAATTCTGCCTCTTTGTTCTTCTGTGTGGCGGTGGAAATGGACTCACATCAAAGCAAGAGTTGGAGAGGGAGAACTAGATCCATCTCTTAGCAGCAGACTCTCAGCCTGACCCTCTCAAACTGGAAAAGAGTAATCGTTCCATCAGACTTTCCCACATTCAGTTAGATCAGCAAAAGACTTTATTCCCAGAAAATTCTCCAAAGACAAGCTATATGAGTTACAGCATAATTTGGAGGAAGCCAGTAAGGCTGAGAACCGAGAGGTGAGTCTGGCAGGGAAGCCCTGTGGGTTTGGACTAAAAGAGCAGTGGCAGAAAGGCTCAGGACTATCTGGCAGAAAGCTTGATTTCTGCCCAGTGTTCTTGGCCTGATTTTTGTGTGCAAAGAAAAGTAGAAGGTGCAATCTGAGGAGTGTTAATAACTAGTAATTATTAGTAGCTAAAAGGCCATCATAGGGGAGCAGTTATAAGGGTACAGTATCTGGAATCCAACACACCTGGATTTAATTTCCTGATAGGTCTCTTATGAGCTAGGTTGCCATTTGGCATATGATTTACCCTCTCTGGGCCTCATGTCCTCACCTATAAGGTGGGGTAACAGAAGGGTCATTGTGAAGATCCATGTAAAGCATGAAGCCCAATGCCCAGGGCATGGTAAGTACTCAATAAACATCTGCCAGTATTAACTGTGATTCTAAATAAACACCATTCTTTGCAATATTGCTCCCAAGACTGAGTAAACATTCTCGGCTGATTTCTGTGGCCTCTGTTGGCTAGTTTGGCAAACAATTTAGAGTTGTCTCTAAATTGCTGTTTCCAATCCTGGGAAAATGGCTTTTTACCTGCCTTTATAAATGATGTGTACAAATTTATATTTTTCAAAATATTGTCACACATTGCCGGTGGAGATACAACAATAGTACAGCTACATTGGAAAACATGTGGCAGTTTCTTATAAAGTTAAACACATACCTACCACATGACCCAGCAGTCTCACTCTGAGGTACTTATTCCAAGAGAAATGAAAATATTATGTTCACATAAAAACCTGTATGCAAACATTTATAACAGCTCTATTCGTAATCACCCAAACTGGAAACAACCCAAGTGTCTTTCAGCTGATGAGTGGATAAACAACTAGTACGTCCATCAGTGGAATACTACCTAGCAATAAAAAGAATGGACTGGTGACATATGCAACAACTTGGAGGAATCCCAAACGCAAAGGGAAAGAAGCCAGACCCAAAAGGCTACCTGTTGTATGCTGCCACTTCTGTTACAATCTGGAACAGGTAAAATTATAGATATAAAAAATAGGTCTGTGGTCATTTTCAGGGACTGGGAATGGTGGAAGGAGTTGACTAGGAAGGGGCACAGGAGAATATGAGGGGGTGATGAAACTGTTCTATAACTTGATTGTGGTGCTAGGGTGCATGACTATGTGTGTTTGTCAAAACTGGCAGAAATGGGGCCGGCCGAGTGGCGCATTGGTTAAGAGCTGCCTTGGGACGCCAGCTCTGAGCAGCAGGGTCCCAGTTCGGATCCCACATGAGGACCAGTGACACTGCCCTCTACAGCTAAGATGGTGAGCAGCAGCTCGACCTGGAGCTGGGCTGCTGTGAGTTGCCGGCAACGGTGTAGGTGCAGCCCCTGCTGCAGTGGGCTGCTGTGAGCTACCGTGAGTGTCTGGCAGCTGGCATGAGCTGCTGTGAGCCACCGTGAGCAGCCGTCCAATGGCCGGCGAGTGACTGCCTCACCCGGGAAGAGCACAATAATACCAACATGGGCCAGTGAAGCGACGTCCTCCACAACTAGACTGAAGAACAAAAGGACAGCAACTTGTCTGTTCCCGTTCCCTGATTCCCCAACGCTGTTCCCCCACCCCAACTCCCCAGTGAAATCTTTAAAAAAAAAAAAAAAAGATCTGCAATTTTTGTTTGCTCTTTATAAATTGGGCTTTGACTATACGATGGAACATATAATACGTGCAATTTTGTTTTATTATATTGAAATTTCTCCTACAAAAATAAAATCTATTGTATATCACTAACAGTAATCAAAGTGAGCAGTAAAACAGCTTCCATCAACAAACTTCCAATGACTATAAGGAGACTAACCCTGGCGCTCAGGAACAAAACATATGCTGCTGGCTCTTTCTTACAAAAGCTATGAAAGCATGCCTTTGGTTTCCTGACAAAGCAATCAAATTAGTTCAAGGACTACACGTAAAGTATAGGTGAAACACAGATTGGCCCTTGACATAATCTTCTCCTCTCCACCCTGACCCGGAAGTCCTCAGAATTGAGAACTGAGGAAATCCTCAGAATTGTTAAGACACATTTTGAGAAGAATTCAGAGCTGGGCATTATCAGCAGGGACAGCCCTGCCAAATACACTGTGTGGAGCAGGACCAGACAAATGTTCTCTTTATTTTCCATCAACCCCGGGGCATGTTTATGTCAGGTAGGAAAGTTCTACTCAGCTCCCCAGCAAAGGTAAAACCATCCTCATGATTTTTTGCCCGGTACTTCTAGGGGTGAATTAAAATTTATCAATGCAGTCTAACGCATGATGGGGTTGAGATAAACAATGGCAAGGTTCAGTACCACAGTTATTTCTTGTGTACTCACCACATGCCAGCCACCATACTGGGTGCCAGGGATTTGAGGAGGAGCAAAATGGGTAGAGCTTACGCTCTAGTGGAGTGATAGTCCATAAATAAGTAAACAAACACCAAATAAAAACAGATGATTATCTTAGTCTGTTCATGCTGCTATAACAAAATGCCACAGACTGGGTGGTTTTATAATATCTGAAATCTATTGCTCACAGTCTGGAGGCTAGATGTTTAAAGATCTGGACAGTCCACTCTGCAGGGAGGGAAAAACATGAGAGGGATATTCTGACATCTTTGTCCCCTCCTTTGTGCCCTTGGAGAAAGAGTGACGCATCAGCTAGGGGAATTTGAGAGGAGAAACTGGTTTTCTGGGGCTCAGCACATTCTGCCTAATCCAGTCTCAGAGAATCAAGAAGGACTTCCTGGAGGAGACGATGGCTATGCCAAAAAAGGATGAGAAGAAAAGGTGGGTAAATGGGAATAGTTTGGGGGTACATACCTCTCAGGGCAGAGGGAACAGCATGTGGAAATCCCTGGAGGCAAATGCAAGCATGGTACTTCGGGCAAATGGCGAGAAATTCTGCATGGCTAGAGTGTAGAGGGTGAGAGAGCAGGAGCTGAAAGATGAGACTGGTCAAGGAGCCAAATCATGAAGGGCCTTATGTGCCAAATTATGGAGTCCAGGCTTTATCCTGAGGACACTGAGATGGATGGAAAGGTTTAATCAAGAGTGAAGATATGAAATATATCTGATAGGTCATTCTGATTACAGGGTGAAGAACACGCAGGAGGGTTGGAAGTTCCCAGCCCTCTCTGAAAATGTGAGAAGAGGAGGAAAGCGTTCTTTACTGTGCCTTAGAGATCTTCCTTTTGGTCCTCCAGGTCCAATTGCCCTAGGCTCCAGTTCTGAGCTCCTGTCAGAGGGTCCTCTCCCTAACTCTGTAACCACTTGTTCCCTCTCCCCTGCAGGCCTATGGGTGGCCACAGAGTCCCAGTGGTACTGTACAATCCCTTAGAGTTTCTTTACACTCTGCTCACATATTTGTAAACAACCTCGTTATTAAAAAAACTCCTCCAGAGATCCTAATTTGAATGTGCCAGCTGTTTCCCTCTGGGACCCTTGTTATACCTCCTCTCCCAAAAAGGAAAAAACAGGCATTAAGTGACATAGGAAAAGCATGGGACTATCTTCCTGAGGATTGTGGCTTGAGAAGCTTGCTGCTTAGGAAAGATAACGGACTTACTGAGATAGTGGTTGTCTTTTAATAGCCCTACTATTTTGGTGAATACGATACTGCTCACTTAAAAAGAAAAGAAAAATCACTGGAAATCCCACCTCCCAGAGACAAATGCTATTAACATTTGTGCTGAATATCCTCTCATCAGAACATCTCAAACTCTAATGTGCATGTGAATCATTTGGGCATACTATTACAAAGCAGGTCTGATTTAGTAGGTCTGGGGTGGGGCCGTATTTCTAACAAGCTCCCTGTGATATGGATGCCACTGGACCAAACTTGAAGTAGAAAGGAGCTAGACTGGGCTGCCCAGTGACAAGGCCCCATTTTGATAAGCTCACATAGGGCTTGACCAAAGACACTCAAGCATGCAGAGATGAAAATGAATTCTAAGGGTCCTAGATTATTATTCACATCATAAAAATACTAAAAGGGAAAACTAGAGGAAATTTCTGCTCTCGTATGTCTAATTCTTTCCTGCATCTATGCCTTGCCCATGAAAGTACCTCCATTTGGGTCACTTAAAAGTGTTTCTTAAGTTCCAAACTTGTGAAGATGTTCTAGTTATCTTTTAATTATTATTTCTACTTTAATTGCATTAGGTCCAAGAACTTGCTCTCTACAATCTGTCTTTTGAAATTTGTTGCTATTTGCTTCAGGGCTCAGAACATGATCAATTTTTATAAATGTTCCATGAGAGCTTGAAAAGAACATATTCTACAATTTTGGGGTGAAGTGTTTTATGTGTCTTAGGTCAAATTTATTACTTGGGTTGACACGTCTTCATATTCTATCAATTACTAAAAAGATATCTGTTAAAATCACCAGTCTCTCTACCTGGAAAGCCTTTTCTCCTCACTTCTGCCTACTTGCCCAGGCCTCCATCCAACAACTGGGGATTTTTGGTCACCAAAATCTGATCCGGTCTCTGCAGACCCTGTCCTTAGCCTGATGGAGCTGACAGCCTAAAAAGACTTACCTGATCACCAACACCTCCCCACCCCACTTCAGACCTGAAAATATTTCTCCCTCCTCTGAGCTCTTATAGCATTCACGGCCTGTGTAGCTAATTTAACGCTTAGTCTGTGTTCACTGCAATTATTTGCATTCATAATTTACTCCCCCTTCAGGTTTTAGATTCCGGGTGGGCAGAGATTATCCCATGTTTTATATAACTGCTTTATTGAAATATAATTATTGACAAACCATAAAATTCACTCTTGTAAAATATACGATTCAGTGGAACACTATCTTATTTATCTTGGCATCTTCTGTAGCAGTAGTTCTCCATCTTGGTTGCACATTGAAATCACCTGCAGAGCTTTAAAAAAAATACTGCTGCCTGGTTCTCACCCCCAGAGGTCCTGACTTAATTGGTTTGGGGTGCAGCCAAGGCACTGGAATTTTTAATAGCCCTGGAGTGATTTTAACTTGTAGCCAGGGTTGCCCTATAGTGCTTTGCACATAACTGGCACCCAATAATTGTTTGTTGTAATCATGAATTAGCTCTAACTTCTAATATCCAGCTAACTAACTCATGCCAGAGCTACCTTTCCTGTCTCCCTTATAGCCCGTCAGCTTTTATATCATAATGGTCTGCTTGTCTGTCTCCCCCACTTAGTGTGAAAGAAGACTAGGAGACAAAAGCATTTAGAAAAGGTGTTTACTTGCAAAGACGTGCAAACTTCAGTAGGATTGGATCACTGAATAAGAAATACAACAGATATTTAAAGAACAAAAATGTAAAGGAAAGATTACCACATTTACATGTCTCTTCAGCACAGGTGATATGGGGAGATATGTCACAAAGGTTGTGACAAATACCCCAAATTTCTGTATTCAAAAGTCAGGGATAAAATGGTTTTCATTAGGGAATCAGTAACTTAAGGGAAAAGCTCAAGATTTCATTCATTTTGGAGACCACATGTAATTCGGCTACTTCGTTTCTGTCAGGGGTGAAAGTGTCTTGTTTTTTCTTCCTGTGGGACTTGATGTACACTCTTAAAATGGCAGCAGGGCAGTCTCATTTTTGTTTCCACAGCTGTGAGCAGCATGAAGGCTGGACTGTTCCAGTCTTATACATTATGGCATCCCCATGCTGGCACATGTTAGGTGTTCAATAAATATTGGTGGAATGGATATGATCACACCTCATGCCACGGTGTCTAAATATGATTTTAAATGGATAGGGAGGTGCACTTTCCCGTTTTGATACTTTTTTCTATTCTCAACTATGGTACTCTGAACTGGCGCATTCCCTAAATTGCATGGACTACAGCAAACTCAGAAGAGGCTTCTACTTCCACATAAACGGTTGTCGGGGTGGGGGTGGGGTGGGGGGGGTGTCTGTGAATGTATGAGCCTCACGTGAGTAGCAAGGATGGTCATTCGGGAAGATTCTCGCATCTGGGAGCTGTCCATCGGTGAGGCCAGCCATCCTGCCTGTCCTGTAACACTACTTAACACCTGACATTGACATCTCTCCATAGCCAGATCCTAAGGGTCCTCCTCGTGGACATCCCGAGCCTCGTCCCCTAGTCGGCCGCAGCAGGATCCCCCAGCTGGCGGGTTACGCCCCAGGGCGCAAAGCTGGGAGACTCAGGAATTAAGAAGACAAAGTAAAACCAGTCGCACCAAGCAGAGGCAGCGTTATTTAGGCAGCTGGCTACTCCCCCAGAGCCTCCACCCTGTCCCCTGGGCCCGGCGCCCGGCGCTCAGACCGTGCCCGGCTTCAGGAGCTCCAACTCCCTCCACGTGTCCTGTCTTCCCAGGAGTCTCCACGGCAGCATTGGGAGAAAACCTCCTGACAACTAGGAGTCGCAGACTACGACTCCCATCAGGCTCTGCGCCGCTTCTTTCTCCGCCCACTCCACGGGACACGCAGGCGCTCTAGGCTTCGTCAACAAGCTGGGCTGGCGTCGACTAGTTGCAGTTCCTTAAGGGATTTGTAGTTTTCTTGGCGCCAGCTGTGCCGTCAGTCAAAAGGACGAGAACTACAAGTCTCGGCGGCCCCAGCGTGACGAGCCCGGTCACGTGGCAGGGGGCCGACCGGGCGTGCGTGCCGCCGTTGATCTGGTGCTGCAGTGAGGAGGTGGTTCTCGCCCGTGTTGAGTGTGTGTGTGTGTGTGTGTGTGTGTGTGAGTGAGAGAGCGAGTGAGTGAGTGAGTGAGTGTGTGTGTGAGTGTGTGGGGACTCGGCTTGTTGTTGTCGGTGACTTCCCTCTCCTCTCCACCCTTCCCTCTTCCCCGCCGCCGCTGCAGTGGCCGCTCCCTGGGCCGTAGGAAATGAGCGATAACGATGACATCGAGGTGGAGAGCGACGTGAGTCCCGGGGTTTCTTCCTTCCCTTGCGGGTTGTCAGGCAGGGACTGCGGCCGGGGCTCTCAGCGGGGTGACGGCGGCAGGGGGCCGGGCGGCCGCCGCCTCCTTCCCCTCCCCCGCCTCCCCTCCCCCCCGGGCTCGGACCGCCTCCGTCGCGCTCCCGGCTTGCTCCCCTCCGGGCTCCTGGCCCGAGCGGCCTTCTGAGACTGGAGGTGGGGAGGAGATACGCGGCCTCCTGGACCCTCCCCCTCCCCCGGTGGAGGAGGGTGCTGCGGCCTCCCGCGCCCACCCTATTCCACTCAGGATCCGGGGGACAGGGACGGGTTGCGCCGGGATCCCATTGTCCGGACCCTAGGGAACGGGACGGCGTTCAGGACCTTCCCCCATCGGTCCGTGATCCCCCCCTCTCTTGACCCGCGGATCCTGGAGAGGGTGAGGGAGGACGGCGAGGGGTTGGGAGTGCTCAGATGCCTCGACCTGGGTCCGAGGAAAGGAAACAGTGCTCTGGTCCTCTCCAGCCTGGGTCGGATCCTCGAAGGAGGGGCCGCGCCCGGGACCCCCCTATCCCGCCACCGATCCCGCTGGGGGGGGGTTGGGGGTGTGGGGGAGGGAGGGAGGTCGGGCTGACTCCCCACCCGCCGCTTCCTCCGCCGCCGGCATTTTCTTTCTTTAATGAATGTGAAGTGTAAAAATAACTTCTATATTTTCTATTTTTTTTTCTCTCTTATTCCAGGAAGAGCAACCGAGGTTTCAATCTGCGGTACGTCTCCTACTCTCCATTTCATTTTCATTTCCATTCAGTTCTAATCCTTTTTGGGGTCAGAGAGAAAAAGATCATTTTATTACTTTTAATGTAGTAAACTCTCCTGTTGGTCGCTAAGGTGAGGTGGGACCTTGTTCTGGGGTTCTAGGTGGGGAGGTGGGTTTGCAAATCTGATAATTCTAGATTCTCAGGTGACAAGTTGCAGTGGCTGGATGAGTGAGAGAAGCTATATGCAAAGGAATGAATCGTTCTGAAGTTTTCAGATGGGGGAAATCTAGCTGTCACTATGTAAGTTGTAAATGAGAAATACATCATTCTGAAATAAGTTGTATTATTTCAGGGCAGAGTGGTCAAAAGATTTACTTTGGAACAAGTCGGTTCTAAACCATATCTATGTAGTTGTGTGACGCTGAAGCCACATGCAGTGATCACCTTTAATCAAAAGTCATGTGACTGCTGTAGACTTACAGAATCTAACACACCATGGTATTATTCTACTACAGAAATTGGAAATGTAGAGGAGCCAAAGGTTGAATATGAGAATCACACAGCTTATTGTAGTCTGATGATATTTAAGTTAAAGGAGAGAGATGAAGAAAATAGAAAAATAATTGAAGAAAAGTGGCATTGCAGAGGTAGTTTTGCTAAAAGTTGGTGGTTGAAACCATACAGTGTCATCAATAATTTGTCAGGGTTTTGATATTACTGTTCTCAGTAGATCCTGTGGCTATAGATACGGATGTAGATAATAGATATAACTAATACTACCTTTGGAGTCTGAGACAATACTGTGGGTGTTCCATGAATAGATTAGAGAAGGAAAAAAAGAACAGACACAAAATAAATCAGAATCAGAGAGGGGGAAAAAGAAGTAAGTCTATTAGAGTGTCTGCTGTGAGACAGCTGGGAACAGTAAGAAGTGTATAGAACGGGGGTCAAAAACAGATGCCCCTGGGGGACCCAGGCAGTAAGATAGTCATGAATAAAGTAGAGAGCAGAGGTCAGGACTGGGGTACATGTTATTTTTAAGATCAGAAAAATAACATGTACCCCAGTCCTGACCTCTACTCTCTACTTTATGTAGAGGACTTTTTTGTGTAGGACAATCAGGTTGTTTGGTAGCTTATGAGAATTTGCAGGATGCCACTTTGATACCTCTGATCTAAGAATTTAATTACCACAGGATAAAAGCAAGCACTCTTACTTGTACCTTCATTAGAGCAAGCAAAGATTCTGCAGTTTGTACAAGCAGATAGGCATTAAGAAAAATTGTATTTATTAAGAGCTGATATTTCTATAAAAATCCAAGGATACAGTTGTTCCTGGGGTCTTAAAAATTCCCCAGCTAATAGTCACTAAAAAGAATTTTTTCTCTTTGAAGTATTGTCAGATGCTTAACATTTATACATATATTTGAAAATTCAGTTCCTTTTTTTTCTGAGTTACTATTAATGTGAATGTGGAATTTTATGTTTGGACCCAGTCTATTTAAAACATCTTTTTTTCTCCAAGTCTCTATGAAATCTGCCCCAGGGCTTGAGGGTTAGAGGATGAGGATTTGAATTGGAATTACATTGGCTTTTCAGTGAGAGAAAAGTTTTTTGTGTGAAATTTTGGCTTACAGTTCTTGAAAGCTTTCTGCTTTTCAAAATATTCATCCACATGGGCATTGATGTAAATTGCTTTATTAAATTATTAAAATGTTTCCCCTCTCCTAGAATGCTAATCTCATTGTTTTGTCTAGATATTTTGAGTTTGTTGTTAAGGTGCCTACGATTTTTCCCTTTGATTTTGGGGCTTGGGCAAAGGGAGTGGGTTTGACCCTTTTTTTAATTTGACATCTGCTTGCTGAGACTTTCCAGTGTTATCTGGTACAGGATAATCACAGAAGCGTGGAGAGAAGAAGCAATAGACAAATGTTACAGTGTATCAAACAATTATAAACATGTAGGGTAAAAAGGATTACATTATTTTTCTCTGAATACATACATGTTCCTGACAGTATAGATAATAAATATATTTTTTAAAAATTGGGGGAAGCTATTTGTAAGCTTTACCTTAGTTCAGAAAAGAATGTGGACTTTGAATAACTGTATTTAGGACTATAAAAGAACTTTAAAAAAAGTTACTTGGAAAAGGTTCTGCTGGGTCTTAATATAAAAAGAGATATTCATGTTTCATAATTGTCACTGCAGTAGCTACAGCCTTACTACATGAAAACTGTAGGATACTCCACAAGCACAGCCTTAGCTAAGTGAAGCTATCTAACAGAAAGTGAAACTGATTTGATGAATATTTTTTTCTGTTTCCTCAGTGCAAACAGAAAACAGCTTCTCCAATGACCAATAAACTGTGAAAAAGGAAGTAACCCCAACAATATTTTTATTACTAAATTTAGTATATCTTAGAATTGCACTGATATGTTATTTTTACTATTTTTTTGGAGGGAAAAGTTTACATTTTAAAGGTAATTTTCTGTGACAGGTATATTTCATGCACAGTCATATTTTAATTTTATTTCTGTTTGGCAATTTCCTTTTGGAAAGAATGAAAATATACTAGAAATGTAAGGTTAGCGTGTTGGTCATGAATCCCAAGGTCTTTTTCAGTTTCTTATCCTTCATGATAGCTGAATACATTGCAGTTAGAGTAGACCCGTTGGGGGTTAAAAACAGATTTGTGCAATTTCACTGTTGGACCTTTCTGGTATGAATATTTTTAACTTTTCAGAGCTCTTTGCTTCTTTTGGAATTACAGTGTATTCAGAGGGAATGAACTTGGTCACCTTGAGGATTAGAATTGACTCAGGAAACTAGTGTCTGGAATTAGTTGGCTTGGCAAAAGTGTGGTGTGTTACATGTACTTTGTGTCAGCTTAGAGTGCACAGTGATGTAGAAATGCCGGGTTTGGTTCCTAAATATGCCTGTTTGTTAGAGTAAAGGGCGTTCTTTCTTACATTTGGCTTTTTTCAAGATGCTGGTAATGGTGAAATAGTTGATCAAGAAATGGTTGGTTTTCAATGAAAATTTCCTGATGAAGGCATTTTTACTCTCTAAAATGGCTATAATATAGTGGCATATTTAGATAATAGCATTCCCAAGTTCTTTTAGGCACCAAATGATATTTTTAAAGGGGTCGTTGAAAACATGGTAGAAATGTGTAACAAGCTTCAAGTAGGAGAGGTGTTGGAAAGTAGAAATTTATGGCTTCCTATTAAGGACCTTAGTGAATTTCTCATTCTAGCTGCCCATTATTTCATGTTGCATTTTTCATGTTGATTAAAATGAATATTTTAAGTTGTTTAGAAATTCAGTTTTGTTTATTCTATCTTCCCATCTATCAGAAGTAATAAATAGTTCTTTTCTGTTGAGAATTTTGAGCCTGTGTATTTCTAGTGTTAGTATTAAAGAGTAGCTTATTAATAATCATAAGCAACGCTATCTTCCCTCTAATATGCAACCTTTAAATTTCTTAAAGGCAGTAAATTGTTAGTGGGCAACTCTTTTTTTTTTTTTTCTTTAGCTGAGCCATCCTGCTGCCTGTTGGCAGCTCAGCTCGGGCTGGGCATCGAACCGCTGTTGCTCAGAGCTCAAACTCTTGAGCGAGCTCTTAACCAACTGAGCCACTCGGCCGGCCCCTCAGTAGGCACCTCTTAATTCTCTACATGCTGAGAATTTTCTTTATTAGAATTGAGACCGCCCTTATAGACAGAATTAGCTGTGAGGCAGCCTGCAAGAAATGGTATTGTTCTGGAGAACCTCTGCATCCTTGAATAATGGAGTGTTCATTTCCCCCTACTATTTGCCTACCTAGAACTTGCAGGAAATAAGGCTCTGATTGATGTAATGCCTTGGACGGTAATGCATTCTCTATGCAATAAATTGGAAGGAAATGAAGAGATTCCCTTAAATTTTGAACAGACCTCCTTAGCTTGAAGGACCTTCTGCCAGTTTAGCAACTTCTTGGCTAACGAAATAATCTTTGCTTTCAACATTTAGCAACACTTACGATATGCATGCTTGTTAATATCAGAGATGGACAAATTGTAGGTGAAGATTTTTATTCTGGCGGCCAGTATGGAAAGTTTGGTGGAAATAAAACAGAGGCTGAATAAAAACCTTGGCAGAGATGTCAAAGCTGGAAGTGATTTGGTGTTGGAGTTCCTGTTGAGCATCTGTGGGCCACTCTTCAGTATCGCTCAGCCCTTTAGTATTCCTCTTAGCCTGGGATGCCCTGAAGGAAGGGTTTTCCGGCAGAAACCGCAAATCCAGTGTACTTGAAGAATAGCAGCATCCAACCACTGCTTCCGGTGGATGTAAAGGAGAGGTGTTTGGGGGCCTGCTGTCCAGCCCAAGAATACCTCTTCTGTCTCCTAGAATTTGTTTGGTACCACCCATTTTCATAATCAGACATCTTTCTCGGTACAGGTGAGAGAAAGCTGGCTCATCTAAATTGAGCTTTATTTGTTCAAGACATACAATTGTTTGCTGCCCCCGCCCCCCACACACACACACTTTTAAACTAGTTTTGAGTTTGTGGGAGGATCTCAGATGGGAAGTCTTCACCAAGTTTTTCATTCTCAACTCTGAAATCTTGGCCTTTTCAAAAGGGTTGCCAGCAATGAAGACAGTTCACAAAGCAGTGATAAGCCTGGCAACTGGCCCTCCATTTGGATGAATTAGGGGAAGGGTTGGGGAGGTGGGGTAGCAGTGTTATTGGGCTGGATGGATCTGTGGTTTGGAAATGTTTCCCAAATAGAATTCTCTGCCTTTGTAAAGGTTTTTCATATGCTCTTTCACGCCACTAGAGGTATCACTTAGTTCAGCGTTGCCTGGAATTAGGCATGTTAGTTCTGCATATTTTTAATTTGCTCTTTCAAATGAGGCTTGGGAAGGAGAAAAAAAACATCATTGGCATTGTCTTTCAGAGCTTTAAAATTGACTCTGGTTAAGCGTAGCAGCTTGGGGATGGACATGGCAGCAGGGATTGGTCTAAGATTCCACCCCTCTGCTAGTTAAATTGGACCTGGAACCACCACAGAAATTCCATCCACTACTTTGAGAACAACAGTCCCCAGCCCAGGCTTTCTACCAGGCAGTGGACTGCTGCCTTTCTTTGTTGAGCCAACTTCTCAAACTTGGCTGGCTCCCCAGATGAGAAGCCAAGATTTCTGCTGATGGTCCTCAGCCAAGTTCACTTAACAATCCTCTAACCGAAAGACTTGTCCGTTTGAGTCCTTTCAGAGCTCAGTGAATGGGAAGGGGGTAGTGCATTGTGGGGATGATTTTGGTGTTAGATTAAGTTCGGCTCCACCCCTCTAGTGCAGGACTGAGTGAAACCAAGTTCAACTTGATTCGAGCTTTTTCAGATTTGCAGGACTTTCCCAGAAAGAAAACAGACAATTAGAATTTTATTTGTGTCAACAAGAGGGATTGTGGGTAACTCTGGTGTCACTGCTTCTGTGCATAGCTCTTAAGCTGGGAGAAGGGCCAGGAATCAGGGTGATTTAGTAGACGGAGTATCTTGGGCTGCTGCTGGAGACCAAAGCTGGGCGATTAATTTGCATGTAAATAAACCATCTTAGGGAATATGTTGCAAACACAGGAGAGGAAGTTAGATGCCAAATGCCTTCTCATCCTTCTAAGCACTAGGTACGCTCCAGGTTGGAACCCAGCTCAACCTGTGTAGATGACAAGAGGGAACAGTAAATTAGAAAAGGACTAGGTACTTAAATATATTTAATTCCTTCAAGCTATTTTATACTGCTTTTAAAAGCATCTGTAATTTTTTTGGCCTCAGGTTATCTGGTGTCCAAGCTTGATCATTCAGTTTACCCGTAAATTCCATATATCACTGAAGTTCAGCAGACACTCATTTAACAGTGAATTCACACTTAACAAGATTAGGAGGGCTTTAGAAGTGCTCCAGGCAGCTGCCCTGAAAATGAGTACTATGCTCTGGAGAACCAAGGCTGTGATGGTAGCCATGTGTCTGATCCAACAGCCATAGGTGAGGTGTTGTGCTTGAGAGACCAGGAAGTGATTAAAATCACCACAGCCTTTCCCAGACTCCACTTGCTCGCTAAGGCCTCAGACAGACTTTTAGGATTAGATAATAGAATTTCAAGTCCTTTCCTTCCCACAGCTTGTCTTTATAGATTTTTGTCTGTACATCTTGTCTAGTACAAGGATTCATTTGAGGCTTTCTTGTGCTAACCCGTTATTGACTCTTGTTGCTTCATCTTGAAAATTCCTGGTGCTCTGATTAAAGCTACCTGAACTTCCCCTATACAGACTTGCTGATTAGGTTAGTTCATGTTCAGGGCAAATTCTCCGAGTATGTTATTTTCCACAGTTCCCAAAGTGTAGATGTGACGAAGCTCTTGGTTTAGGTGAGCACGCGTTCGTGTTCCCTTGGAGGGGACACCTGCTGAAGCACTGTTGCAGGGCTCTCCAGCACCGTCTCTTCTTCCTGAAGCCAGTGTTTTTGCCACTCCTGATTTGTTGGCAGTCTTTGCTCCTCTCCTACTGATGGTTCTTTGTGAGTCTAAGCAGGACAGGATAAAGACTTTGGTCCGTGGGTATTTAGATACTGCCAAGTAAGCATGACCCGCCGCCACAGGTGCCTGAGGAAATTGATTCAGAGCATGTGTGTGTCCGAGGAGTTGCCGTCTAAGAACGACCTTTCAGTCACAGCCTGTGTGAGGGGAAGCCCTTGGCAGGATAGCACCTTGGATCCACTTTTAAACAAAAGAACTTAGAATGCAGTTCGCATCTGTATCAGCTTTGTCATAATGATCTCAGATTTATGCATCCAGGTTTTCCAGAGATTTTAGTTTGTGTTGTATGATTTGGTGAGAAGGTCTTGAACCTTTTAGCGAGCTGGAGACCAGAAGACTCATGGTGATGGGTTTCAGATGGAAAGAAGCACTGTGCCGATGACGTAACTCCTTTCCTGGGCATCCACCATGGGAAATTTCTTACAGTGGGGGTGGTCACATCTTATGAAGGGGCCCACTGGAGCATTTCCCTGGTCACCTCCCAGCCGTGGACTGGTGGCTTTTCTGTCACTTAAGTAAGTTGTGGGTTATGACTGGTGTTGCGGGAGAGTCACAACTTTGTCCCCCTGAATAACTTTTATTTTACTTATGCATGCGCTGGATGCATCGAGCTACTTTGGATGTTCCTGTCGCAAGCCTTGCTCACTCCTTTCTCCCCCTTTAGCAGAGCCTAATTCTGGAGACTCCTAACTGCCCACCTCGACACATCCTTCCCAGTCCATTCACCAGGGACTGCGCTGACAGCATATACTTCCAGGCTACACCCCACCCGCCTGTGCCAGGGAAAAGGAATGACTTTGCTAATGTGCTCTTTCTCCCATTCTTCTAGGCTGACAAGCGGGCTCATCATAATGCACTGGAACGAAAACGTAGGGACCACATCAAAGACAGCTTTCACAGTTTGCGGGACTCGGTCCCATCACTCCAAGGAGAGAAGGTGAGTTTATTGAAGCTGATTGGCCATCGCTAGCTTGGAACTTGCGATGGGATGCACTCACCTATCTGGAAAGAAATGTAGTCAGGGATATTCGGGTGATATGGTTTTGTTAACTTTTTATTCTTTGGGAGATCATCACACATCTTAGCTACTCTAATTTGTCCTTAGTCAACAACGTGAGATGTAATGGAGCTGCTTGTAAGACATCAGTAGGAGTTGTCTTTTAAACTTAATATTTTTTGTACTAAATTACTCATTTAAGAAATTATAATAATACGGTAGTTAGAGCCCTTTTTTTGGGGATAACACCAAGGAATCCTGAGGGCAGTGATGCCCTAGACTTCCATGAGAATTTCTTTCATATGGTTCAAAGTTAGCACTTATCTTAAATGAAGCCTCCCAGGAATGTATATGAATAAACCTGGACACCAGTGATCTCCCCGTCTCAACAGCTGTTATTTCAAAGGCTTGTAAAGAGCATTTTAAGCTGTGGAATAAACGACATAGGTAAAGAGCCATGTTCAAATGAAATGGAAGAAAAAAAAAATGACTGCTCTTCTTCTCCCGCTCCCACCACACTGGTGGCCTTCCAGAAACTAATGTTTTTTCTGGAGAGGTAGGCACCAGCTGTTTCTATATTTGGAAAACAAAGTTGGAAGCTTTGAGTAAAAAGCCTATGGGCTAGGGTCACTCCTTGGGATTTGGCGAGAACATCTGTTTGCACAATTAGTTCTCTCCTTGACACAGAATATAACTGCCTGCTCTCTGCAGTAGTTCAGTAGTATAAGTGGCAAACTGGGAAGAAGGTTTGTGTTTTTTTAGTTCAGTGATCCAATGTTTAAAGAACCATTTTAAGAAAAAATCATTGCTCTCAGGTGTGCTTTGAATGGATCTCCCGATTAAGCCCTGTGTTGGGGGTCCTGGGTTTGTTTGGTTATCTAGAATCAAATTTGGAACCACTATGGTGTCATGTGCTTTATACCTTATCTGAGGTGTGGCTTTCTATGTGGTTGAAGCATGGCGTAGGTCTGACCTTTATGAAAACAATAAAACTGGCCATGTAAATACCTAGTATTGCAAAACCAGAATTTGCCATGGGTTAGGCCTACTTAGTATGGACTTGATAATGGCCTTGGACCAAGGTTCTTACCTGGAATAACAACATTCTTGGGCACAGCACTGTCTAAGTACCACAGGAAATCTTTATGATGGGGACAGACTCACCCTTTCAGTCAGAGTACACATGTGCAAAAGATTATCAGTAGTGCTTGTCTGAGCTGTTGACAGTCAGTGCTTATTCATATGCCATGGTATCACTTAAAATGGCTTTGGTGAACTATTATAAATGGACAAGAGCTGCCTTCTCAAGTCTCACATATTAATGAGGAGCAGTGCCAAGGCAGTGCTTCCCAGCAGTGGCATGTGGACCACCCACATCAGAATCACTGTTGAATCTGCCTTTCTGGAAGCAGGCCTGGGGATCTGTATTTATAACAGGCAGGCGATTTTTAGGCATTCTCAAGTTTGACAGCCTTTTGGGAGAGGTGAACCATAGGAGCTCAACTATACCTTTTTCCTGTAGCCGATTTTACACTGCTGTAACATTCTTCCTTATGTCCTTAAAATCGCATTATCCTAAATCCTGTTGTCTCCTTTCTTTAGGGAAGTTGACAGTTTGAATTGGGTAGTCTTGCAAACTGAATAGTTTGTTATTCATTGTGGCCCATTAGTTTATCATTTATTCACTCCATTCAGCAAATATTTATTCTAGATATTAGGAATACAGCAGTGAACAAAACAAAAAAGTATAAGCCCTTATTCTGGTGAGGAGAAGATAGAAAATGAACTGATAAAGATATACATATGATGTATAGTATGTCAGATAAGTGCTATGAAGAAAGTTGAACAGGAAGGATGGGGTGCAGTTTTCATTAGGACAGACAAGAAAACACTGGCAAGGCGACATTTGAACAAAGATTCAAAGGAGGTAAAGAAAAGAGCCATCTGATTGGTGATGAGCATCTCAGGCAGAGCAAAGGTAAGTGTAATAGTCCAGAGGCAGGAATCTGGAGCATTCCAGGGCCCCTGTGAATGAGAACAGGGGCCACAGTGGCTGGAGTGGAATGAGTGAAGGGACTGGGCAGGAGATGAGGTTAGAGAAGTAGGAGACTAGGGGAGGTTACTAGTTGAGGGGCCAGGTTTCATAGAGTCCATCAACAAAGCCCCAGGGTGGGAATTTACAGATGCCACTTAGATTTCAGAATCCTGTCCTGTGTTTCAATCCCATTATTTTACTCTGAGCATGAATAAAGGAAATGGCTGTTAGCTCTAGTTGAACCCAACCCCTTCCCATCTAAAGTCCACGATCCTCATTAATCTTCGTGTCTGCCAGCCCTGTTGCACAGGTGCTGCAGGGAGTCTTACAGAATACTTGGGTCTCTTGACTTCCGAGTTCTCACTAAATGTTGCAATTTTTTTTAAATGTGGTATTTGAACCAAAGGAAATTGGCTAATTCTTGATTTCGATTGCAGTAATTAAGGTTGTGACATTATAAATAATCTCGAAATGATTATTTTATCCTGTGAGTTTTAGGGAGCTTAGATCAGATTCCTGAAGGGAAGGCCTCCAGTCTCCTTTGTGACGCTTCATTTAGTGTTTGGATTACCTGTCATGTGTCTTCTAAGCCTTTTAAAGAGAAGTCAATACTGATTGAATTGGATCCTAATGGGGGATACTTGTATTTAAAAAAAATAGTTTCATGTAAGACCCAAGCTCCATTTATCCTTTGTTTCCTATATTTCTATAATAAATATTATAAAAAATGGTCACCTTTTGCTTAAATGGAAGATCAGTGATAACTAACTTGTGTATTGTAATCAATGAGCACAGCAATTCTATGAGGTATTATACTAGTATAATTGGACAGTTACTACTGCTGTTTGCTGCTGCCATACTACTGTATCAGAGGGAAGGAAACAAGTTCAAGATCATGATGCTAGACGGACTAGAACTCAGGACTGCCGATGGCCAGGTTTTATCTTTCTGCTACACTATAGAAGTAAACAGTTTAAGGTACAGTTGCCTCTACTTTCGAAGGGGTTACATCTCAATAAACCATTGTAGTTTTTTATAAGTCAAAAATGCATTTAATACACGTAATCTACTGAATAGCATGGCTTAGCTTAGCCTACCTTAAATGTGCTCAGCACAATATCCAAAAACCACTGGCAACACATTGCACTGTAGAATATCAGTTATTTACCCTCGTGATGGCGTGCCTGACTGGGAGCTGTGGGTCGCTGTGGCTCGCTGCCGCTGCCCAGCATCATGAGAGAGTATTGTGCTGTATATCCTACCCCAGGAAAAGATCCATGTGTATCGCTTTTGCACCATCGCAAAGTCTAAAACGTAAGTTGAACCATTGTAAGTCGGGGGCTGTCTGTATTCTAAAGAAGTCTTGCTTAAACACTTATATCTTGTTTTTATATTGGGTGCTCCCCTGGATAGATCCAGTAATCTTGGCAGTACGTCATGCCGAGGCTACTACTAAAATACTCTCTGAAGTGGCATGTGTAGGTAACACTGACGTGCAGAGTTCATTTAAAGTTTGTAAATTCTCCTGAGTCCACATAGCTTCTCTAAGAGATAGACCTTTATAGTTGGCAGTCCGCTTGGGTTTTGCCGTAGTCCCCAGTGTTAGCACTGGGGCCCTTGAACTCTTGTTTTAGTCTTTTGTTTCCCATGGAGTTTTTCAGCTAGACATCCCACTGGGAAAGATGGGATGGAATAAGGACCATCAGCCAGCAGTTAGAGTAAGGGAGTAAAATCAACTGTGGCCCCATTTCTTATAGGAAGACATTGCTTTTCTTGCACAGAATTTTTCTTTGTTTTAAGGGTCCTAGGTTGGGTACTAGAGAATATTGCCCAGTAGCTTGCCCCACCCTGTTTATGTGGAGGCAAGCCCTGGTGGCCAGCCTGTCAGCTTGCCTTTGCACAGGGACTTGATTCTGCCCTTCACCCAGTGAGTTAGCCCCAGCACCTGAACCAGAGTGACTACTACTAGTCACACTGTCTCCTTAGCATGGTTGATGTTAGTGATAGGTTATGTTTCAGCATTTCCATTTGTGCTATACAGTGCTTTATAGAGATTGTTCACCTTCAAGTTTCTTGCTAAATGTCTGTTTATCATACTTAATTGCTCTTGCGGGCAAGTGTGCTCTGGATTTCTCCTTTCTGGATAGAGTTAGAGCTGTGTTAAAAAGAGAGACTATAACCTAAAATGAAAATAAAAACAGTCAGCATTAAGTTCAGAATTCCTTCACTTTGGGTGAGAATATAGGGCACTGCCTCTGCCAGCTCCTGTCACAGATCCTGGCACATGGTAGCTCGCAGTAGATACCTGGATTGCAGGCGCCAGAGGAAACAGCAGGCTTGCTCAGCCCTTTAACAAAACCAGCAACAGCTAGCGTGGTTGCACTCACCTGCTTAATTAGGAGCCACATGAGGCTGTAGAGGTTTAACAGGTGTAATAATGTGTCTACTCTTGAGGGTCTTGCTCTCTTATTGGGAAAGAGGATTATTCCTAACAATTAACAATGATAAGATAACATTCTGAGCATCAAATAAGGTTAAAACACTGAGCTAGTCTGTTTCATCGCCATTAAAGCCTCGTTTCCTTAACAGGTAGATATTGAAACCAAAAGTAATGATTCTTAAGGCTAAAGGTCAGTCTCCCTGTTAAACCCAACCAGCACTGTGACCAGGACTCTTATCCCAGTTGTAATTATACATATATCTGTGTGGTCACTTCATGGATGTCTGCCTGTCTCTAGTACCACACCATAATAAGTCCCATGAAGGCAGGGAAAACATCTTTTGGTCATACATGTTCTCTCAGGGCCTGACACTCAGTAGGGAGCAGAGTGAACGTTTATGAACTGAAGGAAGGAAGGAAGCCCCCCATCTAGAGGCTTATGCTGTTGGACACCTTTTAAGGCAGGCAGTTTGCTCAGCAAGCACTGTCTCTACATCATATCTGGGCTGCTGGAGGGATTATCTCTTAAATGAAATGTAAACCACAGCCCTAGCCATTTCACCTCATTACTCACTAAGGTTATTACCTGGCTAGACTCCAACTTGGGCAATTATCTTCTTAAATTGTTGTCCATAGTTGTCCAAGTCTCCCTTAAGCTCTGGGCTCAGCCACTGTAAATGTATTGATTTATTGAATTCTTTGTAAACTACTTATGTGTTGCCAAAAACCTCCAAGGGCTTTTTAATGCCCATCAAAGTAAGGCCTGGCATATCATGTTCTTTAAATAAGGTACCGTATTTGCCGGCGTATAAGACAACTGGGCGTATAAGACGACCCCCTAACATTTCCACTCAAAATACAGAGTTTGTTATATACTCGCCGTATAAGACTACCCCCTCTTCCGCACACCTTCCACACACCAAATAAAAGGTAAAACAATATCAGATTTGATTTGGCCCACTGAAGTGCAAACAAGCGTATTGTATTTCGTGTCACCACATAACCGTTTTGGCGATGTTGAGCCACCATGTCTGCTACATGTTTTTCGAGTTCTGGCCAGTGTGGGGTGCCTCTTCTTAATGCACACTTACCCCTTGGCATACTCTTGAATGCTTTCTCATTTGATTTCCAGTCCCGAACCATCTTTTCTGTTACTCCATATTGTCTTGCAGCAGCACAATTATTATTTTCCTTAGCAAAGTTTATAACTTTCAGTTTAAAATTTGCATCATACTTTCTTTTGGCTGGTGCCATGATAGGGATGATAGGGGTTAGACTGGTGGACATTTTCTATGCTGTACTGTACAATGGTGCAGTATTGTGGTTGGCTGTTGGCTGTATACAAAGCCTGATTTGATTGGTCCCTGCTCCCTGTTTGCCCGCCCTGTCACTATAGCAGTCTGGTCCACCCTTGCATCAGCATCTCCCTGGGACCTCACTAGTGCGCAAGTGCGAGCTCTTCAACATTCTAACAGGCACCATGATAGCGCAAAATCGCGAATCTTCAATGCATATGTAAAGAAATATACGGTAACCCGAATTTACCACACTCGCAAAATCGCACACAGCCGACCATACACCCAGTATGGTATCGCGATTCGCGATTTTGCGCTATCATACTGGGTGTATGGTCGGCTGTGTGCGATTTTGCGAGTGTGGTAAAATCGCCTAACAGCAAAATCGCATAACAGCCGAGCATACACCCAGCAGCGCTGCTGATGCCTGAACGGTATGTGGAATGAAGTGGGCGGGCATCGGGAGGCCACTATGGCACGGGGCAAGCACTATGGGCAGTCTATCTGAAGTGTACCTAGCGTATAAGACGACCCCCCACTTGGAGGCATATTTTTCAGGGCCAAAAAATCGTCTTATACGCCGGCAAATACGGTACCTAACTTGCCCTCTTGCCATTTCTCCTCCTCCTCCTCTTATTGTGAAGGTGTTTGCACCCTCCTGTTTTCCCAGGAATGTCATTCTCAGTTATCTGTGTTCTTTTCTTTCCTCAAGGTCCAACTCTAGCTTCACCGCCCACATGAAGTCTGGGTTTTGTGGTGAAGAGACCCACTCACGGGGCTCCTAGCCGGTGCATTCTTTTCCTGCTCATGTGCTTCCCTGTGCTTCTCCCCGCTGGTCAGTCTCCACCTGTCTGCCTTCAGGGCTCATATCAAACACTTCACCACCTGTGAAGCCCATGTTTTCACCTTCCCTGTAATCTTTTACAGGGAAGAGTCGCCTGTGTCTTATTTCTGTGATGACCTTATACCTAACTAAAGGGTGCACTCTGAGGGAAGAAGCGTTGTCCATCCTTCTGGAAGTCTCCTCAGTACAGAGTGAGGGAGGCTTACTCCCATGGAGAGGACTAGAGAGCCAAGAAACTACTTAATGCTTTTTCCATCTTGAGTTTTGGAAGGATAGAGATTGGTTACTAGGCCTTCACTTTAGAATTTTTCTTTCTTTCTTTCTTGTTTTTTTCTCTAACATAAAAAACTAGAAAAGTGGGAAGAAATAAACAGCTGCCCCCCAACACAACTATAAACTTTCCTTTATTCTAAGATTATAAGACAAGAATTGCCCAATAGAAGTTTAACGTGAGCCACAAATACATTTTAAATATAATTTAAATTCAATTAAAATTTCTGGTTGACACAGTTAAAAAATAAACTGGTGAAATTAATTTTAATATATTTCATTTAACCTAATATGCAAAAATAAGTATGATTTCAATATGTTAAAAATTACTGAGATATTTTACTTTATTTTCTTTCACTGTCTTAAAAATCCAGCCTGTATTTTATATTTACAGCACATCGCAATTCAGACTAGTCACACTTCAAGTGCTTATTAGCCACATGTGACTAGTGGCTACTGCATTGGACAGTGCAGTTCAAAGATACACACTCTTGACCCCACACCCCATTTTAATATGACTGAAATTGGGTGCCATCTTCAAGTGGATGTCAAAAAAAACTTGCCTCTTCACCCCCGGATACCCTCCAAAGCTGCTATAATTAAACCTAAAAGTTTATTGGTGGAGTCCAAGAAACAAGGAAATGGTGGCATCTGTGTTTCCTTCTGGTCTCTTCATATGCATGTTTTATGTGGGTAAAATGTTACAGCTTGTTTTCACGTAACATGCTTTTCTCCCAGGTGATAGCATGTTCATTTTTAGTCATTAGGCATGTTTCTGTTGGCCATTTAGGTTGCTTCCAGTTTTGTATTTTTACAAATAATGTAGTGACGGCCATCTTGGTGTATGGAACTGTTTCCATCACATCGATGGAGCGCTGGGTCTAAGGGTCAGAACATCTGGCTTTTTGCTGTGTGTTGCCAAAATGCTGTCCGGGAAGATTGTTTTTATGTCTTATTTTTCTTCTGTTTGTTTCTCAAGCAAATTCTAAAGACTAGTGTTTTGGTGTAATGTCTTTTCAGAGTACCAATTTTACCAACATTGGATTTTTTTTTTTTGAGGGTTGACTAATTTAGTAGGCAAAAGTGTAGTAATTTTGTATTTTGTTTATTACCTGAGATTAAATTCTTTTTTTTTTTAGATTTTTTTTTTTTTTTTTTTTAGATTTTTTATTGAGGAATTGGGGGGATGGGAACAGTGCTGGGGAATTGGGGGAAGGGGAACAGACACGTTGCTGTCGTTTTTTTTGTTCTTCAATCTAGTTGTGGAGGACGTTGCTTCACTGGCCCAAGTTGGCACCATCATTGCGCTCTTCCCGGGCGAGGCAGATCAGTCGCTGGCTTCTGGACGGCCGCTCACTGCGGCTGCTGGCCGCTCACGCTGGCTGCTGGCTACATACGGTAGCCCATGGCAACCCACTGCCACAGGGACTGCAGCCTACGCCGTCGCCGGCGACTCATGGCAGCCCAGCTCCAGGTTGAGCTGTTGTTCAGCATCTTAGCTGTGGAGGGCAGTGTCACTGGCCCTCATATGTGGGATCCGAACCGGGGCCCTCTGGCATCCCAAGCGAGTTCTTAACCATCGCGCCACTCGGCTGGCCCTTAAATTCTTTTCTACATGTTTATTCACTAGTGCTATTTCCTCTTGAGGTAACTGTGCTCCTGTCCTTCATGGTAAAACTTTGATGGGGAAGAGTCACACCTACATTTCAAACTCCGAAGGGCACAAGAAAAAGAATACAAAATTTAAAACATGATTTGTATTGACTCTTAAATAGCTGACTCCTGGCTTTAACTAGCCCTTTAAAGGTTGTGAATGCTCTGCCTTCCCCTACTAATCAACAGAATGGTCCTTCGAGTTGGGGAGGACCTAGAAACAGGAAGCCTTTGAGGGGTCATGTGGCTGTGCTGGCTCTAACCCCACATGGCCTTCCAGCCTCTGTTGTTGGCATTGATGGGGCTTCCATATTGGAGTTAATTAGTTTAATGTGAGCCACATTTGTGCAGATTCTTTAATTTTTGTTTTCAGAAGATGGCATAATTCAAATGGAAATGTACACTGGCTTTGTCCTAGCCCTCCCTTTACCTTAATTTATTTATCATCTTGTGCCGGTTTCAGAAAATAATGGCTTTATTTTATTTAAAATAACTAGTGCAAAATCAAACAGGTGTCATTTGGAGAGTCAGGCAGTAGTTCTTTTGTCATTCCCCAGGATATGGCATTTTGGGTCTTGGGATAACAAGGCAGCTGTAGCATCAGCCCAGTAGGATCTGATTTTGTCAGTGGGGAGGATATCGGAGCCAGCCGATATCTCGAACGGTCCTGAGGGGGGGGGGGCGTTAGGATTAAAAAACAGAAGAGAGAGAGTTACCAGGAGGACTCCAGTAAATACTGAAGCCCCGAGTTTATTTTCCAACACCCTTATATACATCCAGGGTACTGCAAAACAGAAGGGATAAACATGCATTACCTCCTTCAAAAGTAGATCATTAACTATCTACTGGATACTTTAAAGGTCAGGGAGACCTTAGGGGTAAGCCTCCCAGAACACTTCCTTCCATTAACCCAAATAGCTACAAATCTTCTGTGTCTCTTTAGGAACTGGCCATACTGGCCTGGTACCTCACTGTTAAATAAACATCCTACAGGTGCAAAACAAGATGCAAAACAATGCATCACTAAAGCCAGCCTGCACGGCTCCCAACCGGAGGAAAAGTGATAAATACAGCTAAGTTCATCGTTTCTCGAGTCAGCATTAGGACACTAGGGAAAGGCAATGGTGTTCTTAATGTTAGCAGTGTAGTACCACTCTTATCCTTGCCTTTCCCAGTCTGCTTTCTGTTGGGTTGTCGGAAAAGTCATGACGTATTTTTTTCTCTGTTTTCCGTTGCAAAAATGCGTCATGACTTTTCCAACAACCCAATAAAACAACTTGGAGTTCTACACAAATCCAGGTTACTGTAATACGACAGCTCCAGAAACGTGTGGAACTCCTGCCTCAAAAAATTTTGAGAACCAGTGCCTTAAATGGGACTTAGTAACCTTGGATGCCATCCTAAGCATCAGTGTTAACTACTTCAAGAAGCATTTGGGGCCTTAAAAAGGTACGAATTAGAATGAAACTCGGGTTTGGGGAGTTTGGAGAAATAATGTAGTTGATTCTTGCCTCGATACATGAAGTGGGTGCACTTTGTTCCCAAGCAGAGTTTGTTCAAATGGGGACTCGGTTGACCCTTTTCTCTGTTTCCTTGTTGCTGTGGGCAGGGATGCAAATTTTTAGGCAGCTGCCGCAGAAGGAGCAGGAAGCTGCTGGGCACCTCTGCCAGACCAGGTCTCCTCCATTGTCCATTTAGGTTTTATCCTTCTTAAGTGATGAGCCCAGCTCTGGGGGGCCTGGCAGCCCCGCTCTGGGGCCAGGTGCAGGCAGTTCTTCAGGCCGCCTTGCATCTTCAGGCTCTTCCTTCCTCTCTGTTTGCTTGTTCTCTGCTAGAAGCTTATTTGGTTTACACCTGTTTTAAGAGACAGGAAAACAGCCTTCCCTCAGTGCTGCTATTAACAAGCTACTTGTGTTTTTCCCGTTCTTTTTCGACCTAATTCTAAAATCTAGTCTTCATCTTTGCTTCAGTTTCAGCTCATTTCTGTACCCATAATCTGCCGAGATCATTTACCTAAACTTGCACTCCTCCAAGGAAACCACCCTCACCAGGGTCTTCATTGGCATTCTTGTAGACAAATGGGGTCACTCTTTTATAGTCCTTTTCCTCCTACTCAGACTCTCCTCTCCGTGACAGTACTGTCCCTCTAAATCTATTGATGATTTTTATTAGTGCCACAGCCTCCTTTGTGTTCCCAAAATATGGGTGTCCTGGACGCCTGGGTCAAATTCTGACTCTACTATCTAGTAGTTATATAACGCTAGCTAAGTTACAGCTCTCTGCCTCAGTTTCCACATTTGTGAGATAGGGGAACTAATACATCAGTGGTTCTGTGAGGATGCCTGGCATTTAGTAAGCACTCAGTAAGTGTCAGCTGTTGTCATTGTCATCATACTCATTGGTATAGCGTGTGCAGCCATGGCTTTGGACGAGATCTAGCAAGGCTGTCCAGTGGCCTTCTATGTGGCTCCCAAATGTGAGAGCCACTGCATTCACTCACACTGCAGTGTCTGAGACCCAGCAGCTCCTGAGTCTCAGGGCTGTGCCCAAACCATTGAAGAGATCTGTTTCTGCTCAGAAAGGCAGAATAAGCATTAGTGCCTTCTAATTGTAAAAATGAGCAGGAAAAAATATTCAGATCCTTACTGGGTATCCAAAGGCAAGAGCTGATCTGTGGACATGTTGACTTACCACGTTCTGTCTGCTCTGTCACACTCACACAAAGATTGCTGACTCAGCCAACTGATCCCGTGTCAGAAAACAGAAACTGAAAGCCCAGGGCCACATAGTCCATGCAATAAAGCCCAGGATTCTTGGTGGCCTTATGTTTACTGTTCCATACTATAAACTCATAAAGGCAAGGAAGGGCCTGCCCACACCCTAACCCTGTGGCCGGTCACATGATCTTGTATGGTTTGGATAGCTGGGAGGAGGGAATTGGGACAAGTCCAGGATTTTCTATAATAGCTTCAGCCTTTGCATTTTCTTCCCTGGACTAGATGTACATGTACATTTTGAGAAGTTCTCTGTATTTTGTGCTTTACATTTTTTTCTTGTTGGATTTTACTCCTTGTTGAGTACCCTGGGAAGACCAAAATAAAGTTAATTAAACCATTCCTTTGGACTTGCTAAGGAGTCAGGGCCACCCCGAGTGGCCTGGGGTTCTGCTTTTGAGAGGGGATAAAGGAAGAGCTGTGCTTAGCATTCTGAAGGCCTTGTGCTGGGTTTGTACCAGTCCAGCCTTTGGGGACCTCTTGTTCCTAAGGCACTCTGTGTCATTCATTAGAAGTTATCACACTGCACATTCGCAGGTGCTCTTGTTCACAGATTTTGCTTTTTTTCCCTTGTCCCAGATGCAGATGAGTAGAAATGAGAGCTAATGTTGCTTTCTGGGTACTGTTAATTGAAAAAAATCAGCAAATTTAAAAAGAGACTGTGATGTAAATATGCATAGCAATTATATCAGTGATGGAGTGCATAAAATTTGGAGGGCTAGGTGGGGTCTGAGAAAAATTCTAGTCAGATAAAGAAAAGCCATGGAGAGAAATACTATGTCTGCTGTCACGGAGCCCATTAATGACAGAGCCTAGAATGTACCTGTCTCCTGGATTCCTAGACTCTTCCTTGTCACTCTGCCACCTAGCCTACAATCTTTATTTTTAATCCCATCTCTAGCATCCAGAAAGGCAGGGTATTTTAATTAGCTCCATCTAATCATGTGCCTTTCCTATTTTTTCATTTTATCACCTAATAATTAGGCCCTAGTAAGTTCCCTTTGGCAGAAATGGGAAACAGCATCTGAAGTGGCCTTGCAACTAGAGTTGCAAGCCCCATTGCTAGGTATTCTCATTCTTCCTATGTAAGCTGATTTATTTAACCAAAGCAGTACACCTGGCTTTGTCTCCACCCTTATGCCCTTGCCTGTGCTATTCCTCCCAGCCCAGAGTGACCCTATTCCACCAATTCCACTTCGTTGTAACCCAGGGTTCACTATATCAGATGGGAGCGTGTGTGCACACCTCTGTGTGCATGCACGCGCACAGCCAAGGCCAGTGCCTGCCACACAGTAGGTAATTGCCCCAGCCAGAAGCCATCTTTCCTGTGGCCTTTCTAATCTGTTTAATGCCTAATCTGTACTACTCATATTACACTTGTTGGTACTGCCCTGTGATTTGTCTGTATAGATATGTTTATCTCCTCCACTAGATAGTAAGCATCTGAGCAAAGGAATCCATGACTAATAACATTTTGTTTCCCTACAATGTTTGCTCAGTACTTTGCACATGATTCACACCAGATAAAGAATTCTAGTACTTATGAAGACTGGTGAATAAACCCAGGCCTTGCAAACCTCTCTGATACTCAGCCTAGCTGAGTATCATAAATTGAGATTGTCAGGATTTAATACAATTGGGTTTAGTTTTGCTAGCCTGAGTGTGGGTGTTTTCTTTGTCCTTTTCCCCCCTGCTGTGTTCTGGTTGTTGAGGACCCACTGGGGTTATACAGAATTGGTTGAGTACAGCCCTACTCTGAGTAAGAAGTTTTGCTATTTCTCAGGAGCCTGGGTGGCATGAATGCCACACTTCAACTACCAGATTACCCTGCCATGGGCTTCAGTTCTCTTGGCTTCGTACCATTCTACCAATTCGGCTGGTTGACTGCCCAGTAATTCTGGCCATTTTTGCAACCTGGAGGGAATCTTCCAGGCGAGTTTGACCTCCAGGGGCAGAGTAACCTGACATCCATTTTATTGACTTACTGACTTGTTCCCCTGACAGAGCAGTGCCTAGGCTACCCACAGCCATGGTGTAGGTGTGGTTGCTTCCTGACATGGCCTAATCTCATGCCCTTCCTGTGTTGACATCAAGCTCTTGACAGCTTTCACGAACGTGTTTTTAGCCAGCAAGGCTGAAATAGTGACGCAGCAGCATGGCTTAGCTGGAAATAGTTAACAGCGGTCTGAGGATTTGGCTGAAATCTAGGACCTTGACAAAAAACTACTCTCTTCCATCCTTAGCCAGCTTCAGCCAAGGTCTCACTTTTACCTTTCTGGAGCATCTGCCTGGAGTAGGCCCCAGCAGAGAGGGATGGCCTAAGCTCTCAGTTAAGTAGTATTTTCATGTTTTCAGACGTAGCCAGGCTGAAGACTTGAAAGCAACCTAAAGAGCCAAAGGGGATGGGAGGAGTGGAATACAAGTTCAGGAGACAGACGGACCTGAGTTTGAATCCAGGCTCTACCACTGTCTAGCTGGTGATTTTGAATAAACCAGTAAACTTCTCTGAGCCTCAGGTTCCTGTGGAGCTACCTCTCTGAATGCTGGTGAGGTAAGCTGTGGAAAGCACTTGGCGCAGTGATTGGCACAAAGAAGGCTCCCAGCAGCAGTTACTTTGTTTCCTCAGCCTTGTCCCACCTCACCCTCCTGCCTCCCTTCCTCCTTGCATCTGTTGCAGAAAGACATTTCCTCGCCATTTGGACTAGGTCTTTATTTTGTTCCCTTTGCTTTTTCTCATATTGCAACAGGCATCCCGGGCCCAAATACTAGACAAAGCCACAGAGTATATCCAGTATATGCGAAGGAAAAACCACACACACCAGCAAGATATTGATGACCTCAAGCGGCAGAACGCTCTTCTGGAGCAGCAAGGTGAGCGCTGGAGCTGGTGGGGCAGCTGGCCCTGCTGTGCTCCAGCCTGGTCAGGGCTTCGCACCTGGGCCTGCAGTCAGCACCAGTTACGGAGCGTGTGCTCAGAAGCAGCTGCGGCCCAGCTTCTGCGGCCTGAGTAGCTGAGTGGTAGAGCCATCCTGAGGAAGGACCTGAGCCGCCAGTGAGGGAGCAGTGGAGTCTAGGGGTTGGACATTTGGAGACTTTTCTGACCTGATGGCTCCCCTTCTTGGGGCTCAGGTGCTCTGTCTGTAGTAGGAGTCACACCTGGAATCAGGTGTCTCAAAAGAGCTGAGGTCCTTGGAGTGGAGTGTGCTGTGTAAGTACCAGAAACTCCAGGGGTTCAGGGACAGTGAGCTCTCCCCATTGTCAATGGTAGTCCAATCAGGGCAGCCTATGGGCCAGGCCCATGCTGTTCTCCAATGCTCACATCCGCCTTTTCCTACAACCACAGGGGAAAGCGAGAGCTGATCAAGTTCTTTGTTCCTGGGGAATTCACTTCTCTTCCTCCCTCATGGAAGATGCAAGTAAAAGGAAATGCAAGTAACCACCTGGGTTAGAACACCTCAAATAAAATAAAATAAAATAAAATAATGGGTTGACCTTCCAGGCTCAAGATGAGCTAAACCAAGGGATGGGCAGAGGGAGGTGGCAATGGGTTGGTTACTGGGCCGAGCAGCCTGCATGTAGGGGCTTTGTGTCAAAAGGCCCAGGTATTCTGTGTGTATTGGTGACTTGCTTCCAAGTGTCCAGCTTGTCTTTCCAAGTGGATCTTGTACATGAGAGCTAAGCCAAAGCTTTTCTTTGGCAGATACGTCTTAGGCCATCCTTTCCTGCTGGTGTGGCCTTCACACTGTTGTGGATCCTGGCATTTCCGGGCCAGCTTCTCCTCTGTCACTGCACTGTTGGGTCCCACAGGGAGCTCATGCTCGTCTCTACACTGGGCTTCCAAGGCAGGACGGTGACATCACATGCCTTCTCTTTAGGGTTGGGTGGCATTGCACAGTGGCTGGCCATGTCCACTTGGCCCCCAGCTCTGACTGGGAAAGGAAGAGGGAAATGAAGTGTGCTGGTGGAACAGCCACCAGAAGGGAGTTATTTCTAAGCCACTCTGAGCCTCGGGGGCCAGCAAGCCCTTCGGAAGAACAGGCTGGACCCTGAGCTGAGACTCGATTCCACCCCCAGTCTCCAGAAGGCTGTAACCCTCTCGCTTGGTTGCCTTTCAGTCCGTGCACTGGAGAAGGCGAGGTCGAGTGCCCAACTGCAGACCAACTACCCCTCCCCAGACAGCAGCCTCTACACCAACGCCAAGGGCAGCACCATCTCTGCCTTCGATGGGGGCTCGGACTCCAGCTCAGAGTCGGAGCCCGAAGAGCCCCAAAGCAGGAAGAAACTCCGGATGGACAGCTAAGCTCCATGGGGCAGGCCAGCAATAAAAACTGTCTGTCTCCTCCGTCGTCTCATCCTCCTTTCAGTTCATCCTTAGAACCTTCAGAACCATTTAAGAGACTCTATTTTTTTTCTTTTTCTTTTTTTTTTTTTTTTAATTTTATTTTTACGTAGAAGCTCTTGGACAACAGCTCTCGTTCTCCTTCCCCGTTCCCACTTTTTTTTTTTTTTTTTTAACGTTTCCCTTCAGGGATTCCCTGTCCCACCAGGAATTTTTAAACCAAAACACCCCCCAACATGGCAGCTTTTTCTGTGGAGGAGAGACGGCCGGCCGGACCTCTGAGCACATGGTGTCCTGACCACCCACCAGCTCCTCCAGCCCTGCCGGGCACAGCCCGGAGGACTCCTGCCCCTCCAGGCCTCTCCTCCTGGGCCACCCTCACCTCTGATAGACTTTGTGAATCTGTGGACTGCTCTACTTTAAGAAGATGACCGATTTAAGAAGTAATCAGAATTACGCCCTCTTCTTTTTAAGGATTTTTTTTTTCTAAAAAGCTATTTATCGCTCCTATTGAAAGACCAGATCCTTGAAGTTGTTGTGGCATGAAAGGAAGTGGGGACAGATTTGCAACACAGAGTCTTTGGCCTGTTTCACTCCTGCTTCTCTCAGCCAGCCTTAGGGAGGGCTGCATGACACACGTGGTATGTGGGGGGCACGGCAGCAGTGAAGCGGTAGCTGCCAGAGGGTGCCAGGGGGTGGGACAAGGAGGGAGGGTCGGGTGGGGAAGAGGTTTTGTATTGAGGGCCAGTGATGATGTTTTGATATTTATTTCCTGCTACTGAAATTTGAATCTGAGTGAACTGTCCCTATTTCTGATGATGTCGGTATTGCAAAGCGACAGATTCATAAAGTAATGATCAAATCTTCCTTTCTTTCTGTGTGTATTTCTAAGAAATAGAGCCAACTGATTTTGTATGTAAATACCAAGAGCAATTTACCTGGTACTAAACCCGCACCCTAGTGCGGCCCCTTCCCCACCCTCGCCTCACTCCCTTTCCGACTGTCCTGGAACCCATCCCCAGTGTGTGATCCAGCCCTGGTCTGGCTGCGGTCAGCAGATCCCAGTGAAGGGTTTTGTGTGTTTAGGCTGCATTTCTTTGTCTTTTTCCGACTCCGTTCCCAGCATTTGCTGATTTCTAGTGTATACTCTGTAGTCTCAGTCCGTGTTTGATTCCATTCCATGGAAATAAAAAGTATGTTGTACATACTGCCGAAGAATTGTCTTGCAAGTTAAGGCTTCCCCCTTTACTATAAGACTATAAATAAAAACTTATTTTATCCTTCTTGGTAGTGGTGTCTTCTTGCCCTTGCAAAGGCCAAGATGGTTAAGAGAAGAGCCCTTTGGAGGCCCCTGGGCTTGTGTGAAACCCTGAGAGAGGGCAGAGGAAGCTTACATGGCCTTACAGAACTGGGAGCAGCCGTAAGCCAGTAGTGGTTCCCTTTCTGTACTAAGGGCTTACCTCGGCCTGGGCAGGGCAAGGGGTGGATACTTTGCTCATTGGATAGGAGCTTTTAAAATTCCAACAGGGATGGGGTTATCTGGGGCAATATTTCTAGATCCACTTCCTGATAAATAAATGACCCTTGGGGAATTGGTAGCCCAGCTGTGGGTTTACGTTTTTCCTGGTAATAAATGCCCAGTTCAGAGGTGACTGGTGTTTCCTAGGACCTTCCAGTTTCCAGAGAGTTCAAATATAGTTAGAGGAGGCAGCAGAGCTGGCAAGGGCTGGAAGTAAAGGAGGCTTCAACAGCATCGAGTTAACTCAGTCTAGGGACCAACGCCAGCCTGAATTTGTTTGACCTTGAAAGGAAGAGGGTTTATGGCCAGAACACAGCTCAGCTTTGGTTTTCCTGTCTGGCTGACAGGAAATATTGCTGTTCCCAGACCAAGGGAGAGAGTGAATTCAAATCAGTTCTTTGATTTGTCACTCTCTTTAGAATGGTAGTGCTGAGGTCCCTTGCAATTGATGTCAAATCCATAGTATCTCTGTTTGGTTCATGGGAGTTGACAGGTGGGTGGTGTTTTTACAAGAGGCAGTTTGTAATGTGATCAAACCAGCCCCCAAAACCATGATTGCAATAAGGGAACAAGGATATGCTGGGGGAGCACCATCCCATTTATTACAGGCACTCCATTTCAAGAGAAGAAAGAAACAGGAATAAGAAAAAAAATTGGTTGGGCCAGTGAAGCCACGTCCTTCACAACTAGACTGAAGAACAAAAGGACAGCAACTTGTCTGTTCCCCTTCCCCCAATTCCCCAATAAAAAAAAAAAATCCGGAATGAGAAGTCAGGTGATTTCTTAGGCCCAAAGTTAGCATGCTTTCCTCCTCCTTTTCATTGCCCTTCCATATATCTCTCCGTATGCCTGGCCTTAATTATAAACTCCATATTACACACAGTTGGCTTTGGCAGAGGAGGCATTAGAACAGGGCTACAGGTGAAGCCATGTTGATGAGATGGAAGGAGTAACGCTGGGCACTCAATAGGCAGGGAGCAAACTAGAAGTGGCAGCCGAGCCAGCGCAGGACAGGTGACGTCCCTGAGAACCAGTCCCTGGCTCCAGCACATTGGCTGGACAAGGGGTTAAGTTTTGGGCTTCTCAAAATTTCAATCAACCAGTTGGAAGAAAAGACCCACAACAGATAGTTCATCACCTGGGAGATCTGAACCACTCGACTGACGTGCTGAGCAGACTGGCAAGAAGTGGAGGAGAGGTGGGACCACGGGGAGCAACTGCTTGGAAAGGAAAACAAGGTAAGAGACCTGAGCTGGAGATCGTGCCTGTTAAAGGGGACAAAGCAAAGTCGCAACTAAGTTCCTTCTGGTTTTTGTGTCTAAAAAGCCTGCATCTGTACTCTCCAGAACACCGAAGTTTGACCATGGTTTGGTCTCTTACAGCGATGTTTTTCTCTGTGGTTCTTGTCACTGCATTCTGGACAGCCCTGCACCTGGTGATTTGCTTGGTCACTGCAGCAGGTGGTTTCACTGAAGGTCCTGTTAAAAGCCACCTGTTTCTCTTAATGCAATGGTGAGCTTGATATTTCCCTGCCTTTCCAATTGCCCCAAATGAAAGGGTACTTTAAACGGCCATGCTTTTTAAATTCTTGATATGCTAATCCCACGTGGAGAGTAGCTACAACTTCAGCAAAGAATTGCCTCAGCTCACAGAGCTATCATCTTAGCTGGGGAAAGTTCAAAAAATAAGACTGAGTAGATGATAGGAGAAGGAGCCCTAAACTCGGACTGAAGAAAACAGAATTCTATTCCTAACAACAGAATGGAGTGTTTTAAGCTTGGGCTCTGAAGTCAGACTGCCTGAGTTCAAAACCCTGGCTCTGTCAGTAGCTGGGTAATCTCAGGCAAGTCACTTCTCTTGGCCTCGGTGTCCTCATCTATAGAATGAGGATAATAATAGTCCTGAACCTCATAAGGTGGTTGTGAGTATTAAGTGGAATATGTTTATAATGTGCTTGACCTCAGGACCAAGTAAGCATTCAGGTGCCAGCTGTCATCTACACAAAGTGTTTGACCAGGGCTGAATCTGCAAGATGGAAAAATCCAGCTCCTGCAGCCTCATCTGGAGTATGTGAGGGTGGACTTGGTGTTTCGCAAATGCTACCCACTCCTCAGATGTGCCCCATCCTTAGGAGGCAGAGCGAATAAAGACAAAAGTACAGGAACCCCGGGATGGAACTGATGCACTCTTCAAAACTGAAGAAGTCCCCTTGGCTGCCTTAGATCTGGTGTCAGCCCAAGTGAGGCTCAGCCATTCAGTGGCATCTCTGAACTTTGGACACGGCTTTCTGTCCAGGAAGAATTGCTCAGAAGACCCCATGGTGGTGTTACTCAAAGCGGGGTCCTTGGGGCATGCCCAAGTGCTTGTGGGTGCTTGTGGAAAGGATTCCTGGGCTCCTGCTCCCCTCACCTAAAGCATGCTGAGGCTGAACAGCCAGAGTCAGTTTAAAAAGCTCTCCTAGGTGGTTCTCATGCACTCAGGTTTGACTCCCAAAAGTAAAATAGCCCAGGGAACAAAAGCTGCTGGGGAAAGTGAGGCACAGCTGAACTGAGTTAGCACAGTGGGTCTGAGGTCAGGCTCTTTAAGGCTGCACTTGGAGAACGGTGAACGAGGGGAGAGGGGCCTGTTAAACTGTCCAATTGGTAGGTGTTTTCCTTCATGCTGGGGGCTCAAACACTTTTGGCTGGCCAAGGGCAGCCCAGCACCTGCTTTTGAGGCCCCAAGTGAGGGTGATGTCATGGGACAACACCCATGTTTATACCACGCACTGGCTGTCCTCTGGTCACCAAGCAGGCTTATTTGCCAGCCAGAGCAAGGCTATCTCTCAGGCCTATTCACCAGGTTCCATTCTGGACAGCCTCCAGGAACATGGAACTAGAGCCTTTCTTTGTTCAAAACAGTTTCTCTAGCCTGAGGAGGAAACCCAGGTAGGGAATAGGAGTTTCCCAGCTCGACATTGGATCTACAGTGGGAAAACCATGGTAAGAACGAGGACCCCTTTGAAGCACTGCTAGATCATGGATTTCCTTCAGTGTCTGGGGTCTAGTTAACTAAAGCATGAGCTAGTTAATACAGCCCCAGATTTGCCCTGAAAAAGAGAGAAACAAAAATATTTTCTAGTTAATTCCTCAGGTAGAAAATCAAATTGACCAAATACCCCTTTTCTGGACTAGTTTGGATATGCAGGCTTAACTATGCACAGGACTCCAGTGACGGCATCAGGCAGGCCCCCACTTGAGTTTTGGAGGCTGTCCCAGAAAACTGTCATCCCTCAGCTGGGTAAGTGTTGTCATTGCTTCGTCAGGGTCAGGGGAGGGCAAGGAGCCTGAGGAGCTTCAGAACCAGCGCCCAAGTGGTTTAGGTCACCAGCTCTGGACCCACCTGTCTGGATTGGCTCTGATTGCCCTGGTTTCCGAGGCATAACATGAGGACAACAATAGCACAAAGTACAATTGTGAGGCATAAAGGTGTACATGTGGAAGCCCTTGAACTGTGATGTGCCTGGCACTTAATAAGTACTCAAATGTTAGCTATTCTTAAGTGTCTGCCATCATAGGCCGTGGACCGTGCAACCATTTCTGTTTGGGCTTTGTTGAAATATGGAGTGAATTAACTCCATTCATCAGTGCATTAAAGTCCTTAAAAGAAAGGGCAAGTAAATATATATTGAATACCAAAGGGTGGAAACCAATAGGCTTTGCTTGGTTTCTGAAGGAACTCAGGCAGACCCCAAATCTGTTATTGTATGAAAAAATCTGGACTTGGGAAATGATATATATGAAATATATGCTTCCCGGTTGGATCAGAACCATGAACCATTACCATGCTGGTTACTTGGCCCTGTCTGCAGTGCCTGGTGTCTGCACTATGCTAGGCACAGAGAAACTGCCTGCCTGGCATCTCCCATCAGGGCCTGATTATGATAGGGCTTGAACCCTTGTTATTCAGCCTTTCCTGGGGTGAGGTGGGGACAGACTCACCTGTTGGCTCTGTATGGTCTGATGACTGAACCCCAGGGTCCAAGTGCTCTAGCTCATCCTGGTTGACATGTGCCCTGTGCATGTGTGCACACACCCAGCAGGATGGGCGTGTCTAGAAAGAGCCAAACAGGTGGCCCTGGACAGCTTACAACCAGCCGAGCAGGTTCCCTCCTGCGCCCTGTTCTGACTGCCAGGCCCAGTTCAGGGTTGTTTTCCTCTGATGTCCATTGCAGGGGTGGGGCCTGTGTACAACTACAGCCTTCTCTGAGCAAAACTATCCAGCACGGTCTCTGCTATTAATTTTTTTCTGTAAATTAACAGCCAGAGAAAAACAAAACAAGAATCAAGGATCCAGTGTTAAGAAATCTGTGCCAGAACCTCCCACCTCAGTGCTGACATGGTGAAGATTTGAACCTCCTGCCAAGGAAAACAACCCTGATGGCTACCGTGGCAGGCCAGTAGGGAAAGGTACCTACTCCACAAGCCAGCTCCTGCAGTGAGCCATGCAAAGTCTGGTTCCAGAATACCAAATGGGCAGGCCCAGCTGCCACCCATGCCCCTGGTCACTCATCACCAGCCAGAGGAGTCCAGCTGGCAGTATGGCTCCCACGCACATGCTTGCGAACTTCATTGTTTCCTATCTCCCAGTGACATCAATAGCTGGAGGTGGCAGGGGCAGAGCTGGGGCTAAAGGACAGTGGCCAATGACTTTGGTCCAAAAGGCCACAGCAAGGCCAGCCAGCTGAGAGGAAGAAAGTCATGTCCACAGCTTATACCTATGCAAGGCTAGTGCTAGACTTCGGGTAGGGTAACTGGTTGAAAGAACCTGACTGTGTTTCCCATCCAGAAAATGAGTCTGGAGTCCCCTCTGCAGAAAGCTACCATTCCAACTGGGCACTCCCATGAGGCCAGGGACTGGTCTTCATGCTGTACCCCAATGCAGTGCCTGGCCGATCACCAATACCCCACAAGCACACAGGTGTGGGTGTGTGCCAATGGACCTCAGTTCCTCAGTGCATCTCCACTTTTAGGTCAGCTCTGAGGTTGCTTCTGCATTAGTGTTTGAGCAGCACGTATTCCCAGCCCAGCACCATGTCAGGCACTGGTTAGATTCGGGGCAGCTAATGAAGCCAAGTCCCTGCCTTCAAGTAGCTTAGAGACCAGATTTGTGCACATGGCACATGTGTGCGCATCAGGGCTCTGATTGCCAGAGGAGTTCGGAGGTTGAGGCCTTCAATGAGAGAGTGTTGGCATACGGGAGGGGCAAGGAACAGGGCCAGGTCATCGCTTCTCACACTCTTGGTGTGTTCGCCTTCCTTCCTTCCTCCCTCCCAGTGAGAGCCGACCTGGGAGCCGACCCAGTGAGAGCTGAGCTGTTGGTGAAGGGAAGGTGGGCCAAAGCCTCTGCTCTGTGTCGGCTGGATCACCCTTCACGTTCCACCACATTCACTGGCTGGGCACCTTGGGATCCAGGCCCATGGCAGCCACCGCCCTGAGAGGGAGGGGAGGGACCTGAGGGGTGGAAGCCAGCAAAGCATCAGCCTTCCTCGGGAGCACAGCGTAGATCTCCCAGGTACTCATTTCATCAGCAGCATGGTCGTCCCCCTCACAGAGGTGTCATTTGCAGGTCACTCAGCACTGTCCTGCCAGACACCGGTCAGCACACCTGGGGAGCAGAGCCCCTGCAGCCTAGGGCCCACCTAGCCTTCCCTGTGAAAGAGCTGACATTGATCCTGCTCTGACTCTGGGAGCTGAAGTCCCAGGGTCCTGTCACCCGCTTTGTCCCATTGGCTCAGGCCATCACAGGTACAGCAGATAGCAACATGAAGTCTCACATCCGAGATAACCAACACGCAGTACTTTTTATTAGAGAAGAACTTAATGTGACCAAAGGTTGAGAGAGCGCTGTGGTGAACCCTAATGTCTTCGTTATCCAGTGTCAATGATTACCAGCGTGCAATACTTCTTGAAAGAAAAGGGATGAAAAAATATATAATCATTCTTAAAAGTAAGAAAGTGTGGGTATATCAAAGGACACGAGAGCGAACTGAAAGAGCTCCCAATGGCCAAAGCTGGAACAATTTGAGCAAAAAAAGTAACATAGTATTGGAACATAACCCAAAGTATAAAATAAATATTCATGAGTCCGTACTAATATAAGTGATTGAATAAATAAATCAATGGAGGATAGACAAAACTTCCATACAGAAGGACTCCAAATAACTTACGTAGGTACTCCACCGTCCCGCATGTGGGGCCTAACTCCCCATACCCTAAGGGTGGGCTGTGTCCATGGACGTCTTTCTAAAGGGTGCAGTATGGAAAGGGGAAGAAAGGAACCTTATGGTGGGAAACCCAACGAACACTAGCTCAGCCAGGTGACCAAGGTTAACAGCATCACTGATAAGCATGGTGATAGCATGTACCCTTGATATAGGATGTGATGAGAGGGCATTTACCTCTATGGTCTTCTTCCCAAAAACCCAGAGCCCCAGTCTAATAATCACGAGAAAAACTTCACGCAAATCCCAACTGAGGGACATTCTACAAAATACCTGACCAGTGCTCCTCAAAGCTGTCAAGGTCACCCAAAAGAAGAAAAGTCTGAGGAATTGTCATAGCCAAGAACAGCCTAAGGAGACATGACACTAAGTGTAATGAGGGATCCTGGATGGGATCCTGCATAGAGAAAGGACATTAGGTAAAAAGTAAGGAATCCAAATAAAGTATGGACCTTATTAATAATAATGTCTCAACTTTGATTCATTAGTTGTGACAAATGTACCATGTAAATATGAGGGGAAACTGGCTAAGTGGTATACAGGAACTCTGTGTACTGTCCTTGCAATTTTTCTGGCTATCTAAAACTTCTAAGAAGGCACTAACTCTTCTCAGAAGAGTTTTAGATTGACAGAAAAAAGTTTATTTTTAAAAATGCATTATTATAGTTATTTTGCAAGAGCTGTGTTTCTGCAGCGCCGGTGGAGCAGGTAAGGAACGTTTTCTGTTAAGCTGGGTTGGTAATGAGCACGCTGTCCCCGGCCTGCCTGGTTTTATTCTTGAAGGTGCCCGACAAGTAAGAGGCATCTACTGCATCCTCTAGACCTCCTGCACCAGCTGGTGCAAAGCAGAGGTAAGGCGGTTTTTGTGAGGCAATGAAAGGATGTCCAGGAAATGCTCAGGCGTGCCAGGCCGGGCTGGAGAAGACCAGCTGCCACTGGGGCTGTGGTCAGCTCCCAAGAAGACTGATTCACCATGGCCTTGCTGTGAGTCATGCAGGTCACACTCTGCTGTGGAGTGGCACGCAGTTAATGCAGGGACTGTCGCTCTGTGCCTGGGACTTGGTGGAGGGTGGGGGATGGGTGAGAAGGGTCAGAGGAGCCTGCCCCTGCTTTTTGCTGTCACCATCCTTGTCCAGGTAAAAGATGGCGGAAGGCATTCGAGACCTCAGTCACCCAGCCCCAAAGGTAACCCATGCATGTTTAGCTACTGCCCACCACCCCGTTAGAGACCTAAAGGGGTGGTGGAAGTGCATGAGCTTTGGAGGCAGCAGATCTGGGTTCAGGTTCAGGCCCCACTACTTGATAGCTAGGAAACCTTGGGTGATTCATGTAAGCTCTCTGACCTGTTTCTCCAGTTGTAAAATGCAGATAGTACACCTGCCTCACCCACCTCATGAGGCTGAGTCAAGGATCAAATGACAAGAGGCAGTGTACCAAGAAGGACTCTCTTAGGGTTATTGTTTGGGTGGATGTGGCAAGGGTGGTCAGCGTCCTTCAGTCAGCAGGTAAGGACCTTGATGGCCCTGGGCCTAATCTGGGAAAGAGTTTTGTATGACTTAGGATGTGTTTGGTTGCAAGTAATAGTAAATTCAACTCAAACTGACTCATGTAGCTGAAAGCTCCAGAGGCTGAGCAGGCCGCAGGAGGAGTGTGGTCAGGATTCTGATCATGTTTCTCAGTCTCTTGGGGTCTGTGTACACTGGCTTCTAAGGCTGGGTAGGAAAATGGTTTTGTAGAAAGCCCAGGGCACACATTCCACCATCCCTAACAGCTGCTCCCCCCGCCG
>NW_017731409.1:4242495-4322148 GCF_001890085.2 Hipposideros armiger
CCCACCCCCCACCCACCGTCATAACATATCCAGGGCTTCTTTCTTTGGTGTGTTTTAGGCCACATGCTTGGCCCTGAATCAATCACTGAGGCTAAGACAGGCCATGCTGATTGGCTTACATTTGGGTTATTACCAAACCTGAACAAATTACTGAAGCAAAGAAGGACGGATTAAAATGAATGCTTTAGGCCAGTCAAGGCTTGGCCTTGGAGGTAGGAGAGGGTCAAATCCATGCAAGCCTATGGGCTGCCACAGTTGCGGGGGGAGGGGGGGGAAGGATGCCAATAGTGTCCACTACAGGTTTTTATCACAGTAAGAATCTACCACTATAGAGAACAATGGTGATTGGCCTCTAGCGTTCATTTCCCCCTTTCGGCTATAACTCTATTTGCATTTGGGGCTCCATTCCCTCCCCATTCTTAGACTGTGCTTCTGTTGGAGCTCCATTTCCCACTCATTCATTGGAGAAGCATGTGATTAAAAGTTAGGCCAATCAATGCACTGTCATCTGGCCACCGGTTTGCTTCTCCAGAGAGTCACTTGGCTTGATCGAAGCCAGTAGAACATAATGATACTCATTGGGAAGGAAGGCTGGGACTGCGCCAGCTGCTCTTGACTGCTGAACTTGACCCTAAGAGGATGTAAGGCCTTGAACTATTGCTGCTGCCACATGGAGCGAGCCTGAGGTTGGAGCTAATAGAGATGGAGAGGGGAGAAACCTACTGAAGCCACTCACACAGCCAAGCTAGTCCTGGACATTTCAGTTTATGATTCACACATTTCCTCTTTGCTTTAAGTCAGTTTGGATCAAGTTTTTTTGTCAGCTGCAACGGTGTCTTAAATCATACAATTCTCCTTCCTGTTCAAAGGCAATAAATATCCTGAGTAGTGCATGTGGGTGGCTAGAATGCTTGGTCCAAACTTCACCATTTGTCATTTAACACTAATATTACACAGAAATCATCCCAGCTGTGAAAGACGTGGAAGAATGCTGAATGAATATGGGTGGGATTTAGTCTAGATCAGTGATAGGCAAACTATAGCCCATGGACCAAATCTGGCCCATCATCTGTTTTCATAAAGTTTTATTGGAACACAGCCACACTTTGTCTATGGCTGTTTTGAACTACAATGGCAGAGCAGTTAGCAGTTGCTTGCAAAGCTGAAATATTTAGTATTTGGTCCTTTACAGAGAAAGTTTGTTGCCCCCTGGGGTAGATAGTGGAAGAATAAAATACTAGCCAATTATTTCCCCCAAAATAAATACCTGTGTCCCCAAATGGAAGCAAAACTGAGTGGTCCTCCATCATAGACCTCTGTATCCCATTAACATCAGGTCCGATTATCAGTGTTAGCAAAGCCAGCTTTCATGGAACTGAACTTATCCCAGAGAGTGAATGAGAGACATCCTATGTCTTTCTTAGGATTTGGTCTATGCAGTGCCTTTATCTTTGTAGGCCTGGTCACAGTGTCTCAGAAGCCCACAGGCATAAAAACATTCTTTTCCCACCCCAGTCCATTATCCTTCTCTCTGAGTTGGGGTGCTAAAGCTATTGGCAAATTCCTACAGGGAGCCCGGTGATCCACTTCCAAAGGAGGTGGGATCAACTTTGTAAACATGGTGGGAATAAGGGAGAAGTGCTTCAGTTTTCATAATGGAATGTCAGCATTGTTAGCTGTATATCTGACATCTGAGGCTGATGGATTGTACTTGTACCAACAATATAGTTCATTCCAGGGCAATTGGGGGAGCTCAATTTTTAATTCCTGGCTAACAAGCTCTTGCCAGAAGTGGGAGCATAGACAGTTAAGATTGGTGAAAGAGCCAGGGTCACATAAGCAACCACCCCCTCGGTGTTTTCTAAACTGAATCTCTCTGCCCAGTTAAATCACCAGGAAGCAACATAGCAAGACCTAAGCCCTCAGTGGAAGTTATTTGATATGGCCTCTGCTTTTGTGTGAGGAATTCCTGAGAAGTGGCTTCCTCAAAATACGATTGATAGCATTGTCCACAACACAGTGGCTAGAATCTAACTTGTGGCTTCTAACTCAGAAATTAAACCATGAAGAGAAGGCAGTTTAAGAATACTGTTAACTGATTGTTTTTATCTCAAGGGAGTTTGCACTGCCTTATCCCTAAGGCTCTGCTTCTGCTCCCAGTAGGGTCTGGCAGGCTTCCCAACTTACATGGCACTCAAGGTGGGGCTGAGATGGATCCAAGGAGGATGCTGGGGATCAACTGGATATAGATATCTATAATAGTCTTGTATTTATTGATGGGGTAAATATTTGGGGGAACCCACCTTGAATGCTATATAAGTGCTTCCTGCTTAAGGATCCACATGACAAATCTGAGAATTTACCTCAAGGACCCACTCTGAATGCTGTTCAAGGGAAACCCTCCAAACTCAACTGGGAGAAGAAAGGAAGTCTCAAGGATATAACAGTAAGATTTTTTTTTTTTTTAAGATTTTTTTATTCAAGGATAGGGGAAGGGGAACAGCCAAGTTGTTGTTCTTCAGTCTTAGTTGTGAAGGGCGCAGCTAGCTCAGCCCCAAGCCCAGTCACCATCCGGCCACCCGTAGGCAGCTCAGAGCAGCTCAGCTCAAGGTGCCGTGTTCAATCTTAGTTGCGGGTGGGCAGCCCACCATCCCATGTGGGAGTCAAACCGGCAACATTGTTGTTAGGAGCACATGCTCTCACTAGCTGAGCCATGTTGGCAGCTCAGCGGCAGCTCAGCTCAGGTGCAGCTCACTGGTCCATGTGGGAATCGAACTGGTGACCCTGTTGCTCAGAGCTCACGCTCTTAACCAACTGAGCCACTTGGCCGGTGCCCCCAGTAAGATTCTTATTCTGGGATAATACCATTAAACGACCCTCTCTTCTCTACTTGACCAAACTTTATCTACCCTTTGGGACCCAGCTCAAATCCTCTCTCCTTGGTATAAAGCCAGCTCAGACTGAGCAATCCCTTCTGTCTCTTCACATGATTATTACTGCAATTAATCTCTTAATACCTTGAGAATGTTGACTATAAACAAAGTCAGCCAGATATTTCTCCAGCAAAATAGGTTTATTCGGGAGACAAGGAATTGCAGTCCTGAGCATGCGACCACCATGAACTATGTGCAAGTCAGCTAAAACAAAGAGGAAGCTCTTTTATAGAGGGGAAAGGAAGTTGGGAAGGGCTGTTACAAAGAGTTTCCCATTTTGCACTTAGCGCTGGAGGTCGGGCACAAGAGCTCCCCCTTCTGGCCACCCTACTTCACTTTAAATGAGATTTCTGTTCTTTCATTTTTTACAAGGCTACTGGTGTAATGCATGGACAGTAGTTAAGAGTGGGAATTGTAGAATTTCTGGTAGGGTTTGGCCTTTTTTGTTGTAGTGATGGGGAGGATACATTTCAATATGTTGCTTTGTAGCCCGAGCCTTTGTTAACAATGGCAAAAGTAGCACAGGGGCAGGAATTACACTCCAGGACGTGGATCTGGTTTATGCCCTGCCTCTGAGGACACCCTCTTCTTGTCCATCAAGGAGCGTCAGGCTACAGAGCACCCACCTTCTTGTTCTCCCTTAGGAAAGGGTCTCTCACCAGATGAGGAGGAAAGCCAGGTGACAAGATTCTGACCTGTCCCTGTGACAGCCCCCCGCCTCTAGCCGGGACATCCACCCACCCACTCATTGCTAAATACCTGCTTTCGGACTCAGGAGCACAGTCCCTGCTTACAGTCAGGTTGAGGAGGCACCCAGACAGGCCAGGAAACGCAGGGTGCAAAGTGCTGGGGCAAAAGTAAATTGAATTGCTCCAGGGAACTTGGGAAACATAGCTTTCCCCACTTCTTGTTAGGCCCACTGTATCCTCAGCTGGCGCAGATATGAGAGGGTGGAACCCAAGTCAGACCTGTTTGTAATCACTGATGAGCATGGTCTGGAATCTCTCTCCCAGGAGGAGACTGGCGATCCATGAGCAACTTCAGTAACTCCTAACACGGGGCATTCTGAAGGAGATTTCTTGGTACCAGTCTAAATGAGAGACATCATAGAAAATGTTAATCTTTTATTATTTCAAGGAGGTAATACATAGTCCAGTACGCCAAAGCAATGGGGAATTAGAGGCAGCAAATGGCCAGTTTCTGAGAAGAGCCTCATGCTGCGTCTCTGAGCTCCCATCTGCCCACAGCCATGGCTGCTTACATGAAAGCCTGGTCTGCGACATGGAACTTGCTGTGACATGTGGACAGATGACCCAATACCCCACAGGTGGAGAAAGGGTTCCGTGTGAGCAGCAGAGGCCCTGCCAGGCTGAACACACCAGGTAGCCCTCAGCCGCGCCACAGCCAGGATCATGTGGCTACTGCCTTAGCAGCAGCCAGCTTGTCTAGCACTTGATTTTATTTCTTTGAGTCTTAGTGGGCAGGATGTGAGTAAATCCTGAGTCAGAAATTAAGGTGAAAGACTTAGTCGTGTTAATAATCTGGGTGAGAAGAGACAACACTGTCTTTGAGGAGGGTGGGCTGGGAGTTTGGTGGAAGAAAGATGGAAACACGCAGAATGGCCACGGGCTGCAGGCGCTGCCTTGAGGCCATCAGAGGGGATTTTCACGGTACATGATGGGGTGGGGTGAGGGTGTGGGCACTGGAGCTGCTTCTTCTGACATAGAGTTAAATTAGAGGTTCATGTTCTGCTCATAATTGGTTTCCCACACCTGGGGCTGAAGCAAATCCTGCCCAGGCACCATGGGCAGCCTTGGAGAGATGTGTGGCTCAGTTCTCCAGTGTGGAGGGTGAGGGACTCACAACTCAAGGAGACCTCTCTCCTCCAACCCAGCTCCTTTCCCTTGAAAATGACCAGGGAGGGAGGTGAGAGTCTTGGACACCTCCTAGTGAAGCCCCGCCATGCTTTTTTCTGAAGAATTCATTTTGGTGGGACCCAAAGCCCCTCCCTTGGCATGGAGCAGATTTATTTCCACTCACAGGAGGGTACCTTCCTGGAGACTTAATAGTGTCATGCAAGTGGGAATCGCAGCAGTGGCTCTGGATGCTGTAATACTCATGGATGTCATTCATTTCAATAAGACTGCCTGGGCTGGAGAGCTGGAGGGGAGGGGCCGCTTCTTCTCAGCATGCACTGTTTCCCAACCAACCCTGGCCAGGCCTGAGCCGGGTTTAGATGCGGCATGGGCTGATAGAGTTTTGGTTTGATAGGAGTGGAAAGAATTTTTTTAAAACCATGCCACCGTGTTCTCAAAACCCAGAGTCATCGCTTTTGACAATAAAGGACAACCACAGCTCCGTCGTAGCCAAGGCTTGTGCAGCACAGAATGCAGTATGTATCAGAACGTATAAGCCTTGGTCTGAACAGGTGAACACTGAGCTGCAGGGAACACAGAGGCTCGGGACCCCATATCCTCTAGTCATTGGAAGGTGCTGCTGTTGCCTCATCCTCACGCTCCTCGAAGCCTGGCACCGGCTTCTGCAGAAAGTGCATGGTGGCCTGGATCACCTTTTCCGGTCCAATATTGTACACAGGGTGAGTAGGCTGCTGCAAAGACAAGAACAGATGCCAATTAATCACCCCAGTGGGCTTTGGAAATTTGACCCATTAAATGCACTTATAAGAATTTAGCATAGGAATCATCAGAGATGCACACTGATATTTATCACACGAGGCCCTAATATTCAACAGCAGGATATTGGTGAAAACATTTTATAGTACATGGGACACAAAGGAGTATTATATAGCCGCTAAAAACATGCTTTGAAATATTTAATGATATGGGCAAATGCTTATAAAAACATATTAAGCGAGGAAAACAGCATGCATATTATTGTCCCAAACTTACTTTTTAAAAATGTGTTTGTAATTCTGAATTATAGTATGTGCAATTCAGGGTAAGGATATTTTAGGTACACCACTTGGAAAAATGCCATTTTTCTGAAAAATGTTTAATCAGTCTTGTATGCTTCTCTTTTAATTAAAAAGATGCAGTTAAAAAGTTAAAATGTGCTTGTATATGTGATGTACATAAATAGGCAAAAATTGGACATACACCAAAATAGGAAGTGATACGATTGAGTGTTTTTAATTTTCATATATATATCTCCCAATTACTAAAATAATAAATGTATTTACATTTATAATAAAGAAAAAGGACCACAATGCTATTATGCAGTAAAGGTGACAGGCCATATTTAAATACTTTTATATTATTCCACTATATCACAGAAACCCAAAAGAAACTTTAGATCTGAGATAGGGCACACTCATAGGCCAGTATTTAGGACTCTTCCACTCTGGGAGAATGAAGAATGGGACATAACTGCAGGAGAGATTTTAAACATTTTAAGAGAATACTATGAGCAACTTCATGCCAAAACATAAAAATTCAGATAAACTGAATAATTTTATAGAAAATAAATTTTCCAAATTGATTCAAGAAGAAATTCTTTAAAACCCATAAGAATAAATTAAATCAATAATAATAATAATTGCTATTTCTGCTACCACCCCCAAAATGCCAGGCCTAGATGGTTTCTCAGGCAAGTATTATCAAACCTACAATAAACAGATAATGTCTAACCTACACAACTTTTTCAAAGACTGAAAAAAAGTAGAAGGAAGAAACCAATCTAATTTTATGAGGCCATGATATTATCCTGAAACATAATCTGGGAGAGAACAATAAAACAAAATTTTTTATCAACCTTATGAACATACATGCAAAAAATACTAAATAAAAATGCTAGCCAAATATACTAGCAAATTGAATCCAGCAGTGTATTAAACAAACATACACACTCGCACACTACTATGAGCAAGAAGGGCTTATCCCGAGAATGTAAGGTTAACAGCAAAATATTTATTAATGAAACATACCATATTAGATTAAAGGAGAAAAACCAGATGCAGAAAAAAGCAGTCAATAAAATTGAACACTAGATTATGACTGAAAAACAAAACCAACCTAGCAAACCAGGAATAAAGAGGAACATCCTTAGCCTGAGATGAAGTATTTATCAAAATCCATTAAGTCGTAAGCATCCTACTTAATGGTAAAATTATAGAAGCCGTCCCATTACAATCAGAAATAAGACAGGAACGCCCTCTATTACTACCTCCAGTCAACACTCTATAGGAGTGTTAGCCAACATTACAGGGCATGAACAAGAAATAAAATTCTTAAGAATCAGAAAGGAAAAGGCAAGACTGTCTTCATTTGAAGATAACATACATCCCAAATAGAAAATCCAAGAGAGTCTATGGACAAACTATTACAACTATTAAGAGGGTTCAGAGACTTCCGGTCAAGATGGCAGAGTAGGTAAACACTGTGTTTACCTTCTCTCATGACCACTTCAAATGAAAACTACAGAACAAACATCACTGAGAATCGCCTAAAGTCTAGCTGAACTGAAGCCCTACAACTAAGGACATACAGAAGAAGCCACCTCCAGGCTGGTAGGAGGGGCAGAGACATGGAACGGGCTGGTCCCACACCCACATGTGTCCATTACAAATCGGGAGGGATATCTTCGCTGTGGAGGTCCTGCCTGAAGGAGCGAGGAACCCCAGCTGCACACCAAGCTCCCCAGCCAGGGTTTCAGTGCCAGGGGGAGAAATCTCCATAACTTCTGGCTGTGAAAACCAGTGGAGATTGTGCCTGAGTGAGATGGAGGGCGGCTGCAGTCCCAGGCGCCCCTCTTAAGAAGCCTGCACACAGACTTACTCACTGACGGTGTCACTCGCTCTGAGCTCCAGTGCTGGGGCAGCAGCTCCATAGGCACCAGGGACATATGGGGAGGATTTCTCAACTAACCCCCTCCGCCAAAAAAAAACACCTCAAAAACCAAAACAGCACATGAAATTTTTCATTTTAGTTAAAATGTTCTTCTATTCAAAAAACAAAAATACACTGGAAACAAAGTGAAAAGACAAGTCACAAACTGGAAGAGATTCACCACACACATACACATCACTGACAAAGGATTAGTATCAAGAACATATAGAGAACTCCTACAAATTAAAAGAAAAGGGCAAACAATTTAAATTACAGATCAGGGAGAAAGTGGACAAAGGATATGAGCTGGCAGGCAATTCACAGAAGACGAAACGCAAATGGCCAATAAACATTTGAAAAGATGCTCAACCTCAGGGAGTAATCAGCGAAATGCAAAACAAAACTGAGATACCATTTCACATCTATCCAATTGGCAGAAAGGAAAAGTCTGACTATGGAGCGACTCAGTGCCATGTAGTGAAGATGGAGGTGTAAATTCTCTTCAAGTCAGCAAGTCCTTCCTCGAGAAATTCACAAGAGTGTTCACTACAACACTGTAACAGCGAGAACTGAAACCATCTCAATGTTAACCAACAGGAGACTAGAAACATACATCGGGATACATTTATGCAAGGGAATGCCATATAGTAGTTAAAATGAATAAACTAGAGCAACATAAATGAACACAGATAAAGCTCAGAAGTGAGAGGTCAGTGAGAAATGCAACGCAGAATAAGTAGCACAGTAGATACAGTTATAAAATGTTTGAGGGCCGGCCGAGCGGCTCAGTTGGTTAAGAGCTCGCTCAAGAGTTTGAGCTCTGAGCAACAGCGGTTCGAGTCCGGCCTGAGCTGAGCAGCCGCTGAGCTGCCAACAGGTGGCAGGATGGCTCAGCTAAAAAAAAAAAAAAATGTTTGAAAACATACAAAACGACTTGTTTATGGATACATACATATGTAGTAATAGCACAAAAATGTCTGCAGGCATGATAAATGTCAAATTTAGGACAAGGTTATGCTGGGGAAGGAAGTAGGGAAAAGAATGGAAGAGGGTTGCATAGGAGACAAATATTGAAAAATGTTAAGACTTGACAAAGCTGAATGGCTGTTACTCTGATTTTCTCTGATTGCTAGGGAGGCTGCCCATCTTTTCATCCATCTACTGGCCATTTGTGTTTCTTCTGTTAGAAATATTTTGTGACAATCTTCACAGGCCCGATTATCTAATGGCTGTGGACAATTTTAGTTGGACTCATGTCTCAGGCTCAGGAGCATCTCCTGCGACCAGACTGGTCTAGGGCTGGATGCAGTAGTTAGCATCCTGCCCTCATGGGCTGACAGACAGTTTTTCAGGGCAGCAGACAAAAAAAACCAAAAACAACAACAACAGCAAAAAAGTTACACACACACACACACACATACACACACACACACACACACACACATTACAAATTGTGATGAGTGCTATGACGGGCACAAACAAAGCACTGTGGCAGAGCATTTGGGGCCATCTCATTTATAGCAGGTGGTTTGAGAAGGCTTCTCTGGAGAGATGGCACACAAGCTGAGAGCTCCAGAAGACAGAGTCAACCATACAGTGAGCGCTGTGTGGCTGCGGATGCCAGAAACTTTTTGCCTTCGAGTAAGATTCCTTGGAGAGGGAACAAATGATAAGTGGTCCAGGTCCTAGACCATGGTATAAAGGTAGAAAGCCTCTGTCACAGATTGGAACCCCCACCTAGAACCTTGGGTTTGCCTTCAGGTGCATTTCCTCCATAGTCATATCCTCATGAATGAGCTGTAAACCAAGGGAAGGTGGTGACTGCCAGCTCACCAGCCTGTCCAGACAGCAGAGCCAGTTCTGCAGAGCAAGAGCAGCTGTTCTCGCTTGGTAAGCTCCCGTTCTGGGAACGCTGTAGAGGAAGGGTGTTAAGTGCCCTTGTCCCGCCTTACCAGAGCGTTTTCAGGCACACCCAGGACCACATCGTGCAACATGGCTCCACTGCCAAAGTGCTGAGCTATGGACAGGCCGCTCAAGCAGTAGCAAGTGTGGTAGAAGTCCCGCGACCTGCAAAGACACGGTGGCTCTGAGTGGGTGCTTCTCTGCTTCCCACAACCTCCGCCCCCAGCGCAGCCTCCAACCACAAAGCAAGCACACAGGCTGAGAGGCCCAGGATACACGCACACATCCCACCCTGCCCTCCTCACAGAGCGCAGGGAAGCCTGATTTTCTGTGGCAGCATTTTTCAACGCCCCATCCTTCAGCCCTGCTAGACAGCGGAAACTGTCATTTAAAATGGTGTCAGTCCTTCCAGCCGTCTTCCAAAAAGGGTTCTCTTGGGTAGTGCTAGTGCTAAATTAATATATTTCTCAAAAAAAAAAAAACCTAAAACACCACACTGTCTAGAAATGGGCCAAATTCTTTGGATAAATTGCTGGAGACCAGCCTCAGCTGGGCCTTACCTCGGATGCTGACAGCAGCAGGGACTGTGTGTGTGTGCATGGGGGCGAGAAGCACAGAGAGCAGAACTTATTTGATTTCTCTTTTTCTTTTGTTTGGCACCTAAAAGTATTTATTCTATAATAGTTGTGATTACAATCTCTGTTTATGATACTCCAGGGTTTTAAAATCCTGTTCTATTTAAATCAGTTTGGTTAACAAAAAAAAAAAAAAAAGAGGAAAGAAATACTAGCACCTCAGCAATCTGTTTGCCTATCTGGAGAGGGGAGTGCATGTAAGCTGCGGGAAAGGTTGGGCACTGGAGGTGCCAGGATGGATGGCACTCAAAGGGGGTGCTCCCAATTGGGGTGCTTCTTCCCACACCACACCAGCACTAAGCATCTGGATGGAAAGGGACAACCCAGCTTTTAAAGGTTGCCACCTGCTGCCATCTGACTCCAAGTCAGCCTGAGGTACACACGGGCTCTCTCCCTTTCTCCTCCCTTCCTCCCCAGAGAGAAGGCACTCACTTGCCAGGTTTATCCAGCAGTCCCCCCGCGGGGCACTGGCAGCACATAAGAATGTACTCCTGCAGGGCTTGCTGATGAAACATCCAGTGGCTCATGCTGAGGGCAGGGTCGCCTGCAGAAAGGCAAAGGATCAGTAGGCAGGGCCTGCGAGAAGTCCACACAGCATCATGGCGTCTCTGCATTTTCTCACCCAAAGGGAAAAGTCAAGGTTTCCTTCTATTCTTCTTGGTCTAATGTTGAAAATTACAGTCTTGGGACACTTCATGTCTTCACCCAAATCCCATGACATGTCCCTTCTCCTGAACCCTGACATGAGTCAAAGAGCAGCAGTGCAGAGTGGCACTTTTCGCCTTACTTGAAGGTCACACATTACCCTAAATGACCACCTACAACCACCTCTGTGGCAGGCACGGACTCGCTGGTTAGCTCACCTTTCCAGAACTCAGTGCTGCCAAGTTGGTTCAAAACGCTTTCCTCTGGGCTTCTTAAGACATTTCCTCTGGTGCATCTCTGAACCAGTTAACCATACTAATTCGCTAAGAGAACACAACCAAGGTAATAATGTCTGTTTCTTCTACTTTTCTAAGCCTGAATTTAATCTATCTCCAAAGGGAATTCTCCACCTTTTCTCTTGGCTCAAAAAATGTTCCCAAGAAGCATGACTAGGAATTGCCCTCCTGCATCATATAATGTGGTAGCCCAAGCAGAAATGGACAATTCTGGTAATAATGCTAAAGCAAAGAATTTGTAAATAGCAACTGTAAGCTAATTTTATTTTTTAATTTTAAGATGTTTCTGTACTACCTCCAGCATTGGTTACTTTTTTTAAAGTTCTCAGCAATTAAAATGTTAAAAAGAAACAGTACCCAATCATTTGTTTTGATTTGCATGCCTTTGATTACTAAGTAGGGTGAAAATTTCCCATAACTTTTGTTTACTAGTTGCATTTCCTTTTGAGAGCATCTTCTGAGACCCAAGAGTCAATTTTATTAATCTAGCTTTCTATTATATTTACCCTTGTTTGTATCATATCCTATACCTATTTTCCCCTTTTTACTCTTTTGTTTTGGTTATATGGATTTTAAAGAAATTACACACACACATACAGAGGGTGCCAAAAAAATGTATACACATTTTAAGAAAGGAAAAAGCTGTATTAAAATTGTAATACTCAATATATATCGATAACAAAAGATAAATACAAGTCATGTGTACACATTTTTTGGCACCCCTGGTATATGGTTTACACATATGCTGTGATCACACTTGACTTTTTTTCTTTGTGATTTCTTCTTTAAAGAAGCGTATTTAATTGGTCCAGGGATTCTTGGGGGTGATAAAAATTCTACACTGATTATGATGATGGCTGCACAACTCTGAATACACCAAAAACCATTGAGTTATATACTTTATATGGGCGAATTGTCTGGTATGTGAATTACATCTCAAGAAAGCTGTTATTTTAAAAAGCATATTTATTAAACTTCAGGATAACTGCATTAAACATCTGTACAAAATATAACTTTACTTCATATCCTATAAGACTGTTATTATAAGGTCAATGATAACCTATTGCTAAAAAATGGAATCTGACAAGAAAATGCTGGATTTATTGTTAAATAGATTACAGAGTGCTTCAGTGACCTCCTACATTACTGAAGCCTAAAAGCTCCAAGTTAATAAACTTGACAAGGAACTTCCAGAGATCTTGAATTTGCATACCGGCACTCATAATTACAGTGAGATGAAGAGAGATATGATTACAGGGGGATAACTGCACTGGAATCAGCCCTTTTAAATCCGTCATACCTGTACTTTAAATTCTAGATCCCATTATAATGTCACTTTCTGTTTCAAAGGTTCCTTTTATCTAAGAAATGAAAAGTTTTTCCAAACAGTGACAGGTGCAGCCACAGGCAGCTCAGTTTCAGAGGTGGACAATGCAGGCTTGGGGTATGTCCCAAAGAACAAACAAGCAGCTAGTAACTATCAACCCAGACAGGAACACGTAGGCCTGTGGCTTTCTTATGGCTGCACAAATACTAAATAACTCACTAATATTTAGTCAGCATTTGATATTTTTCAGATATGAATAATAACTCATGCTTTTGCTCAGACTGTCTTCTACACCTGTTCAGGCAGCCACTTGCCAAGTCAGGGTCCTTCCTGGATTCGTAGGCTGGCGTGTGTAGGTCCCTGGTTATCTTTTTAGTTAGCAATAGGATCATCACCTTTTAAAAGTATATATGTTCATCTACTAAATAAAAGTAGTAATGCACACGGTAAAAGAGAAAGAACGAGAGAGAGAGAGAGAGAGAGAGCGAGAGAGAAAAGAAAGGAAAGAAGGAAGGAAGGAAGGAAGGAAGGAAGGAAGGAAGGAAGGAAGGAAGGAAGGAAGGAAGGAAAAGGCAGAGTATGATACAGACAGAAGATTTAAGAACATCTTCTCTCTCCGTCTCCTCCCCTGCCCCAGAGGCACCCACTGTTAAAGGGGCCTTGTGTCGCTTCCAGGAAGAGTTGTGGAGACCACAGCCTGTACGCACACAGACTGATCTAGGCCTGGCCTTTTACACTTTAGGATGTGTCCTGGAGAACTTTTCACATCCTATTGTATGCAGCTACTGTATGGAGAGATCATAATTTATCTAACTGTCGACCTTTTGATGGGCAGTGGGTTGTTTGATATTAAAATTGCACTTCAGTACACATCCTTTGCTAATATCTCTGCAGGTAAATTCCTGACAGTGCACTTGCTTTGTTCAAATAAGCCAAACAGAGGTCTCCAACCTACCCTCCAAAACATGATGCACCTATTCCCATCCCTATTAACAGAGCAAAAGGGCCTATTTCTCCAACTCTCCCTCACATAGCATATCAAGGTTTCTAATCTCTGTCAGTCTGAGAGCAAAAACAAATAGTATCACTGTTTTTATTTGCATTTTTTAAACATCTTTTCATTTGATTAATGGCCCAGCGTGGCGGTTACAAGCAGGGCTCTGATACTGTTGTAGGTAGCAATCAGGTCTTATAAAGCCAGTCACTCACCCTCGCTGTACTTTGTTTCCTCATCTGTAAAATGGGGATAAGAACAGTACCTATTTCATAGTGTTGTTCTGAGGATCAAATGAAAAATATATGTGAAACAGTTTGGTCCCTTACGATGAGGGCTTGATAAGTCTCAGCTGCCAGTGGTTGCAGCAGTTGTAGTAGAAGTAATAAAAATACGGGTTTTTTCTGTCTGTTCTGAACCTGTCTGTTCAGATCCTTTGCCTGTTTTTCAATTGGGCTGTTCTTCTGTTTTTTATTGACTTAGATGACATTCTCAAATTAAAGAAATTAGCCCTTCGTCATTTGTCACAAATATTTTCCCCCCTTGCTACTTATTTTGCTTATAGAATTTCTCTTCTTTTGTAAAATAATCTTTATTGTTTTTCTTTATGCAAGAAATACATATTAATTATAGAAAAATTAGAAAATGCACATAAAAAAGAAAGAAAACAAATACCATAGGTCAGTTCACAACCCAGATACCTTCTATTGATTTTTTTGGACTCAACTCTTCACTGAAACTAGAATTATATACATACTGCTTTGAAAACTAACTTTGATCACTGTATATTCTGAATATCTTTCTACACAGCATCTCCTTTCAACTGCCAACATCAGTATTTTGCCCACTGCTCAAAACACTTCCCTTTTTCCCAGAACCCGGCCTGGTCCAAGTCCACTGTTTCTGAAAAGTGGGTGAGCATCAGGCCCAGTGCTGGCCTCCTCCCGGGCAGTGAAAAAAGCTGGAAGCACCGAGAGTCACAGACAACCTTTTCCCCAGGCAAAGCTTGGAATGTGCCTAGTCCTCCAGAACTTGTGCTACAATAAACAAAATGTCAACCAGGACCCCCCTGGAAGACTTTGGCAGGTACCGCTCCTGTTACAGCTCTCTCCAGATTTTCTTGGCAACTGCACGGTGACTGCATCTTATCCCTGCCAGGGACAGGTTTATGAAAGGCTGATGGTTTTACCAGGGCTTTGACCTCACCAGTTCCAATAAAGAGATCACTGAAACCCCAAGTTATTTATGTTTTGAAAACGTTGGACTCTAGGAGAATTCCTGACCTCCCACTATCATGGTCAAGCCAGAGACCATGCAGGCCCGAGAGTCAGGGGAACAACATGTCTTAATGCCGAGGGGCCCCAAGCCAAGGAATCTCAGGACAGACTGAGACGAGGAGAATGGGAGGACAGGACAGAGGCTCTGTTTGCTTCAGGTCAGTATCAAACGTGGCCACAACTCAAATGAAATTAAGGAACTAAAGAAAGGAGCTCAGAAAGAACAGCCAAACAAGAAGAAAAAGTGTGTGTGTGGCAGTAGAAAAAAATCCCATCTTCCACATTTGAGCAATTAATTGCCCAACTACTAAGTCCAAACAAAAGCTTCCCTCTGGGCCAACGGATCTCACTCCAAGAACAGATCAGCACCCAGCGGGGCAGCCATAACTTCCCCTCTCCCATTGGCCTCCTCGAGACACCCTGTTCTCACACTAAATGAGAAAGATGATTCAGGAGTCAGCAGGCAGCCTAAGGTTTCAAGAGATAATAAGTGAAGTCTCCCAGAAGCTTTGCTTGCTATCTGACTGCCTTGGTCTTACACCCCCATTTGAGACGCCACAGAAATGAACATGGGTCTTTCCATCCCAGTGGTGCGGGTGGAACAAAATTGCATTTAGGGTTCTTCAACAAGTTTAACATACATTTCTAACGGCAGCAACTGTGCAGCCAGACAGACACGGTGGGTCTTTTCTCTGTGAGTTCTGGTTCTCTGCCCCTTTACGCAATTGCAATTTTTTTTGTCACTGTTGTGATCATGTGAACAGCATGGGTTTTCAGTTCTGATATGACAAATATGGAGCTCTGCATTGGAAACCCAGCTGAGGTGGCAGTCACTGTGCAGCCCAGGACGGACGCCCACATCCTTTCAGCCACAGCCAGTTTGAATAGCCATGATGCCTAAACTATTTAAAGTAGCTCCTAGTCTGCACGTGCATGTCTAAGGTAGTAGGTTCCAGACGGGACACTCAGAATCCAGGAAAGAGCTTATTTCACCCTCTCTGAGAAAGCACTCTGGCTTCCTGAGTTGGTAAGCAGCCGAGGGAAATCTCCCAGCCCTCTCCAGCAGCTCTCTGGCTCACCTTGAGCGTGCAGCGCCCGGTGCAGCAGGGGTAGGAGCCCCGCCTGCCAGAAGGAGTAGCAACCATCCACCAGCTTGTTGCAGCGGCCCTGAAATCCACCTTCAAACCGCATCTGCCGGCTTGTCACCCATTGCTGAGAATAAGACAGGGAAGGGAGAGGCAGTTGTAGGCTAAAAGACACAAAATCCAGCAAGACAAGATCTCCAGAGGCCAATATGGGAAGGGAGGATTCCTGTCTCTTGGTTTCTTGGTGTTTTGACTTCTTACTTCCACCCCCTCATGGCCACAGATGTAGAGTGGAGCATTTAAGCCAACCCTTTCCAGGGAAACAGCATTGATCTCTGCTCAGTGCCTAACACACAATGAACGACCTTTTTCCAGGTTCCAAATGGGTTCTGGTGCTGAGAGGATAAGGAGGCCAAGTTGGCTTGTAAGGAGACCTGTAAATGTCTCTTAATAAACAAGGCTTAACTAGGAAATTTAAGGCAAGACCACCAGGGGCTCGTTTCGAATCACCTTCCCTGCTCAGGGAAGTTTATTAAAAGCAGATAAATGGAATTTTGTGCCACGTCTCATCAGATGATCTCAAACTGTTCCTGACTTTTACTTGGCTCCTGAGGGAATTCATCCTGGGTCTCTTAGCAAGTCATTCGCAGGACTGGAAACAGACGCCATTAGTCCCAATGACCAGTGATGGCTCTGTCTGGTCTAGCCTCTCTGCTTCTCCGAGGAACCTGGTTGGCTGATAGAAGAAAATCTTTTACTTTGAACCTGTAAAATGGCTCTTGATGTCGCTCAGTGGTCATACATGATATCACCATTCCTCGCTTATCTCCAAGTTTTCTAAACACACTCTACTACTAAGATCAAGATAGTCACATGGGTTGGGCTTCTAGGAATGAGCAGAACCAACTGGCTGAGCAGATAGTGACACTTCCATTTCCCTCCCAGACCTGCAAGGTAGTTGCAGCCACCAGCCATGAGCTTACAGAGCTGCCTTACCAAGCTGAACGGTACAGAGTAGGGTATTTCCCCTGTACTTAGATTCTTACTAGATGAGTTCCTGAAAGTAGCCACTAAGAACCCTTGTAGAAAGGGGCGGGGGGAGGGGGTTGCCCAGCCCTCTTCTAAGTTCATGGTTGTAGAATTTAGGTTATATGCCCGTTCAAGGCAATACCCACCCACAGAGAGTAACAACCCCAACTTCTTAAAAGAAAGACAAAAAATTGCACTGCAGGTGGAGGCACTCATATATCCCCAGTCAGTCTTAAATTACCATGTTTTCAGGATGATCCCTTTTTAATTAAAGTAAACAGTCACTAGAGTGGGAAGTCCAGTCTTCATTTTTACTTACCCCAAAGATTAAGTATTTTTAAGCCAGACTAATGTTTTTCCAGTGCCTAAGCCCATGGGTTTATTCTGATGACTACCGGCAGGAACTTTGTTAGCCCTTCAGATATGGTTCCTAGTTCTCCCAAAGCAAATGGAGGGGAGAGAGTAGTTTGGGTAAGAGGGATGCTAACATTAATTGAGCACCTACTATGTGCCGGGCTATTTACCGTATTTCCCCATGTATAAGAGACTTCCATGTATAAGATGTGCCTTAATTTTGGGGCCCGAAATTTGAAAAAAATGTATTACATAAAGTTATTGAACTCAAGTTTATTCATCATAAAATTCATACAACTCCTCATCACTTGCGGGAAATGCAAGTAAAAAAATCTACAACCACTGTATAAGATGCACCCAGTTAGGGCCGGCCGAGTGGCTCAGTTGGTTAAGAGCTCACTCAAGAGTTTGAGCTCTGAGCAACAGCGGTTCGATTCCCAGCCCAAGCTGAGCAGCCGCTGAGCTGCCAACAGGTGGCAGGATGGCTCAGCTTATTAAAAAAAAAACAAAACAAAACAAAAAAAAGATGCACCCAGTTATTAGACCCCAAAGTTTTCAAAAAAGGGTGCGTCTTATACATGGGGAAATGCGGTATATGTGTTCTCTTCTTTAACTTTCAAGGAACTATTATCTCTATAGAGGAAGGAAAAATTGACGCTAAAACAGATTAGACAAGTCTCCCAAGGTCAAATGGGTAGGAAGTGGTAGAGACAGGGTTCAAATCTAGAATATTATCTTTGTAACTGAGGAATCCACTAATTATATTCTTTATTTCTGCCTGGGAGATAGAACTTTTATGTTTCAGGCCTTGTTGATATTCAAATTTTAGTGGATTTCAGAGTCCAGTGCACAAAGTTGGCCATTTCAGTATGTACCTTCAAAAAGTGTATGCTATAGGAGGCTTCCTAAGGATGAGGACAAAATGCTGCCTGTCATATCTCTACAGAGTATAAAGAAAGTCTATTGGAAGCTCACAGTGGGTCTCATGCCAGTTCCTATGATAGGAGCCTAACATCTGAACTTGAGGAGAAAAGATGAATGTCAATTGTAGTTGGTTTGCTTTAAGGTCATGGTTAGGGAGTAAATGCTTCCCAAAGACATTTCCTTGCTGGCTGTGAGTGTGTGTATATTTGTACGCTAGGTCTCCAGTGATCATTTAACCATAGTGACTCCCTGAGGCTGACTGCTTTCTGAGTTCATTCTGAATATTGGTCAGGAGCTTGGAGTTCAGACATCAATGCTTGGAAAGTAAGCTCAATGTAATTACCCAGCTCTGCCCAGCTCATTTAAATGTAGTTCCTAAATGTTCACATAGTGCGGTGGGTCATAAATGCTTGGCTTCAAAATGCCTCAAAGTTCATCTGAAAACTTTTTCTCTTAGGGTATTTTTTCTAAGACACATGATTACTCCTAATTCTAAGAGACTGAAGCAACACTTTTCTCGGCAGTATGAGGACGGTAGGCGTTGTGGCTCACACCAGATGTCTGAGGGCTCAAGAAGACTCTGGAGTTGGCCTAACCCACTGCGTAGCAAGTTCAGAACAGGAAGATGAAAGGCAGGAAGACGGGAACTGAAACTGAGAGCAGGTGTTCAGCGCTTCCACTTTCTCAGAACAGTGCTGAGCACTCCAACAACTCGATCTAAAGCTTCATCACAGGACTTTTAGCTCGGGAGCTCAAGGCAGGAACTCTGTTAGCCCCTCCCACAGCCAAACCTTCCCCAGAGCCTGCCCAAGTAGTCACATCACCAGGGGCCTGCGAGGGCAATGGATCAACAGACACTCACCAATAAGCTCTTTAAGTTTAAGGAACGTTCCTTCTTGAGGATGACCAGGGCAGCCAGGCCACAGAAAGTATAGCCTCCATGGGCTTCCATCCCTGGCACCCCACCAATTCCACCTTCCCAATTTTGACACCTAGGAGAAGATTGAGAAAAGCAGAAAATGGGGTCAGTGGCAACCAATGAACGGCTGGGCTGAGTGGATGGGCTCAGGTGCAGGACCACCCTGGAGAGCAAAGAATGAGTTCACTTAGATTAAGGCTTAAACCATCACAACTACAAATGGGAAGATGTCAACTAAAAAAAGGAAACTCAGAAATAGTCTACTTATGTAACATAGTACCTCAAATCATTATTTTTTAGAAAGAAGTTATAAAATCATACATGTAGAATGAGAACCATCAGGTTAAAATAAAACTGGAAAATAACTGCTAATTCTGGTTATCTTTTAGTACAGGTCTATTGCTGACCATAGGGCAGAGTCAAAATCTGGCTACCATTCCCGATATTGATTCTTGATCATCCTCCGTCCCTGACACCACTGCCATCCAAACACACACACTCCCAAGTTTTCTTTCCACTGTATTTGGCTATGGGGAGCATAGAAATAGCTCAAGTTTGAAAGTTCTGATGAGTGAAGAATGCGCAACAGACATTTAAAATTTTTTCATTTTCTTAACTTTTCTTAACTTACCTTTGAAATTTTTTTTGAATTAAAAAAACTCAAACAGTATAAAAAAATGAAGAGTAAGTCTCCTGCCCACTCTGGCCTCCTGGTCTCTCTCAGCAGTGACCACTATCAGTTTCTGTGTCTCAGTCTCTCTCTCTGTGCAAACACACACACACACACACACACACACACACACACACACACACACACACACGCATTCACACACGCACACATACATGCATTCACACGCACACACCATATATATATATATGTTCCACTTTCCCTCCCTTTGGTTTTATGTGCATGGGAGCAACTTAGTAAAATTCTTTGGGAGTGTCTTCTAGCTAAACATAATGAATTGAACACAGGAGCCAGGTAAAATAAAAGCAAAGGAATTTAAGAAGGGATAAACCCACAGGGTAAAGAGCATAGGAGAGGCTATGAATAGAGACAGGAGATAACAATTTTGAATGCCAGAAAAGGAAAGGGAAGTAACTGACTTAACAGAATAGAGAAAGCTAAGCCAGCCCGAGAGTGGGGGTAGGGGCGGCAACAGAAAGCAAGGTGATTTGCTCCAGTGGAAGGTCCAGGGACTAGAAACACAAGCTGCCTCTACAAGTGGGATGCATTTAGACAAAGTTGATTGGTTGCAAATTTATGTAAGAAACGGTCAGACTTCCAGGTACCCAGCAAAAGTACTCCAACCCAGGAGAAGATGGGAGGATTCAGGAGTTTAACCTAGAGGATCTGAATTCCAGGAGATCCAGCACAGGCTGAGAGCGGGGAGGACACACTGTTCTGGGCAGGGGATTAAGTGAGAGTCTACAATCTGAACACAAACCCCCACAACCTCCTTCCTTACTAGTGTTTCACAAAGCTGGCTGTCAACTTCATACTCCAACCAGGAATATGGAAGAGGCTTCTCTAGGGAAACTCATATGCCCAAGAAAAACTCCTACAGATATCAATATATGAGAATTCCCCAATGAATGGCAGGATCCTAGCCCACCTGGCACACATAGCTCCTTGTCAACTTTTGACTCCTAAATATGAACACCAGACAGTTGAGTAGTCTCTAATATGAAAGAGACCCAAACAAACAAGCAAAAATAAACTGGAGGAAATAATGTAGGAAGCACAAGTAAACTTTTCAAAGTTGTATCTTCAGATAAAATATTATATGAAATAAAAACACTGCAAGTATAAAATATCCCTGAAACAAGAACAGGAGAGTATTCTAAATGAGGGAGAAATAAGCTCTGGAAAATTTAAAACAGAATTGCAAAAATAAAACTCAACAGAAGGATTAGAAGATAAAAGGTAAAGGAATCTCTCAGAAAGTATATAAGAAAGATGAAGAGATGGGAAATAGGCAAAAATGTTTGAAAAATTTGAGAACCAACTGTATTTATAGGATGGTATAAAAAGAGCCAATACAGAAAATGGAGGGGAAGAAATTATTAAAGAAATAACATAATAAAGTTTCTTGGAACTAAAGTATACGCAATCCCGGATCAAAGATACCTGCTGTGTGACCAACACAAAGAATGAAAAAATATCCATATGATGGTTCATCAGCATGAAGTTTCCAAATAGCAAGAATAAAGATTCTAAAAAGTTATAGGAAGGGGCACAAGGTGGGGCAGAGGAAAAGAGAAACAAAAGAAAAACACACAATGGATTGGGAATACAATGACATTGGGAAGCAAGAAAGCACAGTGGTTACCAAACAGGTTTTGGCCGCTTAATTTCTTTATATTTCAGCTTAATATCAAACCCAATATCCCACCATGTGACATATAAGGAAACAATGACACGGAGAAGACACAAAGCTAAAGTGGCAAAACTGGGATTCAAGCCCAGGCAGTAGGAGTTCCCCATTTAATAAGTACCTAACAATCCAACCCTGCAAATAACAACTTTACACTCTGGACAAAATACACAACAACAACTTCCCAAGGGCTCAGCAGACTGAAAAGAAGGCAGGCAGATTTGGGTGGGGATTTGGAAATTGGAGAGTCAGTCCCTTCCCTCCCCCACCCTATTCCTGGTTTTCCCTGAGAATGACGACAGTGACCCAGTGGTGGCAACAGCAGGTCAGGGGTCAGGGGCAGGCACCTGAAACTAAGAGAAAGCCCACCACTTTTCTAGCAAGAACCAGGCTGATAGAAATTGAGGAGGAATCCCAGAAAGAGGAAAGCCAGAGAAGGAAAACCCCAAATTCTGTTTAAACTTCACTCAAATTTCTACCTGACCCCTGAATCACACAGGCATTGGGCAAACTGAAAGTTGCTTCTGACCACGAACTTTTCTGAGAGCTGAGCTACTGCAGGTGTGACCATCTGCAGTTTGAGTCTAACCAAGTTGATGGCCTTCTAAAACAAAAGCATCAGCACTCTTTAGAGCAATCTAACAGAATCCAGTCTCTACAACAGAACATCACAATGTCCAAGATACAATCCAAAAATTACTTGACATATGCAGAATCAGGAAAATGTGACATACTAACTCCAAGATATTCAGATGTTAAAATCACCAAACAAGTATTTTAAAGCATGTCTTATAATTATATATTTATTCAGTGAAGAAAAAGACACTTTCAATTAATAAAAAGATGAGAAATCTCAACTGAGCAACAGAAAGTATAAAAAAAGAACCAAACCCAGGCAATCTAGCTCAAAAGCCTATATACTCTCGATCTCTAAACTATAGCTACCTCCCTACTGAGTATTACATAGTAAATGTAATTTACTATGTTGATTATTATTGTCAGGTTTTTTAACAGTGACACTGGGAGCCAGAAGATAATGGAGCGATGCTTGAAAACGCTGAAGGAATAGTTTCCAATTTAGAAATTGCTAACTAAATAAACTGTCAATCAAATGTGAGACTAGAATAAAGATACATGTAAAATCTTAAAAATGTATCACCCAAGTGCTCTTTTTGGGATCTACTGGAGTATGTGCTTCTTTAAAATGAATCAGTAAACCAAGAAAAAGGAAGACAGGACTTCAACAAAGGAGAGAGGTGAAGTGAATTTCACGCTGAAAGGAAGCTTCTGGATGCCTGCTGTGCAGCAAGCCGAGAGCAACCTGTCCAGGATGAAGCAGGAGGGGCAGAGAGCTCCAGGTGGGATAACTCAGAACACACACATGCACGCACACACACATGTACACGCACACAAATACACACACACAAAAGAGAACTGATACATTACCGGAAGTGTTTGACTGTATCGGGAATAATTTTATAACTCTGGCAGAAAATCTGGGAACGAATTCATGATACATACATTGTTAAAAACGAGGTAATGATTAATCCTAGGAAAATAAAAGTTATATGAAAAAGTAAATGTGATCATCGTGTATCATCTGGTTTAGCTGTAAATTGTATTTTCATAGTACTAAGTACTACTTTAATAAAAATAAAAATGTAAAAAATAAAACAATAGTTTAGATATCATTTCATAATAGTACATGTGTATCTACTATACCTTTTGCTTTCTTTTTTTAAATTATGAAATATTTGAAGCATCCAAGAAAGTATAGCAAATAATATATAGAACACAGGTGCATCTAACACCTAGCTTTGATTTAACCACGCACATCGCAGGGTTTGGTTTTTTTTAATATTTTAAAGAACTGAACAATTACAGATACAGTTGAAGTCTCCTGTGGAGATGGGCAGACCTCCCCTATCTCCTGTCCTTTGCTCTCTCCCCAGATGGTAACCACTATCCTGAAGTTGGTGTTGACCCTTCCCATGCATGTTTTCATATTACCCCGTTTGATTCTTCTCATAAGCAATAGAGAGCTGTTTTGCATATTTTAAAATTTTTAGTAAATATGCTGATCAGCATGTTTTCTTTAACATCCTTTGTTTTTTACTTAACATTGTTTTTGAGATTTATCCATATTGATACATATAGCTCTAGTTAATTCACTGTAACCGCTATATCATATTCCTGTGTGATTATACCAAAACTTACGTATCCACCTCATGCTTATGAACATTTAACCTGTTTCCAGCTTTTTATAACAAGTCCTATGTTTGTCTCTCTCATGCATGTGTGTGTGAGTTTCTGTAGGAGTGGAATTGTGGGGTCATCAGCAAGGGCTGCTTTGAGATATTATCAAATTGCTCTCCAAACTGGTTAAATCCATTTAGACTCCCACCAGTTACTGTTTACCCAAATTTTTGATCCTTGCCAATCTGGCATTAAAGAAAGTTTGGAAAAAAGAAAACTTGTGAAGTAGTTTTGAAACGCACAATGCCACAACCCTAACATCTCTCTTGTCATTTTATCTTCCCTTCCAGTCCTTTTTCATTTTCTTTTCTTTTTTTTCCAGAAGTCTTGACCACCTGCTGTCTCAGAGGCCAGGACAAACCCCAGCTCCTCTCACCTTGATATCCATTCAGCAGTGCCCTCAAAGAGGTCTGGAGTGACGATGTTGGTCAGAGAAGCTACCGACGCGGCACAGTATGCACTTCTGGAAGGACAGAAATAGAGGGGTCAAGTGTCAAGCTTTGAGGAAGAGCCTAAATAAGGCTTGCTGAACTTCTTGGGTGGATTGCTGCCTTTGCCTCGTAAGCTGTAATCACCTCCTGTCCTGACTCTTGGCACACGGTCAGTCCTCCCAGGTCTCCGACTGAGAGGTTTGACATTCTATTTGGATAGAGTTGCTCACAGCATGGCTTCAGTGAAAGAACATGACATTCTATGCTCCCTACCTCCACATGGTCCAATCTACATCAGAAGAAATAACAGCCACATCAAGTCATGTCAAAAGTGAATTTAGCTCTTCTTTCAAAGACCTATGATGGTTTCCCAAGTTCCACGGTGTCATTCAGATATTTCTGATATGCTCATTCATTCAGATGTCAGCACTGTTTTAGATCCAGGATTTCTGTCTGTTTATGGCACAGATGCATTAAAGGTTAACCATATTTTTTCTGCAGCTAACACATTACAGTGCAGATCACGAGACCCTAATGGCTGCTTAGGTCAGACAAGAGGGACAGGAATAGATAAGCCCACTGAAATATGTCCCTTAGGCCTCTAGAGAGAGAAAAGAGCTTTAATTTCAAGTGCCCCAACAGTACAAACACACGCACTTTTAAATGAAAAAGAAAGGGCACATCTTTTTATTTTTTTAATGTTATCCTACTAGGTTTGGAATAATTCTTGCCATTTCATCCTGCCAGCCCTCAATCTTCTTAGGACACATTTTATTTTGGCCTCTCCCTCTATTATGGAACACATCTATATGCTATCTTTTCTTCCCCACTGTGGTCTTTTCAAATATCCAGCATCTCAGCTCCATTCTATGTTGAAGAAAACAATTCTAATTCTGCTTACAAATCCCTTTTCTAAGGCCTCCAAAGAAAGAGAGAAGGGAGAAAAGAGAAGGGTCTACTTTCCATATTATTCATTACAGACATAATACGAAGCCACATGTACTGAGGTATTCCACAGAAATCTCTGCAGAAGCTGCGAGCATTATTATCCTACCAGCGTTTTTATCAGCCTGCTCACGCTGGCCAGAGGCACAGCAGAGGTTGAGTTATGCCAGCAGGCATCAGAAGCATGCAAGGGGCCTATGTGCCAAACGTTATCATCTACCAAAAGCTAACTTCGAAGGTCTAATTTCCTTCAGGTCTTGAGCCTCTCAAAGGGGTTCAAGTATTTGCTCTTGAATCCTAATGTAACCTCTGAGGTAGGGAGGTGGCCCAACAATGTAGTTTGCCTCTTATAAAGGGGAGAACTGAGAGGTGATGCCAGAAGCCACTAGTCCTAGATCTTACAATGAGATGGGGAGGGAACAAAAGACATCTTTTGGGTGCAATTTCTTCCTCTCACCCTCTGTCCAGTCATCACGTCTCTCAAATTTGTCCACTACTCTTCATCCACATTGCTGTCACCCAAGTCCAAGTCACCGTTACCTGGATCAATCTCCTCTGGGCTTTACTAAAACACTACCATCTATTCATTGCAACTAGGAAACTAATAAAATACAAGTCAGATCACATCACTCTCTCCTTAAAACTTCCCATTGCTCTTAAACTCCAGGCTTCTAAAGGTTTCAGGGCCCTTCAGTGTATCCCCAGCCTGTTCTTCCAGCCCCAATTCCTGTCCTTCACTGCCCACCAGGTCCTCTACACGTCCTTCTTTCTTGAACACAATCTATGCTCTGTCACCTATGTATGTGATAAAATGCTAAAGCGATTTTACCATGGTTTGTTTGCTTTTGCCTAATAATCTCAGGAAGTTTTAAAAAACTTAATTTCAAGACTGTGTATATGTGGTTGGAATATCTATAGAACAGGCATGAAAACGTAGTGACTGTGAACGGAAAATAAAATAGTTTTACCTTCTCCTTAAGAAGCATCAACACAGTACTGTGCTGCTTTTCCTCAATAGTTATATTGGCTTCGCTTCCCTACACAGTGTCACAAACCAGACAACAGGCCCAAAATGGAGTTGCTTATGCTAAACCAATACTTAATTACAGTTTTGGCTCTCCCAGAAATGGAATCTTAAACCAACCCATCAAGAATCGCCTGAGCAGCACTAGCTAGGTAGTCTGCCTGATAAACTCCTGCCATGCCCTAAAAGAAAGTAACCTTGCAATAACCAACCCGCTTTTTTGTCTGGTATAGCTTCCTTGTTCCTGCTCCCTTTTGCCTATAAAAGTCTCTCATTTTGTATAGTTCCTTGGAGCGCCTTTCTATCTGCTAGATTGGATGCTGCCTGATTCAAATCAATTTTTGCTCAAATAAACTCTTAACATTTTTAATGTGCCTCAGTTTATCTTTTAACAACAGATAACTGAGATATTGTGGTACACTAAATATGTATTAATATTTGGTCTGCTCCCAAGTTCCTGGCACAGAGCTCCTAAAACCCTTGGAATTTTCTGAGTGTGATAGGAGAATCTTTTGTATTTGATAACAAGCCCCATTCAAGCATACCTGAGTTTGCTAATGAGGTGACTCCTGGAGGATGGGGGCTGGTGGCCTGAGGAAGAGCTATGTGATTAGAAGGTTGGAACTTTCAGCCCCACTCTCAAGAGGAAAGGGGCTAGAGACTGGGTTAATCACCAATGGCCAATGATTTCATCAATCATGCCTACATAATAGAGCCCCCCCCATAAAAATCCTAAATAAAGGGGTTTGGGGAGCTTCTGGGCTCGTGGACATATCCACGTGCCTGACAGGAGGGTGGCATATCCCAACCTCACAGTGACAGAAGTTCCTGTGCTCTGGACACTTCCAGACTTCACCCTATATACCTCTTCATCTGGCTATTAATTTTTATCCTTTCTAATACCTTTAGAATAAACCATTCTGTGGGCCACTCTAGCAAATTATTGAACCTAAGGATGAGGGCATGGGAACCCCTGATTTGTAGCCAAGTCAGGCAGAAGTGTGGGTTACCTGGATACACAATAGTTGTGATCAGCGTCTGAAGTGGGGGCAGTCTTGTGGGACTGAGCCCTTACCTGTGGTGTCTGTCCTAACTCTGGGTAGTATCAGAATTGTTTAATATGAGGGAAAAAACCACACATTTGGTGTCAGAAGTGTCGTAAGTAGAGAATCAGTTTTTCTGGTAGAGAACTAGTCTAATTTTTTGGTCTGAACAGACAGGTCACAGATAGAAGAAAATCCTTCACCAAAGGCCTCTGCAGCCTGGTTACCTGTTTTTATCTGCAATGTGTTTTATGCTCCACAACGTTCACGTTTTTTTGTTTCCCCTATATTTCCCAACCAATGGTTAAGCCAGAATGTTGTGTAGAAGCAAACACATTTACAAATAGGAAATAAGATGGCTTTGATACAGAAACCTCATAAAAAATAATATTTCCTAGATGAAGTAATAAGAATTTGGTATAAAATCTCAATGATCTACTGCTGTTGAGAAATGACTTATTCAACGAATTCCCCATATGCTTCATAGGCAATCTCCTGCCATCTTAGTAAGCTACTTGCTAGGTACATCAGACAATTCTTGAGTAAAATAATAATTTTGAGCCAACTGGTTCCAATCAGTTAATGCAGGTCTATTTCGCTGCACTCCACTAGCCCGTAAGGGTTTCTGCACCTCCCAAAGCAATTCTCACACAGGTGTTAAAAGTCTCATGATTTCATCAAATTCATTCAGAAAACATTTACTAAAAACATTTACTATTGGGATTCCTTCTCCCTTATCCCAGAGAGATGAAAGATTATATGACACTATATAATTATTATATATTAGTTTTCATTTTATACCAAATAAACTTGTTTTTAACTTTTAAAACAAAAGTATTTGATTTTGTTTGTCTTACTTATATTTTGGCATTTACATAAAAGAAGCTGAGTGATAATGACACTTGAGGACATCTGTATCATATCTGCGATGATTATGACACTGTGTCACCAACACGTTATTCTGCGTGTCATTCTGTGACAAAGCAGCAGCTTCGCCATGTTGTTCCTTGGGTTTGGCAGATAAGCTCTAGAATCCACTGATGCAGCTGCCTGGGAGAAACCCCACTCACCTCACATCCACCTCACCTCCAACGTGCATGAGAAAAGAGCCATCAGGTTGTTTCAGCGAGTATAGATACTGAAGAAGTTTCTCTCTGAGAAACAAAGGGGAGACAGGCAGGAGACGGCAATGGTCAGTGCAGTGTCAGCAGGCAGGGAGCCCTTCTGCGTTTCCATCACTGCTGGCTTGGGCTGTACCTGTTAATGACGTCATAGGCCTCCTCGGTGCCAATGATGCATAGTGCATTGACTGCCGCATACGTGGGTGCAAGGTGTGGGTGCTGACCAGGGCCCCCTCCAAATCCACCTTCTGGGCTTTGACACAGCTCCAGGAAATGGCATACACTAAGTACACAGCCAAAAGAAAACAAAACAAAGTCAGAGAGCATTCATTTCAAAACACCAAATTCCACCAGAGTCCATGCCTTTCCAAATGCGCCCCCCACCCTGACCCCCCCGCACACACTCCTGCCTCTAAAGGAAAAAAAAACCCTCTTCTCCCACCTATTGAATATATACTGAAAACAGTTAACCCCTGCAAAGGGCCTGACTCTACCCTGCTATCATCAGTATTGTATGCCTTCCTATCTGAGTTTTATACTTAAGCACTTGCTTAGTCGTGCAGTTGTGAAGCAAGGAACATAAGGCCGGGCGGAAACAGACTTTCACAGAACTGGGGGTAAGTGTCATGCTTCTTGACCAAATCCTTTCCATACTTTTCACTCAGTCTGCCACCTTAAATCTGTGGTACCAGCCTCCTTCTCCATGCCTTTGGGGTACCTCCCCAAATTCTGCCTAAAACCGTAGTGGCGCTCACTGCTTCTTCCTACATGAACCACCCTAGTCTAGACCCATCGCCTAGGCCTACCAAGAATATTGAAAGAGATGCCTTCTCACTTCCATTGGTGCCTAAGCCCTAGCAGGCTAACTGATGTTTATTCCTGCAACTGACAAGAAACAAACTATGGAGTCTGCCTCTGTGGTTAGGAGAACCATGCTCACCTCAATTGTGGCAAACTTAAGTCCTGCTGACATCATATCACAAAGAATGCATCTCTGTCTGTGGGTTCTGGGAGAATTTTTCACAGGAATCCACAGAGGCTCCGGTGCCCTCACTGTTTGGTGAGGGTGAGCCTTCAAGCCCCTGCCCCCAAGCCTGGCTTCAGTTTAACCAGAAGTTACATTTCCTTGGTTCAGGTGAAACCAAGAATGTAACTTCTGTTTGACCAACGTCCTCTGAAAGTTCACCAGAAAGGGGTGCCCTGGGAAAGTCCTGGTTATTAAGTTGTGTCCCCAAGACTCAGCAGGGATCACAGCTTTCTATGAGGACAGGCTTCCATTTAAGAGAACAGGTGCACATCTATGTCCTGGTAGTGCCCGTGCCCAGGTCACCTCCTTTTCCTAGTCTCTTTTATCTCATTCTTTCTTCTCTATGGCTTCCAGGGACCACATAGAATCTAGTTAATCTCCGCTAAGACACAGTTTGTTACTGCTTCTCCACAACATATTTGATTACTTTTGATTTCAGATCATCCATTATCTGGGCAGAGCCAGCAATAGAAAATGCTGCTGACTTGCTGTTGGAGTCCTGAAATTGTCACAGTTCAAACACAGTACAGTCACTTCTATTTGCACCTAAAATTTTTCTGTAGGAAACACCAGGATTGAACCCGAAATGGATAATCAGAAGAAAGGAGAGGGTTCTGTGGACATTTTTAATAGCAATTAGTTTTCATAGAGAAAATGAGTTTGTTCCTGACATATGTTTCAGAGCTCCATTGATTCTTAGCGCATTTCCTGGGGATAAGTAGCTAATAAACTCATGCGCTAGCAACAGCTGGCTGCACTAACGTACAAAAAGTGTTCTACGTCACAAAAGCAAAAGGTTTTAGCACATTAAAGAAAAGAGTCACGTAGTTAGTTATCCATTCCCTTTCCCAGCTCCTGACAGAATCATGTCAAATGAAACTATCCTGACCCGGACTCTCGAATGAGCTGGGGTTGGAATGCAGCAGACACCTCCAAGTCATGCCTCCACGCCAACCTCCCTCAGCTGACACGCTCCCTCTGACTGCCTGTGCGGCTAGGCTGGGGAACGAGGACCAGGGCTTTTCTGAACTCTCAGACACTTCCGTATCACGGAACATTCTGATCCAGAGAAGCCTGAAGGAACTGGCAAGTTGACCATGAAGCTACCAGCTGTCATCAGCAGAATTCTTAGCAGTTCTGAAAACCAAGATGTGAATGATACTTCTAGCTATCAAAAGGGGGAGAAAAACTTATCTCAGAGACCAGGAATTCACCAACTAATAATAAGAAAGTAAAAATCACAAGCAGGAAACATTGTACAAATACCAAGAGTGGCACGCTTTGTAAAAAAACAAGTATTCATAAATCAGTCATTTAGTCATATGACTAAAAGATCTAGGAGATCAATTTTCTTTCAGGTCGGCAAGACATTTTATTCTAGGTTATGTGACAATTACCAACAAAGTAGGAAACTATCTTCTAGATAGGAGGGATTTTCTAATCCAAAATATGTGTATCAGAATCATTGGCGAGCTAGTAAAGAATACACAGAGGCAGGACTGCTGAATCAAGAAAGAGCTTGGGCCTCTATATTTTTATCAAATTCCCAGGTGATTTGGATATGCACAAAATGTGAGTATCACAAAAATGTGCTGTGCAATTAGAATTACTTGGGAATGTTTTTAACAAACCCCAATGCCCAGGCCACACTGAATACCAATTAAATCAGAATTGCTGAGCTTGGGACCCAGGCAGCAATAGTTTTTAAAACTTCCCATGTGACTCCAATGTACAACCAAGTACCAGCACTTTTTAAACTTGAGCATGCGTCGAAATCACGTCGGATCATGTTAAAAAGCAGACCTAATTCAGTAGAGCTACATGGGCCTGAGACTCTGCATTTCCAGCAAGCTCCCAAGCGATGGCAACGATGCTGGTCTGGGGATATCACATTTTGGGGAGCAATGCTATAGATCTGCACTGTCCAATAGGTAGACACACTAGCCATTTAAATTTTAACTTAAATTAAATTTAAAATTTAGCTCCTTCGTCACACAAGCCACACTGCAACTGCTCAATAGCTACATGTCGCCAGAGGCTACTACAAAATATAGAACATTTCCAGTATCATGGAAAGTTCTACCGGGTACCACTGCTCTATCCTTCAACTATTGAAGAGTATGTAAAGCTTATAAGAGAGTCAAGTTCAAAGCAAGAGTATCAATGTTTTACTGTCAGCATTACGAGGAGTTTACTCAGACTTTTAGGTGATAGTTGAGGGCTGACCTAATTGGTTGATTCTGGACATCACCATCACCAACTTGGATGAAGGACTGAAAAGTATGTATAGTGAAGAATACAGTAACACAAAACGAGCATACCTCCAAGGTAAGACTTCAAGTCCAGAATAATATAAAACAAATCAGAAGCCAATAAGAATAAAACAAATGAAATAGGTACAAGTAGCAAGTAATATGCATACTTAGGGGAGGCAGGAGTGGGGAATGAGTAAAATATATAAACGTTAAGATGTGAAAACAGCAGAAAAAGCACCAGAGGTTAGGGTCCATGAGTCGTGAACAACAATCACAAAAACTCTAGTAAAAAGCATCATAAACGCAGTAGTGGTCAGAATTATATTTGGCTCAAGCCTCCATTTTTCAACTCAAAGGAAGTTCAGATTAGAGTTGTAAAAATGGCTAAATATAAAAATTATTAAAATATCACAGGCAACCACAGCCAAATGAGAAAGCTACCCAGCAAAATGACTCAAGTATACAAAAGGTAATTATACAAACTTTCTGGTAAATAAACAAACATTGAAACTAATTTGAAGCAAGATGATTTTAGGTTAGATTTAAGAAAAACTTGAGCACCAGGATAGGTCACCACAGACAGATTTAAGGCCTCGGATAAGTCACCAAGATTACAGCTTTGGAAATAGGAATGGTCACCCTTGAGCAGAATGGCTCAGGAAGTAGACGCAACTGCAAGATGAAAGAGGTAACATCAGGCTTCTTCTGTTACTAAGTCTTTCAAATTCATACCTACAAGGGAGAGGAAAACTCCTTTCCTAGGTAGAAACAGCCATGAACAGGTGAAAGGCAAGGCTCTCTGGTTGATTCCAGGCCAGTGCTGCCTGTAGGGTGTGACAGGTACCTGACTCGATAAAACACTGGCAGTCCTCTGCATGCTACTGTTTTGGATGTGTGATCAAATCTAAGGTTGGTTATTTTAGAGTAGGATTTCTCCACGTGGGTAGTTTTGACATTTGGGCTGGATAATTCTTTGTTGTGGGGACTGCTGTATGGAAGATATTTAGTAGCAGCATCCTTGGTCTCTACCCACCTGGCGCCAGCAGCAGCTGGTCCAAGTGTACCCAGAAGACAAGGCTAGATAAGGTGTCTTCATCAAAAGGTTAAAAAAAAAAACCAGACAAATTATATTTAAATTTAAAAATTAAAAATATTTAAGGAGTTATTCAGGGAGAAGCTACTAATAACCTTTTTTGAAAGGGAAATAAAACATTGATACACGAAAATTTTAATTTAATCTTTGGAAAAACTGTATAAGCAGGAAAGTCCTAAAACAATTTTTCAAATTAAAGACAATTTTTTAGATCTTACACAAAATAAAAACCTAACTTAACAGTGCAATGGTCTCCCTGTGATTTTCATTGTACTCTGTGCATTTCATTCAAGTGGCTTTCAATAACAAAGCATGGGATTCTGATTAAAGGCCCTGCCTTCAGTGCTAAAATCATTCACAAAGCAAACGTACTTAGTCTGGCTCCAAAATGTTAATTTTTAGGTAAACACGTATGCTTTTGTGGGTACAATCTCTTAAGAGAGGCAAGCTAAACTCCTACCTACGATTATCTGATTCTGAAAGGTTTGACACCAGCAGTAAAAATTTGGCCTTGCTGGCTTCGGTCAGCAGTCACACTGGCTGACAAAAGTAATTTTGTCCACTAGAGGGAACTCAGCTTGGCTTATAGTTCCCTAAACAAACAGAAGCACAACAGGAGAACAAAGTAGGAAAGAGAGAGAAATGTTCTTGTGTATGTGTTGCTCACTAGGTGAAAGAGTAGAGAGAGAAGAGGGCATGAAATAATAAAACTCCAGAGCTAAACTCAGCCTCCTCGGTCATCTTAATATTTGTAAAGAGAAAGAAAAAGAATCTGAACACATTTTCAAAGCATTTCTTTTCCCTGTGCAAAATAAATAAAAAGGCAATATCCTATACCAGGTAGTCTTAAATAAAAAAATAAAAATCCCCATATTTTTGTAGAAGTCATTAAGATTTCTCTGTATCTTACTAAAAATAATTTATTTCCTTATAGGTCAGAGCTACTAGGCTCTGTTCATAATAAATATTATCTTCACCTAGAATTAATTGCCTGCTAGGCACAAAACATAATACATTATTATTGGAAAGTCTAAGTAATTGTTTAAAAGTCTGTTAAATCAATGCCCAGAAGAACCATAGGTAAAGCTTTTAAGGCAGCTTTGAAACAAAAATTCTCAGTTATTAATTATCAAGTGGTTCTCGAAATTAGAACAAATCAGTTTTTCAGTTTTAAAATATTCTTTTAATTATAAAACAATGAAAGTTCATTGTAGAAATTTTTAAAAATGCAAATAATCTTAGAAAAAAAATCACCTTTAACTACACTATCCATAAGTAACTACTACTGTGTGTCTAATATTATATATATATATATATATATATATATATATGCTATATATGTCCTCGTTTTTCCTATGAATATAATCATCTATATTTTTAATCTATCAAAGTAAAATCTTTTAAACTAAGTTTTGTGCTTAAATCATGAACATCTCTATATAAATATACACATTTTTATATACAAATATATACCTTTATATATAAAATTTTTACTGAGGTATAATCGACATTAGTTTCAGGGGTACAACATAATGGTTTGGTATTTGTATAAACTGCAAAATGACCACCACAATAAGTCTAGTTAACAACTGTTAACTTTTTAATTTTTAAATGGCTGCACAGTGTTTCATTGTATGTGTTGCACCATAACTTACTTAAACTTCAAGTACACTTTAAAGCATCCCCTACTGTTTGTTGCGCTTTAGGTTGTCTCCAATTGCTCAGTGTGAAAAGCCCGTTAAAAGGGATGCTCTCTTCCTATCTGATGTCGCCACAAAAGCTGCTCTGACACTTATTTCCTCGGAAAAGCCTCACCTTCAAAATACCAAGTATACAACCTAGAAAAAACTCAAAGTCGATGTTGACCCAAGGAACCCCCTTATCACTATCTTCCCACCTCAAATCGGTCGATGCCCTCCCCTAGGGGACATCTGTACTTCACTCTCACAATCCCCGCCATTTCCTTCTTCTCTCATATATGACTGTCCCATTCCCCTACCGAACACCCTGAGTGTATATGTGTGGGGAGTAGAAACTTCCCAAACAATCCACAACCCCCAACTGGTATTTGAAAAACACATGGGCCTTTATTTTAACAATTAAATTCCTGTTACTGCAGAAACTGGATCCAACTCTACTTCCAGGGCTAGAAGCAACTAGGCCGGCAGCAGCATCACAATGAGGAAGACAATGCATATTTTCCCTCTCCCTCAGAAAGCATGTATACATCACAAGGGTTAATGGCCTAATTCTTCATTATCTTCCCTATCCACATTCATCACAAGACACCCTGCCCAGGAAGGCAAGAATGAGAGGTTATTGTTAAGACAGAATGAATGAGACAATGTGTGGTTCTGTTCTTCTGACCTGACAATATGACCCATGGCACTGTGGCCAGGGAGGGGCACGGCCAGCCTCTAAGCATCCTGGTACAACCACCTCTACGTGCTGTGGAAAAACGAACCTGGCGCAGGGGCCTCCCCACCCAGACTCCTTCCTGTCTCTCAGGAGCACCAGGGGGTGCGGTGGATAAGCTCAAGTGGCTGCCGAGGGGACGTGCTGTCTCTCAGTGAGAACTGGGGCATTGGATCCCGTTCCCTGCTGCCCTTTCTTCCCCCAGGCACTCCTAAGACTGGACTGACGATCAGTTTCTTCTCCTTTAAAATATAAACCGTGATGAGCTTCTAAGGATGAGGTGCCACGCAGAGAAGACCATCTGCACCTGCAGTTTGGGAAGAGTCTTAGTTGCTTAGATCTCTAATCAGAAGAAAACTGTGAGTCATGCATTTGCACACTGAGACAGTCACACATCTGGTGCCATCAAGAGCTACGCTGTCCTCCGGGGACTGGTTGAGGGGGCTTCTGTGGAGGCGTTTATGGAAGGCAAAGGCATTTCTGTTCACTGGGTGGGCACATGCCTCCCCACAGAAACGATTCAAGTGCATCCTGTGCTTTCTGGCAAAATCATGTCCTCAGAGTTGATGATGAAGGCTTTTCTCAAAGACCAGAACAAGAGCAAAAGAAAAGGCCACAGAAGAAATCGGAATCCTTCTCTTGGGAGTTCAAAGTCCTTTTCTATCCATGACCTTACAATAGGCTTCTAAAGTGGAGGAGTTTCAGGAAGTTTCTGAAGGTCAAGAGAAGGGCATGGGTTTCTCGGAAGCACTCTTGTGATTTTCAATTAAAATAAATAAAACAGAAATAACATAGAAAGGAACCCAAATTCAAAATACAATTCCAGGGAACACACTAGGTTCCCCGAAGCCAGACTCACTCCGTCGCCACCATCTGGGGGGTGGGCTCGTCAAGCAGTTCCAAGCTGTGCAGGATCCAGTAGCAGAGCCATGGGCGGCTGGCATCCAGACACTGCGAAAGGCACAGGGGAGAAAACACACCCCTCATTCAGAGTCATTCCAAGTCACTGCTGACAAGGAGACATCTGTCTCACTCCTGGCAGCCTGGCAAGGGGGAGGAGGGCACCCTCTGAAAATCAGTGAATGAAGGACACTTTGCTTTGTGGCCCTAGCCAGCAGCTAAAATAACCATATGTGAGAAAAGGGCAACGGGACAAAGAAGTTCACCTTGAACCCATTGGGTCCTTCCAGGACAGGCACCGAAGGAAGGCTGAGCAGAGGACTTCTCACATACGAGGAAGTCAAGTGCTACTGTTTTCTCACTGTAGACCCATGGATATGTATAATCTCAGAAAAGGGTTTCCTGTAACTCATTCACTGATTAATTACACGTTTAATAAGTATCTACTTTGGGTCCTGCACTGTATTAAGCATTGGGGTGCAATAATGAATAAAATTCAGTTCCTATTCTTGACATGCTTGGTATATAAAACGTGTGTAGTTATCTGTAGAGGAAGAGAGCACTAGACAGACACATAAGTACAAATTACCTATGTCTTTCTCGAACAAGGTGGAAGAGAACACACGTGTACCTACACCTTCATAAATGCTGTAGCAGGCAGAAACACAGTCCTGAGGGAACACATGGAAGAGACAGACTAACTCTGCTTGGGGGCACTGGGAAGGGCTTCCAAAGTGTCATGTGAACCGAATTTGATCCTAATTCAAGCCATAAACATGTATTGAGCATTCAAAGCTAGGCAGGGGTTCAAAAGTTGTACAGGTTAAAAGTACATAAATGAGGTCCAGAGAGATGAACTTTTTCCAGATTATACAAAGACAGTAAATGTCAGAGATGAGACAAGAACCCAGGTTTCTGGACTCCCAAGCCAAGGCTCTTTCCAGGGGCCCGTGCTACCCTCCTCATAAATGAGCCATGGCTAGCTCGTCACGTGGGGGCAGTCGGTGTGGTCACCAAAGACACTGCTGTAGATTTGGCCTGCTTGGGTTTGAGTCCCAGATCCTCCTCTTACTTGCTATGTGACTTTGAACAAATTATTTCATTTTGCTGTGCCTGTTTCCTTATCTGCAAAATATAGACTCACCTACCTCATGGAGTAGCTGTGAGAATTAATGAGATAATACACGGTAAGCTTTTAGCACATGGTTCAATGAATTGTTAGCTGGTAATTGTATTAATTGTATCAGGGCTGACTGGATCCTAACCATCGAGGATTCAAGCCCATGGATGTGTTCTGCTTGCTGCCCGTAGTGTTTTGTTTAATTGGAATTGGTTGCAACATTTAAGCATTGGGAGATTCACACAGAATCTAGATTTCTGGCTTCATTTAGAAGAGAGAGAGAGAAAGGGCCGGCTGAGTGGCTCAGTTGGTTAAGAGCTCGCTCAAGAATTTGAGCTCTGAGCAACAGCGGTTCGAGTCCAGCCCGAGCTGAGCAGCCGCTGAGCTGCCAACAGGTAGCAGGATGGCTCAGCTAAAAAANAAAAAAAAAAAAAAAAAAAAAAGAAGAGAGAGGGAGAGAAAGAGAGGGAGATATCTGGCAACCCTGGTCTGCATTCCTGGATGGCAGCAATGGGCAGGAACAGAGTAAAAACATGGGGTCTCTGGTTTGCCTCAGTCTCCCCCCAGCCCACTTCTCTTATTTATGCTACCTGCTTGGGTCTATAGGCATTAGATTTGGTCAATCCCTATAGTAAATAATCAAATATACAACCCCAAATAAAAAGCAAATTAAGAGCAGGCTGCTCTGTGTAAAGTGGGGCAGGAAGGTTGGAGCCCTCCTGCTCACAATTCACCCTCTGCCTGCCACTCAGCCCCATTGCCAGCATCCCTCCCCTCCTCCACCACCACTGCCCCACCACCCCCTCAGCCCCCCTGTGGAACCCTAAGGATCTAAGGAATGTGATTTTTACAGTGGGCATGTTGACAGTGTTGAGCTGCAGTAGTATTCTCTGGAATTTATATACTGATCCTTTGGCCAGCATAGGAATTAGATCAGCTTATAGGGCAAAGGGTTAGGGATGAACGAACAGGTAACTGCCTCTTAGCTAGCTGTCAAGGGGTGTCTAGAAGAAAGCACATGAACCCCTCAGCCGTGATCTAATGGAGGAAGAACACCACCCCATCTAGAGTGCTCCAAGATCTCTGAGGGAGGACCACACAGGAAGAGACCTGGCTCTGCCCTTTTAGAAGTGGGAGTCCAGCTCTGTGGGACGTGGCTCTTGTGTGCCTGGTTCCTGCCAGAGCCACGTGGTACAATGAGTGAACCTGCAAGAGGTCAGGCTCATAAGTCTTTTACGTTCAGATAGAAAAAGGGGAGAAAGATCTGGCTGGTAATTTGATAGAAAGAGCTCCTGGACAGTGTATTTACCTCATAGGCATCTGTCAGCTGTCGAAGGCCTCTTTTCAGGTAATGAAAGTGCTTCTCCCTCTGCAAAATGAGCCTGAAAAGACAAAAAGCTTGTAAACGTATTCTAATAGCTTATGCTTCCACCCCGCTACAGAACACATGTGCACATAAATGTGCACACACACGCATGTGCACACACACACTCTCAGTGTCAGCACATCCCCCCACTGTCAATGAATGGATAACCAGCAACTTCTGTAGCTCCCAAGGGCGGCTAAGCCAGAGAAAGGAGGCCAGCATCTGAGTGTCCCTAAAGTGTCTGAAAATGTACTGGCAAATCTCAGTGAGATCCTCTTCATGGCGGGTGACCTTAGGCTGAGTAAAAATCCACAATGAACACACACAGCCAGGCAGTGTGACAAACCACCCAGAAAGTTCCTCCAGGGTCTAACTGCAAACAGCTATCTCATGGCTCCCCACCCTGTAAGCAATTTAGATCTGAGTCTCGCCACGTCCCCGACTTGGTTAGCCTCCGTCATTTCAATCATTTCTTCTGGGGTCACTTCTCTGAGGTTTGTAGTTTGTACCCTGCCTGCCCCTCTGTTATCTGTCTATGATTTCCTCCCTTAAATTCCACCTCCTACATGACCCACAGCCCTGGCCAGAAAACTGTCAGTATTCTGCAGCCCGTTGCTCTCCTTGGCACTGATGTCAGCAACACTGGCTCTAGGACGGAAAGCGGCCGCCATGGCCACCTGGACAGGCAGGCGAAGTACAGGGGCTGTGCTTGGTGCTCGGTGTGGCAGAAGAGCCTGTGTGACTGCGGAAGGAAGGACAAAAACAGAATGGCAAGGCATCCGCTGTGCTTATCGATTTCAGAAATGGAAGAAGAACCCTTCTCTTTTCTAGGCATTCAATCCAACCATTGTTTATTGAACTCCCACTATGCTGTGCACAGAATAAGATCACTGATGTAGTCTTTACCTCAAAACGTCTTCCCACTCAGTACTGGAAAGGAAATAAGGACATAAAGCGGCTACAATAGGAGAAAAACAAATTGGTAGGTTTCATAAGGAAACATAGATAAAATACCACTGAGGCTCTCAAGGGAGGGACCATCTCATTAAGAAATAAAGGAATGGGCCGGCCAAGTGGCGCGATGGTTAAGAACTGGCTTGGGATGCCAGAGGGCCCCGGTTCGGATCCCACATATGAGGGCCAGTGACACTGCCCTCCACAGCTAAGATGCTGAACAACAGCTCAACCTGGAGCTGGGCTTCTGTGAGTCGCTGGCAAACGTAGGCTGCAGCCCCTGTGCCAGTGGGTTGCCATGGGCTACCGTATGTAGCCAGCAGCCAGCGTGAGCGGCCAGCAGCCGCAGTGAGAGGCCGTCCAGAAGCCGGCGACTGATCTGCCTCGTTTGTAAAGAGCGCAATGATGGTGCCAACTTGGGACAGTGAAGCAATGTCCTCGACAACTAGACTGAAGAACAAAATGACAGCCAACTTGTCTGTTCCCCTTCCCCCAATTCCCCAGTGCTGTTCCCATCCCCCCAATTCCCCAATAAGAATCTTTAAAAAAATAAAATAAAAAGAAATAAAGGAATGAGGGGTGGCCAGGTGCCTCAGTTGGTTAGAGCACAAGCTCTGAGCAACAGGGTTGCCAGTTCGATTCCCCCATGAGCCAGTGAACTGCACCCTCTGCAACTATTAGATTGAGGACAATGACTTGAGCTGAACTGCGGCTGAGCTTCCAGTGAGCAGCCGGGTGGCTTAGTTGGTTAGAGCGTGTGCTCTTAACAACAAGGTTGCCGGTTCAACTCCCACAAGGGGTGGTGGGCTGCGCCTCTCCCGCAACTAGATTGAAAACGGTGACTGGACTTGGAGCTGAGCTGTGCCCTCCTCAACTAAGATTGAAGGACAACAACTTGACTTGGAGCTGATGGGTCCTGAAAAAAGACACTGTTCCCCAATAACGTTTTTTAAAAAAAATCTTGAAAAAAAATACAGAACAGCTAAAATGGCAGCATGGCAAAGTAGCCTAAATGTGACTTTGGCGTATTGATGAGGGATGTTGTCATGAAGACAGGAAAAAAAGAAAAAATGAAATTAAACTCAAAATGTTAGAATGGAAAATATTTTTTAATTGCTTGAAAATACAGGAAAAGTTTAGCAAACAGGTCATAAGCAAATAAGGCAGTTGGACAAAGGGTAAGAAGTAAGGAGGGTTATTCAACAGGGAAATGGTTGTGTAATACTCCTAGATGGAAGTTTTACTCAGTAAAAGAGAAAACTTATGAAGATATCTGGGAAAGTGATTTAGAAATAAGTGTTACTGAAATAGGGTACTACATGTCTCAAAGATTGCTAGTAGGCAGAGAAAATACTGGATATGTGGGGGGGGGGAAGTTATTGTTAACATGAAGTGTATTTGTATTTTATGGTAGTCGAAAGAAACCACCTGTTTCAGGTTATGACCCAAGAAAAAGACATGCTGATTACACCCATTCATTCTGTGAACCGTTATGGATGTTGTTATAGGCTGAAATTATCCTTATATCCTTGGACCAGTGGCTAAACACTTTAGACTTGGATTTGTGTTTTAGAATCTGATAATAGTTTTTAAGTTTATTATGATTATTACCAATATCTATTCAGCTTTTGGCAAGAGATTACACTTGACATTAGCTGGCTATCCTTGACATCATCTAGAAGTAAGATATCAGAGGTGATTTAAATCAGTTTTATTGGCTGTAATTTATATATAAAAATCCATTTTTAAATGTAGTTAGTGAATTTTGACATGTGTAGATCCATGTACCTATCCTCTATTTATTGGCTGTAATTTATATATAGAAATCCATTTTTAAATGTAGTTAGTGAATTTTGACATGTGTAGATCCATGTACCTACCCTCTATTTATTGGCTGTAATTTATATATAAAAATCCATTTTTAAATGTAGTTAATGAATTTTGACATATGTAGATCCACGTACCTACCCTCTATCCAAGAAAGAGAATATTTGAACAACCCCGAAAGTTCCCTTGTGCCTCTTCAGTCAGCCCTTCCGTCTCCTCTCCATAGACAGCCACTGTTCTGATGGCTCTTTCTGTAGATTAGTAAGCTGCTGCTTGTATACATGCAATCACGGAGTATGTACTTTTATGTACCTGGCTTCTTTTCCTTAGTGTAATGGTTTTGAGATTTATCCATGTTGTTGTGTGTATTAGTAGTTCATTCTATTAATATTTTGCTGCGGAGTAATGTTCTATTTGACCACCATTTGCTTATTCATTTTTCTGTTAATGGACATTGGATTTTTTTTTCTGGTTTTGGCATTGTGAATAAAACTACTATAAACAAAAAAATAAAAATAAAGAAAGGAATGATCAGGAGAGGTTATGTGGAAGAGGTGAAATACGAGGTGGGCAGCCCTAGTGGAGGGAGAAAAGTTTTATAGGTCAAGACAGCAAGGAGGAGAGGAGACGGTGGGAGGACTTAGCCAGAAGGAACAGAAACAAAAAAGGTACAGACCAGCACTGTCCAAAGAACTTTGTGTGAAGATGGAAATGTCATCTGTGCTGTCACTAAGTAGCCACCAGCCACATGTGGTAATGAGCGCCTGAAATGTACTAGTGTGACTGAGCAACTGAATTGTAAGTTGTATTTAATTTTAATTAATTTACATTTAAATTGCTGCAGGTGGCTGATGGCAGCACAGGTATGAAGGATGCAAGAGGGTTTGGCCTGAACATTAGGAATGAAAGAGGAGAAATCAAAAGGCAGCTGAAGCCCTTTTGCAGGGGGGTCTCATATACCAGCTGAGGAATTTCTAGTCAATTTAGCAGGGAAAGCGAAGCCCTAAAGGTTTTGAGCTGAGAAAAAAATGACCAGAACTGTGCTTTAAGAAAAATTATGTGACAGCGGTAAGTATTCAATATGTGTTTACTAACAGAACTGAATGAAAGTACTAAATGGAGAGAGTGATGACGTGGGAAGATTGGTTAAGATGAACCAGTCTCTTTTGTAGGCATTCAATTCAACAACTGTTTACTGAACAATTGTTAAGAGTCAGCCAGGTGGGAAGTACTTAGAGTACTTAGGGTTTGAACTGGCACGGTGACCTATGGTAAGCTGACTTCTGGACAGGTGGGCTTTAAGGCACTGACAGTGTATGCAGATGAGGCTGCCAATCGCACTGTTGGAAACAAATGTGAGACTCAGGAGAGGGATCCAGGTGACACAGACAGACTGGGAATCATTTATCTGGATACAGGTGGCAGGTGAAGCTGCAGGAGTGGAGGACAGAGCAGAAAGAAAGTCTGAATGCAGAACTGGGGGAAGGCCCATCTTAAAGAGCTGGGAGGGGGACAGAGAGCCAGAGGAGAGAAATGAAAAGTATTACATAAGCAAGGGAAGGACGCGGGCAGTGTCAGGTCACAGGCAAAACAGGAGGAGAGACTATCGTGGAGGTATTTAGCAGTGGCAAATGCTGCAGCAGGATTAAGGGAAAAGAGGGCAAACCACAGAGTGGATGGTGACCATGGGGTGGTGAGGGCAGATGCCACATCATAAAGAAGAGAAGGCAGGCTCGATTTCTCTTTCAAGGAGGTCCAGGGGTCAGGACTCAGTGAGCACCCACTCTGTGCGGACTGAGGGTCCGGTGCTGGGGTGGATGCTAACTCTGCTCCTTTGAGCTACAGTCCAGAGGAGGACACAGACAAGTCAATGGCTACTACAGCCCTGTCTGACAGACGCTATGATCAGGAAGTGTGGTGGGCTCTGGCAGCTCACAGGGAGGCATGGAGGATCTGAACAAACTTCCCAATGAAGGACACCTGAAGGACATGAACCAGCCAGGCAAAATGCAAGGGGCAGAGGGTGTTTCGTGAAGGGAACAACACAGCACATTCCAGTGAGTTTAGTTCAGTTGGAGCCAAAGCACAAGGTAGTGAGCAGTGAGAAATCTGACTGGAGGGGTACAGGGATAGCAGATCATTCAGGACTTATAAATGCTTTGGGAGCTTGATTTTAAACCAAAGAGCAGAGTCACTGTGCTACAACATGGATGACCCCTGAAAACATTGTGCTAAGTGAAAGAAGCTGTCACAAAAGACCACATTTTGTCTAACTGCATTTAAATGAAATGTCTAGAATAGGCAAATCCAGACAGAAAGTAGATTAAGGGGTGGCCAGAGGCTGGGGTGGGAATGGAGGAATGGGGGGGTGATGGCTGAGGGTTTCTTTTAAGGGAGATGAAAATGTTCAAAATTAACTGTGGTAATAGCTGCACAACTCTGTGACTGTACTAAAAACCTCTGAATTGTCACTTTAAATAAGTGAATTGTATGATATATGGAGTATATATCATTGAAGCTATTACCAAAAAAGGGAAAATTTTTTTAAAAAATTTTTTCAAGGGAGTCATTGACATATTTTAGGCACAGGAAAGACATGGTCAGGTTTGCATTTTCTACATCACACTAGCTGCAGCATACTGAATGGACTGGTGTGGGGATAAGACCAGTGACCAGAAACAAAAGCCACAATCTATGTATGTTTGTGGTGATTGTAAGGGAAGAAAGACAACAGAGCAGTGGCCTGAGGGGGCAATGGGGTGAAGACAGAAGAGGCGAACATGCTTGAAGCAAAGGGGAGACGCTGAAAATGCAAGAGCCCACATGCTACATGCTCAGAGACAGAAGGACTGTCTGTCTAACAGCGTGAAGTTAGACAGATACAGGACTCTGACGTGGGGATGAGAGGGGCCAAGGAGACTCATGGGGGACGGCCTCAATCTTCCCAGGAATTAGGAGACAAGAGCATGGCAGAGCTGTGGATTGGACGTTGTGGTGAATGTATTAGGAAATTTATATGAGATAAATAAAAGGATTAGAAAGCAGTAGCGAAGGCCCAGCTAAAGCTAAGTAGTATACACTTTTGGTGAAGCCATCCAATAGGCAGTGTTATACAATCTTTTTTTCCTGGAAATCTTGCTGGGCCCCCTTAGCAGCAGCAGCGAGGGGACGGATGCTATGGTAAGGACTGGTAAGAAGGGAAGAGCAAAAAGGCAGAGGTGTGAGGGAAATGGCTGAGATCACGGAATCGCTGAAACAGCTCACAATAGGTGCTGGCCCTGGCTGAGCAGGCTGGGCGTGGGCAGGATTGGTAGGATGAACGAGAAGAACCAGGCAGGTCCCAGAGAGCATTAATGCGGACCCACTCGGGAAGTGAGGGGAGGCTGAGAAACTCAGCCAGGGGAGGATAAGCGTAGAATTTGGCAGCAGAACTCCTGACTTCTACCTCAGAATGGACCGATTCACAGTGGGGTTTTCTGTCGGTCAATTCTTCTCTGTCTGAAAAACAGTCAAAGGAATCTGAATAAGCCAAATACCTTGAGATGCTAAGCCACAGAGGAGAGAAGGGAAAAAAAACATTTTGTTCCAAAAGAGAACACTGGCCACCTCACGTCAGAGAAGACAGCATCAAAGGTTGCTTGTAAATAAAATTTTGTGACCCTAAGTATAATGCTGGGGAAAGGGACCAGGTGAGAAAGGGGGTGTGCTTATTGGAATTATTATACCTGTTCAGTATGCCGGCCTACTCCACTGCCTTGTCACTCAGTGAGAGAGGCTCATGTCTGTCTAGCATCTGTGCCCAGCAGACACAGAGCAGGCTCTCGACATCTACAGAGGGTGCCAAAAAAATGTATACACATTTAAAGAAAGGAAAACTGTATTAAAATTGTAATACTCAATCTATACCAATAACAAAAGATGAATACAAGTCACGTTTGACTTCTGCAATTACCAGAGGTGCTCAAAGTGGTTACCATCAGCGTCCAGACACTTCTGATTACGGCAAACTACTGCTTGAGCAACATTGACCAAAATGTCCACTTGTATACATTTTTTTGGCACCCCCCAGTATTTATCAAATGAATAAGAGAAAGAACAAGGGAATTGTAAGGTTAGTTTCTGACTGACCAAAAGAGACTGTTCTCCCTGGATATACGTCCTTTTGATTTAAGAATGATAAGTCTCCTAGAGGAAGTTAAAATGAAATCAAATAGAGAGCTCAAGAGAGGGGTGATTAGACGCAAGAACACGTCTGCTCTGGCTCAGGGGTTTGTGCTATCAGTTCTCTTGTGTATTCACACACAGCACACTGCAGGGGGTTAACCTTCCCCATGGAACTTAGTATTTTTAGAGCGTTGAATTATGTAACTAAACAAATCCTACCCCTTATTGGAAAAAAGAAAGAAAAAAAATACCTAGAAAAGGAACCTATCTCTTGTCTTCTCAGCACTCCTCCTACTTGACAAGGGGCTTTTCAGTCACTTAAAGGAAAAGGAAAGACCTAAGAGGCAAATGCTTTTCTACTTCTAGGGAGTAAGAGACACTGGCTTTACTGCTTAGGATCCTGAAGTGACAAGAAACGAGCTGAAGCCTCAGCTGCCCAGAAACATCTGATTGAAAGAAGTCTCAGTCACATTTTCTGCACCTCTGGGTTGTTCCCTACGGACAGGACCTGAGGAAGCCCAAAGGGGGCTCCCTGATAGCTGTCCTCCCATCTTGAACCTCTCTCACAGACAGCCAAGCCCCAGGAGTCCTGCTAGGAGAGAACCAATGAGTTCTCTGTTTAGCTGGTTTCAAAACCAACTTTAGCCACAAGCAGGGGGAGAGAAATTCCTTTCAGCGACCATTTCCACAAGGAAAACTCTTCTTTCATTTTCATCCGCTTAATCATAAACACACACACACACAAGCTAATATGCGTATTATTATAAAATTTTAGAAAAGGTTTCTTTAGATGTTTAGAGTTTCAAGGGCCACAATACCAAGTGATTGAGTTTTAATTTCTCCCTTGAGGTTTATGATTCTTTTAAATTGAAGGGACATATATCCAGTTTCTTCTGGTCAGCCAGAAATTGTACTAAGAACCATATTGTTATGGACTGAATTGTGTCCCCCAAAATTCATATGTTGAAGCCCTAACCTTCAGTATGATTGTATTTGAAATAAAGCCTTTAAAGAGATATTTAAGGTTAAAGGAAGAGGAAGAGACACCCGGTATGTGTGTCCACAGACAGAGGGAGAAGACAGTCGCCTGCAAGCCAAGGAGAGAGACCTCAGGAGAAACCAATCCTGCTGGCACCTTGATCTTGGACTTCCAGCCATCAGTACTGTGAGCAACTACATTTCTGTTGTTTAAGCCACCCAGTCGGTGGTACTTGGTTATAGCAGCCCCAGCAAACTAATATCCTTAACATTCCTTTATTCTCAACTCACCTCTCCAAAGTTCTTTTTTGTGTAGGGAGTTTAGAAAAGCTAGAGCTCTTTCCCTTTCCTTGCTGAACAACTCAGCCCTAAAGCCATTCAATTAGGTGGAGCAGAACAAGATGGGCCCTGCACAGGGGTGGGGCAGTGGAAGGGGAAGGCAGGGTGTCAGTGCTCAAGCAGATCAGGGGGCTGGGAGGCTGGGACACACGAGAGGAATCATCAAATAAGTAAATGCATGAAGGATATTGGAACTCCACCGTCGGAGAAGCAACTTAGAAATATAGTAAGTGTACTGGGCAGGCACGTAAATCATATTTATTATGAGTGAGACCCCTGGGCTTCGAGACCCTTCACGATGTACCTGCACGTACTTCTCTCCAACCTCATCTCTGAGCTCCACTCACACTGCCTTCTTTGCAGTCTGCTCTTTTTCAACCCCAGGGCTTTAGCACATGCTTTCCCTCTGCCTGGACCCCTCCCACCACATCCGAAACTGGCTAACTCCTACCCACCCTCCAGGTCTCAGTCTAAGAGTCACTTTCTCTGTGAGGCCTCCTGCTATAGACTGACTGTGTTCCTCCAAAACTCCTGTGTTAAAGTCCTAATCCCCACAGGTGGGGCCTCTGGGAGACATGAGTTCATGCAGCTAGAACTCTCCTGAAGAGATTAGTGTACTTTATAAAGGAAGCCCCAGAGAGCTTCCTCTGGCCCTTTCCACCAGGTGAGGACACAACAAGAGGATGGTTATCCATGAACCAGGAACTGGGCCTGCACCAGACATCGAATCTGCTGGTGTCCTGATCTTGGATTTCCCAGCCTCCAGAATTGTGAGAAATAAATGCTTACTGTTTAAGCCACCCAGTCTATGGTAATTTGTTATAAAAACTAGACTGACTTCCCAACCTAAACTACTTCTCCCTGTTATTCTCTCTCAGAGCATCCCGTTCTCTTTCTTGACACACATCCCACCATAGCTAACTATGTATTTGCATTTGTTTGTTTGATGGCCACCTCCCCAATGAGACTGAGAGTCCAGCAGGACCTGGGTCGGCCTCGCTCCCTGTTCCCAGAGCCCAGCAGAGTGCCTGGCCCTGTGGAGACCCTCCGGACACTGCGGATGAAGAAGCGAAGGGATGAATGACTTTAAATCAACATGGCAGACTGAATGACAGCAACTAAACTTTGACCTTCCCAGAGAATCATGCCTTTGGTTTTAACAGTTGGGATGACAGGGACTCAGTCCATTGTTGGCTCCTAGGAAGGTCTTAAACCCACCAAAGCCAGAGGCATCTCTAGTCAAAAAGTGAGCCTCTGCTACATAAGCAATAAGTCACTTGCAGCAGGGTGGGAGGGAAGATGAGCTTGTTTGCAAGGATCTTGGAAAGAACAGTATAAAGGCCTACATCTCCGAGCTGCTCAGGATTTGGGGAATTCTGAGGAAGCACCACATACAGGAATGGAAGGAAAACATGGAAGCACAGTAGGCACCTGTGTGAGAACTGCTTTGGGAGCTTTAACTCAGGGTATCTTGGCTTCAGGGCAATTGTCCACATTACCTTCAGTGTTCTACTAGCACTGGGTCATTGTCAATATTTCTCACCTCCCAGGAGCACTAGGCCATTTTTTCCCAAGAAAAAAAAACAAATTTAAAGTTATTTGTGAGTCTGGGAGGGGGCAGAATGAGTGTATATGCTAAGTTTATGCATTTCAGATTTCTTACTAAAGGTAATGTAATAAACAGAAAAGGATAAATTCATAAGTGTGTGGCACAGTGAGAATAACTAAGTATGGGGAAAGAAAAATTAACTTTTATGGGAAAGCAGGATGCTGCTACACAAAACTGTTAAAAGCATGGTCAAGAAGCTCTTTGGGGGCCGGCCAAGAGGCGCGTTGGTTAAGAGCTGGCTTGGGACGCCAGAGGGCCCCGGTTCGGATCCCACATATGAGGGCCAGTGACACGGCCCTTTACAGCTAAGATGCTGAACAACAGCTCAATCTGGAGCTGGGCTGCAGTGAGTTGCCGGCGACGGTGTAGGCTGCAGCCCCTGCTGCAGTGGGTTGCCATGGGCTACCGTATGTAGCCAGCAGCCAGCGTGAGAGGCCAGCAGCCGCAGTGAGCGGCCATCCAGAAGCCGGTGACTGATCTGCCTCACCCGGGAAGAGCGCAATGATGGTGCCAACTTGGGCCAGTGAAGCAACGTCCTCCACAACTAGATTGAAGAACAACAAAACGACAGCAACTTGTCTGTTCCCCTTCCCCCAATTCCCCAGCGCTGTTCCCATCCCCCAATTCCCCAATAAAAATCTTTAAATAAAAAAATTTTTTAAAAAAAAGAAGCTCCTTGGAATGGACCACCTCCTCCAGGATAGGATGCATGTTTCACAGACTTAGAGAGAGAGGAAAATCATTTCTGGGATGGGGAATAATTGTAGAATGCACCCACACTCGGCTTCACAGCTTTGACTTTCAGCTAAATCTGCTATTTGGCTGTCGCTCTGGAAAGCTGAATAGGCAAATGCCTCCTTCAGCATCATTCCTGCCTGCCATCCCTGGTCCCATGCGTGGTCAGTGGTCCTGGGAGTGTGTGATTCTACCACATCTGGTCAGCATCGTGACCTCAGAAAACACATGGCATCTAGACTTACTGCCAATCCCTGAATATTCACTTTAGCTAACAATACAGGCTTGTTACTACATTATAAAGTCAGACTTTTAAAATCTGACTACTGTAACGTTAAATACTGAAATCATGATCATAATTTTAAATTTTGATAATTTTTCAGATTTATTCTATCTTATAAGTTTGTTCTGTGACGGTGATGTTTGGTTTCAGCCTTACATTGATATATTGATTTGTATACTCAACCTTTCAGCCAAAATACGTAATACCTCTAATAATAATTAGCATGCTGTAACTTAATAACATGCTCATTAGCGTCCTTTAAAACACTCGTTTTCATAGGCAACAATGATAAAATGGGAAATGTCAGATTCCTGAATAAACCCAGAGCCCTCATATACTCGTATTATATGTCTACAAAGGATCCAAACCAAAGAGGAACATTTTTGTTTCCCTCCCACATTGGACCTAAGGCCTATGAATCATGGGATTTTACTCCTCTATTGTTCTCTATCACCACTCCCAAAATACAACTTCTTCTTCCTCCCATATTATAACCTCCCATTCTCCCTCACAGTTAGTAAGAATGAAAGAAAAGTCCAAGGGCTCTATTCTGAGGGTGGGTGAAATGTCAGATAACCAAAGGTCCCTTTAGAAATGCAAAGGACATGTATACAGAACTGCAGATAGTAGACAGTGACTCAGAGCTCAGGTGAGTCACCACTACCCACAAAGCCCCTCCTAAAGCAATCAGGCCCCTGACCATCACCAAGTCCCACCACCCCTGGGGAAGCAGCCTGTCCCAGGCAGACAGTTCAGGCAGAGAGTTCTTTCTCCCGGAGCTTTTTGCTGATCTCTAGTCGTGGCTCACAACAAGAACAACAATTCATTACTGAGGTCTGAGCTTTGGTTGAGAACAGAGTTTCAGCTTAGCAGTTTCGGAGGAGAAGACTCCTCTCATTGATCGTTTCCTTCTTTCTTTCCCCAGGAACAAAAGATGAAGATAACATTCCCACCTATCTTTCCCTTTTACCAATTTGCCTTTTCCGGTCATTTTCTGTGTTGGTTAATCAGAATTTTCTGACAGAATTTTTTTTTTCAAGGAAATAGTGGCAAGATAGAATGGCGACAAAAAAGACACAAAATTAACTCAGGCTAGAACCATTTGTAATGTTCTAGTAAGCAGAAGTACCCAGAGGCTGACTTGGCAGCAGTTAGTCTGTTAGGTCTCAGGAAGTCAGGAAGCCCGATAGAGGTAGTTAGGCTGGTCTTCAGACCCTCAGCTTCCCATCCAGGGTGAAACAGCCAACGGCCTAAATACACTTTGTTCAGCAGTTATCAAGGAAAAGTGCTATATGCTTAAGATAAAATGATGACCACACACAGTTTTGGACTACTAATCCATTCTGATGGCTGGAAATATGACACAGGATGTTTTGGAGAAACAATTGGTGACTAGAAGAGGAATGCAATTAAAGGAATGAAATAACCTTATGAAATCCTAATGTGATACATTATAAAACTGGGGGGAAAAAAGAGAAAATAAAGGTTCAAATTAAATAATAAGTTTCGGCTTATAATCCCCTTTTTGGAATTTCTGACATCAAAGAGCTTAGAAGACTTCAACCTGCTTAGCACCAAAAAAAAGACCCAAAAGGCATTATATTTCTCACTTGAAATTTCATCCTTGGGATCTGCTGCAGAATTACCAATAATAGCCAGCCTGGGAGAAGCTTCTCTACCACATCCAAACTTCTCACATTTTCCCAAAAAAAATAATAATATACATCAAAAAAGAATCCATCCTCTGCCATCCCCCTGGGCCCTACATCTGCTTCAGTGCAATATGAAAAAGAATAACTTGAGAGCTCTGATCTGAACACCACAGCAACAGGTCACAGCTAAGCAACAGAATCATGAGCTTCCTCCCTCCATCTTCACACCTCAGAGTTCAGGCCTTGAAGGGCATCCCCAGGTTAACACCTGATGGCTCAGTTCAAGTGGAGCATCTCCTCTAAACAGCTTTCTAATAAAGGAAAGAGTTGGGGTCATAAGCATATCCAGGTAGCACAAGGTCAAGAACCACCAGTCTCACAGCAGACTCATCCCCCATGGAAGGATAAGCTCAAGGAGAAAAGAAGGTGGTGTCTCCCAGATCCCCTCAAACCCCTAACCACAGCTTACCTTGGTACAAGGTGGTTGAACTTGTAAGAACTGAAGACCTCTTGGATCTTTTCTTCCACTTTTGCCTGGTAAGGGTGCAGGAGATGGGAGAGAGAAAACAAATATAGATAAGACCTCTATCAACTTTTTCTTCCTATTGCCACAAACACCTACTGGCTAGAGCAGATTGGTGTGGTTTTGTACTTCATAGCATTAAAGACTGCATTCAGGGATTCTGCAGGAATAACAGGCTTAGACAAGGAGAGAAAGAATGCCCTATGCCATGCTGGCATCAAAATCTACTTCTCCAGGAAACTAATCCATAATATTCAAACTAATAGCAGCTTGGCTCCTGGGCACCAGTTCCTTAGGGAGCAGACGAAGACAGATACATTTTGCTTGAAAGATTTATTCTCACCTGCTCTATGAAGTGGTATAGGTGTTCATTTTACTGGCCATTCTCAAATACACAAGTAATTCCTGACAAGAGTCATACTTCTTATTGTTTAAATACAGATTTAAAAATAAATTGAACAATATTAAAATCCCCTAAGAGATTTACAAGAATATCAATCATAGAAACACCAAAGAAATAGCATATCTAGTCATTGGTACTACGTAATGCGCAGGACTAAAATGAAGGATCTGAGTAAGTCACAAAGGAAATCGGATCACCTGTGTGCTCTGAAGACCACACTATAATGTGGTCACACAGTCCAGCTTCTGTAAGGAAAAGGGACAGGAATGAGGGGGGAGGGGGGTTAACAGGATATGGCGTTTCACCTTCATCCGCATCCCTGATCTTTGTGGTGGGACACGTCCTTGTTGAGATTTCAAGATACCTAATAATGTCCTCTCTGGGAAATTTTTTAAATGTATTATTTGTTTCTGAAACACTCACTGAGTCAGAGCTTCTCAGCCCTTTCACAAGTGTGCAGGAATGATATGTGATGATGAAGGGAGTAGTGATGTGAATCATCTAAAATGGCAGCCAATCTCAAATTCATTTATATTTGGTATTTGCCTTTGAACATGAGCATGAGGGATGATCTGGCTAAGAATGTATAATACTTCAAAACACAGACTGAAGTCACTGTGAGAACCTGTCCCAGGGGGAATAAGAAAGTTGTCCCAGATTCCTCATAATTCTTTTTCCATTCCAGATGCTCACACAGGACTGATATAAGTGCCAGTCTAAATAGAACACGGGCTGCATTTTGCAGTCATGCCTTCCTTAACTGTCAGCCGAAAGGGGTAGAAAAATATACAAAAAACATGTAAGTGAGATCACTAAATAAATATTTGCCAACCATATAATGTTATATAGCTAAGTGAATTGATGAATTCTGAATGAAACAATACCAAGTGGGAAGAAAAGTCACTTCCTTTACTCAAATACAAGCCGACTCAGGGCTGGCCGAGTGGCAAAGTGGTTAAGAACTGGCTTGGGACGCCAGAGGGCCCCGGTTCGGATCCCACATATGAGGGCCAGTGACACTGCCCTCTACAGCTAAGATGCTAAACAACAGCTCAACCTGGAGCTGGGCTTCCGTGATTCGCCTGTGACAGCGTAGGCTGCGGCCCCTGTGGCAGTGGGTTGCCATGGCTACTGTGTGTAGCCAGCAGCCAGCGTGAGAGACCTGTAGCCACAGTGAGCGGCCGTCCAGAAGCCGGCGACTGATCTGCCTCGCCCGGGAAGAGCGCAATGATGGCGCCAACTTGGGCCAGTGAAGCAACGTCCTCCACAACTAGACTGAAGAACAAAAGGACAGCAACTTGTCTGTTCCCCTTCCCCCAATTCCCCAGTGCTGTTCCCATCCTCCAAGTCCCCAATAAAAATCATAAAAAAAAAAACTTGAATCAATCATATAAGATTCCACTTCCAGAAACTAGAAAAATAAGAAAAAACAAACAACAACAAAAAAATACAAGTCGACTCAAATCCACATGACTTAATGTTCAAAGGCTAAAGGGTGAGCCCACCTCCTCCTTAGGATCCTGACACTTAGACCCCTAGAAGGAAAGCTTCCAGCCAAGAATTCCTTAATGAGAAGTCCCACCTTCAGCTCCCACTCAGGCAACATAAGTAGCCAAGTCCTAGATGAGGAAAACGGAGGTTTATTTAGAAACTAAGATACCAGACAGAAATACAAAGGTATGTCATACAGTATTCTGAATATGTTCCTTCTTTAAAATTGGGTTGTCTTTTTATTACTGAATTGTAACAGTACCTTATATCTTCCAGATACAAGTCCCTTATTAAATACATGATTTGCAAAAATTTACTTCCATTCTGTGGGTTGTCTTTAGAAACTGGTGTATTTTTTAATAGAAAAAGATCACCTAAGGGCACGCAGTACAGTTTTTAAGAGTACAACTTTATAAATACTTAGCCTGAATTTTTTTTTGACAAATAGTAAATGGATTAATATAGAAATTACAAAGTACTCATCTGGGGAAGAGAAAATCAAAATAATCCCTAAAACATGCAACATCCTTTTTTGCCTCCCCCTCTTCCCATATAGCTTGCCAGTGATATATAAAATCTGAGTAAATTTGTTACTGGGAAGATGGAAGCATTCTTTGAATGTTCTGATTTGCATAGCAGAAGGAAAGGAAAAAAGCTAGTTATATATAAATATGTTAAGAAAGCAGGCCTGAGACTGCTAGCCTTAGGAAGTCTTGCTTGAAAGGTTGACTGTTGGCTGGTATCTGGGCACCCAGATTTTGGGAGGGTTCCCACCATTCCCAGAACTAATCAGAGTGGCTCACTATGCCTAAACTGTATAAACAATGTGGCTTATACTAAACAGCTACTTTCCTTCCGGGAGTCAGGAATTTTGAGAAGTGCTAGGCCAGCGGTTCTCAACCTATGGGTTACGACCCCTTTGGGGGTTGAACGACCCTTTCACAAGGGTCACCTAAGACCATCGGAAAACAAAAAGATATTTACATTACGATTCATAACAGTAGCAAAATTGTTATAGAGTAGCAACGAAAATAATTTTATGGTTGGGGGTCACCACAACATGAGGAACTGTATTAAGGGGTCGCGGCACTAGGAAGGTTGAGAACCACTGTGCTAGGCAGAGGGTACCTATGTGACCAACCCCCTGTAAAAACTGTGAGCACCAAGTCTCTAACAAGCTTCCCTGGTAGACAATAATTTCCATGTGTTGTCACAATTCACAATTCAATGCTGAAGGAATTAAGCCCATCCTGTGTGATTCCACTAGGAGAGGCATTCTGGGAAACTTATGCTTTGTAGCTTTTTGCTGTAATAAATCAGAAGAGGGAGTACAGTGATATGCTGACTTCTCTGAATCCTTGTATTGAATCACCAAACCTAGCGGTGGTACTAGGAACCCCCAACGCATCAGTCGATTTAGAAATGTAGACTTTGGGACAAAATTAAGGAGTCATAACAATTGTACAATATCTCTAAGTAAGATCTATAATTAAATTCCTTTTTAAAACTTATCAAAATCCTCACTTTATATAAAGGAGAACTGAGGACTATTAAAGAAAAACAAAGCTACCTAAGTCATGAGGCACTCTGAGCACGACTAGCTCAAATGGAACTCAAAAAACAAAAATCAGCTTCAAAACAGGGATACTAAAAGAATGTCCACTTGGGGCAGCTGGTTAAGCTCAGTTGGTTAGAGCGCAGTACTCTTATCAACAAGGTTGCCGGTTTGATCCCCGCATGGGCCACTGTGGGCTATGCCCTCCACAACTAGATTGAAACAATTACTTGACTTTGAGCTAATGGGTCCTGGAAAAACACACTTAAAAAATTAAAAAATTTAAAAAAAGAATGTCCACTTTCCTTGGCTTCTCATTTTATCTTGAATTTCCATCCCAAAGGAATGGACTATTCTATCCTAGTCAGTTTCATCTTTCTGCATGAGAAACCCCATAGGCAAGGCAGTTACCAACAGGGTACAATATTTGTATTGTACTGGGGTCTGATTAATAGCCCCCAAAACAACAGATAACTTTCTTTTGTATAAATCGCAAAGGGCCCCCAAGGCTCAGTTCCTTTGGGCACACGGCACTCAGTTCATGCCATGTTAATGAAATGGATAAGGCTCTTGGGAGGAGGATGACAGCCTAAAGCATCCGATCTGTTTCAGAAACATCGCTAAATGAAATGTTACAAGAAAGGCCACCACGATTAGCCACCAGATTTAATGCCAAGGGATTAGCTCATCAAATTTTTTAAATAGTCTGAAATAAAGAAACTTTGCTTGGTCCAAAACACACACACACAAAGATGTAAAAAGGGTCTTGAGACAATTTGGGGAAATTTAACTGGATATTAGATGATATAGAGTTATTTTTTATTTTCTCAGGTATGATATTATTGTCTTTATATAGAAGAATGTCATTCTTAGCAGATGCATGCTTTATTATTTAGGGGTGAAATATCATATGTCTTCATCTTACTTTCAAAGATTGAGAAAAAAAATTAATCACCTACATATATACACATGAAAACATACATACATACACACACACACACACACACACACACATACACACACGGAAAAATTGTGTCTTGGCTAGATGATCCATTGGATTACCTCCACCTTTGTCCTTGACTAGGCTATTTTACAACTCTGTAGAGGTAGAAGTTAACTCGTAGAAAATTGACAGCAATGCAAATAATTTCTGTCCACAGAAATGCAAATTGAATCTGGTAAATTGTAATTAATGATCACCTTATGGACATTAATCAGCTTTGCATCCATTTATAAATTCATTTCAGCATTCCTTATCTGACTTTAAATGTGTGGTACTTTGAGTTCTCTTCTGAACTAGCTGCAATATCTTACTGGTTCCATGAGTTAAATAAAATCTTCGGCATGTGTTCACTTTATATCTGTATGAGTCATGATTTTATCCTCTTTTAAAATTTATCCTTTAACAGTTTATATGAAGGAGAGAGATTAGGTGGAGGGTAAACAGATGCTGCCAATTTCTCTGTATATTTGAAATGTTTTATAATAAAAAGTTGAAGAAAATTATTAGGAACCAAAACAAAACAAAACACTTAATACTCAGATTGCACCATGATGATTTTATCCAGGTATAAGAAAGATTTTTAAAATGTCAAATACATCTTCATACACATAAACAATGCATTTCTATATATAGTAGATAAAAGCTTAAACTGATTAGAAAGTGTTCTGTCAATTTAAAAGCAAATACTCTACAATGAAACACTGATAGAGTCTCTCCTTGACCAAACATTAGTCAGGTTCCTTTGAATCTTCTTCCCAACCAGGCCTAGACATTTTTTGTCTTTGCATCACCCAATTTTAGCAAACATCCTGCTAAGCTGGTTTAGCGAGAATCCCCCATTCTCAATATCTGATCGTCATCAGTATCTGACTGGGCTCCTCATCCTCCACCATCCCCCAGTGACATCTGACCGCCCTGGCCTGCCTTCATGAAGAATCCTGTTAGATCAGTGTAGCCAGAATCCCCCTTACCCCTGGTAATTTCTCTTAGTAATTTTCCATACGCCTTGCTCCTTGGCTATAAATTCTCACTTTTCCTTTTGTACTCAGAATTGAGCCCAATGTCTTCCCTACTGCAAAACCTCATTGGAATAGTGCCCCTTGAATAAAGTCTTCCTTTAACAAGCATCACAAATAATTTTTTTCTTTAACAATACCACTCCACACCCACCAGCAGAATGACTAAAGTGGAAAAGACAGAACATTGGCAAGTACGTAGAGCAACCAGAGCTCTTCACTCGTACATTGCTGGTGAGAAGGTAAAATGTACAACCACTCCGGAAAAGGCCAGTGGTTGGTTATAAAACTCTATCCTATGGTCCAACAATTCCACTTCTAGGTCTTTACCAAAGAGAAATGAAAACACATAATCATAAAAAGACTTCTATGATAATTTTTATAGCAGCATTATTCATAATATCCAAAATCTGGCAACAGCTCAGTGATCTATCCAAAGGAAACTATATTTTTTTTAAAAAAGCAGCCAGTAGTATATTCATAGAAATACTATTCAGCAATAAAAAGGGACAAAGTACTGATACATGTAGCAACATGGACAGAATCCTCCTCTAGTTGCATTTTTCATTCAAGTATCCCTAACAGCTCATGCATATATGAAAACTTGGTATATGGCTGAGATGGTAAAACCCAATATCAAAGGAAAAACATGGACTACTGAGTAAATATTGCTGGTAGAAAAATTACATTCCTACTTAATAGCCTTAAAATAAATAAATAAATAAATAAATAAATAAATTCCAGGCAGATTAAACTTGAACGTGAAAACTTAAGTCAGATCATTTAAAAAAGCACATAGGAGAATATCTTTATATGTTTGGGATAGAGAAAGATTTCTTCAAAAAGCCCAAAGTATAAGGAAAAAGACAAATCAGAACATAAACATAAGCAAAGTGAAAGGCAAACAAGAGCCTAAGGGACGATATTTGGAACACGTGTAAAAGACACTATTTTTCCCAAATTAAGACCTCTGAAAATATCAAGTCATGGAGAGGGTACTCCAGTACATCACCAATTAGTGCTTAAACTGCAAGAGTCACTTTGGAGGTTAATATGGTAGCATGTAATGACACTGAAAGGGCACAGGCTCTACAACCCAGCAATTCTACCTTTCAGGTAGAGATATACCTAAAGAAATTCTTGTACATGTGCACAAGAAGGTGTGCATAAAGATGCTCAGTGCAGTAGAATAAATAACTGCAAAAACTTAAATACAACCCGAATGTCCATCAACGGGGAAGGCATGGATAAAATATACTAGGCTTTACTATACTAATACTATACTATACTATACTATACTATACTATACTATACTATACTATACTATACATCCAGGTCCTCCATATATATAGTATATACTGTGGTATACTATATATACTATTGAAGCAAAGCAGAATATGCCACCCCAAAATGTGCCACTTTGGCATGTATATTATTATATTTTGAGCTGAAGGCAATCAAGACCCAGCAGACTCAGGAAAAACTTTTACCTCTCCCTTAACTGCCTAAAAGAATTTAGATAGAGGGCCTGGCCCAGAAAGAGAACTATGCCAGAGATAACTTTTTATCGAATGACCAATCTGTATGGCATCTACATTACCAAACATCTAATTACCAAACATATGCTATTCTTATCATCCTGTGAATTACCTTTCTCCCCTTTGAAGCCCCAAGCAGTTCCCCATCCCATTCCTTAGCTCAGGATGGCATGCCAGCCTCAGTTGCCTGACTTGCCCTTGAGACTTTCATCATCTTTGTAGGGCTCCTGTAAGTATGTAATTAAATTTGTTTTTCTCTTGTTAATCTGTGTCATGTCAATTTAATTATTACCAGCCAAAACAACCTAGAAGGATAGAGGAAACATTTTTTCCCTAACTATATACTTGTTTTCTTCTCCAACACTATATAGTAGTGTAGAAAAAAATCTGTACTTTAATGGAAAACTATGCATTGCCTATAGCACACACCCTTACAAGGCTGGTTCTAGCCATGTTCATTGTCTTTGAACTATTTTAGAACTATCTGTAAATTGTAGGTAATTGGTAAAATATGTAAACTCTATTTTGTTCCTTAAGTGTTTATTTGATTGACTTTCCTCCCCACTGTGGAAAAAACAGTTTTTGTATCCATTTGCAAATCAATTTCTATACTCTATGTGAATTTGTGCCTTTTGACTTTTTCTCTGAACTGGTCATAACATCTGTCTGGTTCCCTCATATGAGTAAAATAAAATTTTTAACACATGTTCATTTTTATCTGTGTGAGTTATGATTTTACCTTTTTCTGAAAATTATTTTTATCATTACTTAAATTGAATGAACTGGATGTACAAACATAAATTTGGATAGAGATGAAAAACGTTACTTAGAAAAGGCAAGAAGACAGAATGTGACAATTTATGTAAATTTTAAAAACAACACACAAATAGAGTTTATGGATGCACAAAAGGACTAAAAGTGAAGAAGTAGAAGGATATACACCCAACTTATGATAGAAGTTACTTCCAGAGAGGGTGAGGGGCAAACTGAAATGGGAGTGGGGTTAAAGAAGATGTTAGCTATCTCTGTAATTGTTGTCTTTTAAACAAATAACCAGAAGCAAAATAATAATAATAAGTTAGGAACTGCTAATTCTAGGTTATAGGAAAATGGCTGTTAATCATGTCATTATTTGTACTTTTTTACTATAAATTTCTTACAAAAAAAAAAGATTTGAAAGTACAGTATTTAGTTTTGTGATGTCTACCACCCAAGCTTTCCCACACCTACACAGATAGGCCACAACATATGAAGAAGCTGTGTTCTGCAAGTTCATTGGTAAGTTAGTTATTTAGACCTCATTTGTTTTCCTATCCAAACGATGTTATACCTAACACGTTCCCAGGCCAGCCCTCCTAAACCTATTTAATGTATAACATAACCATTAATACAAATAGTACACCTCTCACTTTCTCTGGTCATGAGGACATATGGCAAAAAGGGAACACAATAGTTCCAAGTTAAAGTCTACTAGTTTGTTGGAAGTTTACCCCTGCTTCTGAAAGGACTCAGGCTAGGCATTTCTAGGTATAAAATGTTTTTAAGTTTGCTAAAGTCAGATTATACATATTGAGGGTTACTTAAATATGCCTTCCTGAAATATGCCTCTCTGGCATATGGATTATTTTGAACTAAAGACCACTGATAACCAAGACACATGGGAAAAGCTCTAAAAACAGGGCATACATTTTCCTTCTGTAAAGGAAATTTCCTTTTGTAAAAATGTCTCCCTCTGTGTACCAGGAAGTGGAGGACTCAACTCTAATCAATGGAGATGACACCTTAAATCTGCATAACAAACCTTACTAAATAGCTCTTGCTTACCATACTTTTTCCTGGTCCCTTCCCATAATTTATCTCCCCCACCTAAAAGCCCCAAACCCTTTTCCTTTGGTTTAGCCTAAGATGGTACAGAAACCCAGGTTCTAACCATCCCTTTGGGTTACTCATAGATAGGTGCTACATGTGTACATACACAATGCACATGCTAATAAATTTCTGTTTGTTTTTTTCTTGTTAATCTGTCTTTGGCCAGTCTAATTTACAGGACCCCAGCTGGAGGACCTAAGATAGGTAGAGGGAAATATTTTTTTCCTGCTCTACTATATATTTGTACATATCTATATATATGCACATATATCTTTAAAATATATTATAGGGAGTCCACTTCATAGTTGATGTAGAGGCCTGACCACCGCATTGTATTTCTGAAACTGATGTTGAATAATACTGTATGTCAACTATAATTATATATACATATAACCTCGGGACATGGAGTAGAGTGCGGGAACGGATTCAATGGAATTGTAATAGATAAGCATGATATCGGGGATGGGAGGGCAATAGATGGGGGGAGGGGGGTTGTTACTTTGTGAGGGTGAAAAGGGTAACTATTGCATTGTTTTGTACACCTGAAACTAACAATAAAAAATAAATAAATAAATAAAAATATATTATATAGGGCCGGCCGAGTGGCGCTTTGGTTAAGAACTGGCTTGGGATGCCAGAGGGCCCCGGTTCGGATCCCACATATAAGGGCCAGTGACACTGCCCTCTACAGCTAAGATGCTGAACAACAGCTCGACCTGGAGCTGGGCTGCCGTGAGTCGTCTGCGATGGCGTTGGCTACAGTCCCCTGCTGCAGTGGGTTGCCATGGGCTACCGTGTGTAGCCGGCAGCCAGCGTGAGGGGCCAGCAGCCGCAGTGAGCGGCCGTCCAGAAGCCGGCTACTGATCTGCCTCGCCGGGAAGAGTGCAATGATGGTGCCAACTTGGGCCAGTGAAGCAACGTCCTCCACAACTAGACTGAAGAACAAAAAGACAGCAACTTGTCTGTTCCCCTTCCCCCAATTCCCCAGCGCTGTTCCCCTCCCCCAATTCCCCAATAAAATCTTTAAAAATAAATAAATAAAATAAAATATATAATATAAACTAGTAAATATATATCAGTATGTATATATAGTCTATACACTAATATGTATAATATGTATAATAGTTTGTATTTTTTTATGATGAATTGTATTAGAATCTAGGGTCCAGAGATGAAGTGACTACATCAAGTCCCCAAAACTTAAGTGCCATGGCAATAAATAAATGCAGAGCTAACCATCTGTCTGCATTCTTGATAGCTCTGTTTAAAAGATATCTCATGGAATTTTTCTAGAAATCCAATCAATAGAAGCACAGGATAATTTCCATTCATAGAGGACTGGTAAAAACCAAACTAATGCACTTGTACTTTCTCTTTCACAGATTCTATCTAAAGCCAATCTCATGATGCACCAACTTTCACACCATGGACCATCAATCACTTCCCTTCTTCCTATATCTCCCCCTCCCCACCAGGGGAAGATCCTTCCAGAAAGCAGATTTGCTGCCTGAAACTCATGCTAATTCTGAAGATGCGGTAAAAGAATCATTAATAGATTAAATATAAGGCAAGTATTCTTCCTAAAAAAAAAAAAACCCTCTCAAAACAAACAATCCTTAAAAGTAACTCTTGCTGTGGTGAGTTCAATTCTTTATTTTAAATACAAAGTATCATTCGGGGTTGACACATCATCCTAAAGTAAGGTCTGGTCTTGGCTGCTTATAGAGGTAAGCTGATGATGTCAGCAAAAGAAAACAAATTGAACACAGAATTAGTCATTATTCCTAGAGATATGAACTCATACTTCCACGTGTAAGTTGCCATTGATCACTTTAAAAAGTACTAAAGTGGTTACATTGTGGCGATCACAGATATACACCAACTGGAAACACTGTAAGGGAATTCTAATTGTAACTTGTAATAAAATATTCAATGACAACATCTTACCCATACCCAAAAGGGGTGAATCTCAAAAAACTGAAAGCATGGTCTGGGAAAACATATTGGCTGATCCAAAATGCGGCTCCAGGGATGATAAAAATACTAAGGTCAAAGGCAGATGTAAAGAGTTTGAAGAAAAATGTTTTATGAATAAGAGGAGGAGGGAAAATGATATTTCTAAATTAGTGAGACTTTATAAAGTATGTGATTTTAAATAGGTATATGTACCTAAATTTAAAAATGTAAATTTTGTAAGGAGGCATTTGATTTGTTTGCCTACATACCTAAAAGTACATATGTTTTCAAGTTGACCAAAAAACCCTTTTGGGGACTTTTTAATAGGGAAAATGGGGGAAATTTTGATACCTGAAACTGCCTTATAGTTGGGCAATATTATATATGCTGAATCTCAATAAAATAAAATTGATTCACATAGCTAGTCTACTGACACATCTTAACCAAGCAGGGCTCTCTTCCCTGGTAAGTTTGATCATATTTCGTGGCTTGTTCTACCTGCATTTAATAACCTTTTGGAGACTATAACTTGAAACAAGTCAACAGCAGGAGTCCAGGATTCATTCCTGGAGCCCCATGTTCCCTCCTCAGGACCTGCAGTGATGCAGTGCCCCATCACTTGAAGCCAGCTCTTCTTCAGCCTGCCTCTCCAGCCTGCCCCGCCCATCCACCCCCATCAGCCCCACCCATCCAGCCGACCTCATTTCCTACCACAGCCAACCTGCACCCTCTGTTCCTGCTAAGTCTTCCCTCCTAAGGCAGCGGTTCTCAACCTTTCACAGGAGTCACCTAAGACCATCGGAAAACACATATTTTCGATGGTCTTAGGAAATGAGACACTGCTCCTCTCTCCGTCTCCAGGCCCACATGCAGATACGCCCACATACGAGTACCCGGCGACCCCTGTGAAAGGGTCGTTCGATCCCCAAAGGGGTCGCAACCCACAGGTTGAGAACTGCTGCTCCTAAGGGCTCCTTGCACTGGAATGGCTGCCCCCCATCCAACTCCATCCTTTACAGCCCAGTCCCACTCCCACAAAGTGAAGTTGTCCTGACCACCTCGGTCCACAACAGATTAGATTCCACTCCCTGCAATCCTTATGCAACACAGTCATAATCTAGCATTGAATTACATGCTCTTATAAGTTATTTTGTGATTGCTTCCAGGATTTTTTTTTTCTCTCTCTAATAAGAGAAAAGATTTTGAGGGCAGGGACTGAAACTAATAATTCTTCTAGATCCCCCTCAGAGTTGATTGTCACTTGACTGAATGTTGTCTAACGACATCATGCCATTTCATATGGAGGATGCTTTTGCCCTTGTTGAAGGGTAAACTACAAGAAAAACAGGATTAGTACCTCCAATAAACAACTGTTTTTGATAAGCCTGCTACCTCTGAGACTGTAATGGTATTAACCTACTGGCCTGAATCACAGAGCATTTGCAATGGGGTGACTGCAGGTGGCACAAAAAAGGAAGACAACCACTAACGATACAACCACGTCTTGCTTTCTGCAGTCATAAAGGTTCTCTAAGCACCAAATCCTTCAGCAAAACAGCTCGTCAAGGTAGAGACCTTCAAAAACTACCCAGAACCTGACCTAAGACACCCTGTAATACCAATGTTCCTGAGCTAAGCCACCATCATTTGTCAACTGCAGTATTGCAAGAGCCTCCTAATTAGTTTCCATACACCCCCACCTCCTCACAGTCTACTCTCAACAGTGACCTCAATGAGCCTGATGAGATGCTAGTGTGTCCAAACCCTCCAATCATGGATCAGTCTGACTCCTGGTAGAAAACAGATGGCACATTCAAAGTGTGTGCTTGGACGAGAGTTTATAAAGAAACAAATTACAAAGGCATGGGCAGGTGTAAGGAAGTCATAAAGGAGAAGGCAGTACTCTGGGGCTGCCAACACAGAGGTGCTTGATCCCCTCCTAGGCCTGAAGGTGTGAAGAGAAGGAGAGAGAGACACAGAGAGCTCCATGGAGAAGGCACCTGACAGGAGATGTGAGACAGTCTAGAGACACTCCAGTCCATGCAATCCTGCAGGAAGGGAATAAATACACCAATCTCGTTCTCCCTCTCTCTCATCCCCCATCTATACTCTCCATGACCAAAACCAGCCAGAGGCCATGAGGCAAGGGAGTCTGTCAGTGCAGGCCCACCCTGTAGAGCACATCTACAGAGCAGGGTGGAAAAGGGTACAGTGAATCTGGGGAGGTAAACTGAAGCTATCCAGCCAAATGATTTCCCATCTCAAGCAGGGTATCTGCAAGTCCTTACAATGGCCTATAAGGCCCTACATGATCCAACCCGATCTCCTATTTTCCTGTTTGATAGCCTCTCGACTCACAGTGGATCTCCTCTCACCAGGTGCATGCCTGCCTCTTAGATCTTTGTACTCGCCGCTTTCTCTGCACAGAATGCTTCCTCCACATCCCCCTACCTCCCCCGCCCCCCCCCACACACACACACCCAGCTACACACATACATGGCTTGTTCCCTCACTTCAGGTCTCAGATCAAATGTCAAAACATCAGAAGTTTTTCTCTTGCCATCTTATATAAAAAACACCCTCTTCTCATCCCCACCCATTCCTTATCCTGCTTTATTTTCCTCCACATCATTTCTTTCTAATTAATGTATATAATGGGAGATAGATAGATAGATAGACGCATAGATAGATTCCCTTTTTTTAATTGACTGCCTCCCTGGCCTAGAACAAAAGTTTCATAAAGCCATCAACTTGGCATCTTTTGTTCACTGCCTTATGTCCAGTGCTTAGAACAGTGCCTGACACACAAAAGGCACTCAAATATTTGCTGAACAGATGAAAGTGAATGAAAACAGAAGGAACCATAACTAAGGGCTCTTTCCACTATTTATAGGTTTAACTCCTATTATCAAATTGTTGTTTAACAAATAAAGTCTCCTCACAGGGATTTAAAGTACAGCATAGGGAATAGAGTCAATAATATTGTAATAACTATGTGTAGTTCCAGGTGGGTACTAGACTTAATAATTTATAAATTATATAAATGTCTAACCACTATGCTGTACAGCTGAAACTGAATGCTTACCGTAATTAAAAAAATTTTTTAATAAATGAAGTCTTCTGATAATCAGACAGGAAGCAGGTGACAAGCATCTGTTTTTATTAGCAGTGGCACAAAATTGAGCCCTGTCAGTAAATTCCTATGAATAAATAGTTCAGTGAGAATCAAAAGAATAACAATAGTGCTTTCTGTAAACAACTCCTTCTCGCAAGGCTGGTATTTCTTATGAATATATCATTATTAACCTACTAACCTAGTACTTCTTTAAGCCTCAGTCTCCTTGTCTGTAAAATGTGTAAGGATTGAGTAGTAACATGTATGGAGAGCCTTTAGCACGGTGATGAGACCCAATAAATGGACACTACGATGATTATTAAAACATTGAGGCAGTCAAGAAAATTAGATGCTACATTATTTTCCCACTATCTGGGACTGTTCATCCTAGACTTCAAAAATCTATGTTGTTGGGCCGGCTGAGTGGCTCAGTTGGTTAAGAGCTCGCTCAAGAGTTTGAGCTCTGAGCAACAGCGGTTGGAGTCCCGGCCCAAGCTGAGCTGCCGCTGAGCTGCCAACAGGTGGCAGGATGGCTCAGCTAAAAAAAAAAAAAATCTAAGCTGGCATAATGACATGGAAAAGAAATATAAGATGCTCTAATATCTACCCCACAGTTAGGCCTACATTTGAAAGACATCTGTAATCCCAATCAATGTTCCCTAACAGAACCTAGCTTCCACTCCTGGTCCAGGCTTTGGCCTACCCTTTTGCAGATCAAAACCTTGCTGCATCATTTCTGTAGCACTCATTTATGTCTAGGTGCTTAGAATGTAAGTGCTGGTGTTTTCCTGGTAGGAACAAAGCAGGGACACTACTGGAAAAAAGTAGCACAGGAAACAGAGAAAGAGCAGGTCAGTAAGGCTCCTGATAATGTTCCCTTTTTTGACTTGCCCCCCTAGCCATGGAAGTCTCTGATCTGGTCTCTAAATGTATACACCAAATTGTGATTCCCTTTTCTCCACTATCATTCTATCCATAGCCTTATCTGCTGGGTTAGTTCAAGAACTGCCTAAAAGGTAACCCAATACTCTTAGGTCAGATACAAAGAAAAATGCTGATCTGAATCAACTCAACAATCCATCACTTAGGAATACTGCAAAGCCTTTTTGTTATTAAGTGATATTTATCTGTATAGCCATAAATATACAATATGATATCTATCACTGCTAATTTTGCCTCAATGGAAGCTTCCAACTTCAGATAAGAAAGTCAAAGCAGATCCCTCCAAGGTTAAGCCTGGGGACTGATCTTATTTTAGTAAGCAAGCAGCCTGATGTTTATGTGCTAAAAAGAATCATCCTGACCACTTCTCCTTGTGACAGTAGTAAATATTTCCACAATAACTTGGGAACAATTGGGGAATGAGAGGGAAAACAAAACTATAGTTCACTACTCATTCCTCAAACCCATTTCAAAGTGATAGGTTCAATCCTACTTTGAGAACTCAGTGAATGAATGACAAGCAGTCCAAAATTTATACTTTTTATTGTAACACTTTCCAAACTATATTGTTTTCCTTTCTGTCTTCCCCAACCAGTCTGTGCCATGCTTATGGTCAGGCGCTCTTTTATTTCTTTGTATTTCCAGCGTTTAACATTGTGTCCAATACATTGCTGGTGCTCAAATGACTGAATGACTACTGAAATGCCAACCCACGCGGCAGGCCCAAAACCTGACATTGTGAGTCAGAAATTAAATAGATCATGGAATGGCATGACCTCAGTCTGGCCGCTTCTCTTTCCCTCTATGTCCCAAAACTACAAATAGGGTGGGGAAAGTGCACTATCCATCTGAAAACCTCCCGATGTCCCGGCAGAAGAGTGAACTGTCTGACCCGCCCGGTCTGATTCTGACCTCCAAGCACAGAACACGATTCTCTCCTCTCTCTAAGGCAGAGCGGACCCAGGTACTGTCCTCTCCTCCAAGCCCAACCCTGACAACGACCCCTCCCCACAAACGCTCCACTCCCCAGCCCAAGCCTGGGCGCCCAGAGCTTCCCAGAGGGGAGGCGCCGCGGTGCACTGTGGGAATCGTAGTTCCCCGGTAAATTCCGCACCTGGGCGGCCCAGAGAATGGGACTCCCACTCCCAGAAACCCCCGCGCGGGCGCCTCGCCTAGTCCTGTCACCTCACCTGTTCTATGGACGTGACTGTTTCCACCGAGTCGTCCTGCAACCGCTCCTGCGCGTGCTCCGGCCTCAGACTGTACAGCGGCTCTGACCAGACAGGGGAGGAAGATGGAGGGCTATAGTAGGTGAAGGAGCTCGGAGAAGCCATGATCAGGAGAGCAGCAGGCGGTGTATAGGACTCAGCTTCGTCCAACAACAACGCGCATTGAAACTCGAGCGGGCTAAGGCGCTACGGAGAGCGGATAGAGTCAAAAAGATTTTGAACGCGAATCTCTCCCTTCCTACCTACAGGTCTTCAGGGAGTGAGTTGCTGGGATGCTGCCTCCCCCCACTGGTCAAAAGAGCTGCTGCAAGAGGCTCAGCTTCCTGGAGTGCAAGGAAGGAGGGATGTGTACATTTCAGTTTCATTTTAGAGAGATGGTGTAAGTAAGATGCCTCGGTTCGTTATGCAAATTAAAATGCACACTTCTTTTCAGCATTCTGCTAATTCTCATTTAATCATAATGGCAGTAACTCACAGTCTCGGGTGCCCAAGAACCCAGTAATTGTAACTTTACAAGCATTTCTGACATCTCTCCTTATTGTCTCAGTCGTGCTATTACTAATATAATTATTGTGCACCTTTGGGTACGTGACAGCTACCCAGGAGAAGCCAGCAGCTTCTCAACAAAGGAACTGGCATGTCATTACTCAGTGGCAAAGGGAAGGGACATTGTAACTTTCTCCTACTCCATTGGGGGTTGCAGTGCAGTAGCAGGAACTAAAATACACTGGAAGGAACAAGTAAGTGAAACAACCAAGACAATATTCATTCACTAATCAGTTTTTTATAGAGCTCCTACAATATGTAAGGCACTGTGCTAGGCCCTAGGAATACAAATGTGAACAAAACCAACAAGGCCCCTGCCCTTGGGAACCTTACAGTCTAGTGGAATAGACAAAATTAAGTGAATGAACACAATAAATATATGAAGACTTGTGATAAATGGCATGAAGGAAAATAGGGTCTATAAGAGAAATTAAAGGAGGAGGGGACTAACTATTGGGTTGTCGGAAAAGTCATGACGCATTTTTGCAACGAAAAACAGAAAAAAATCGTCATGACTTTTCTGACAACCATATAGATTGCATGGTCAGGCCGAGCCTCACCAAGCAAATGATATGTAGGCTGAGACCTGAAGAATGAACAAGGAGCCATCCATGTAAACAATATGGGGACGAGCTCAAGAGGAAGGAATAGCAAGTTTGAGAGAACATGCCATAAATATACCTACCTTTTTTTTGGTTTCTATTAATTCTGATTTTTAATCTGAAGGTATTCAGAATAAAAGAAAACGTATTGAATGGGGTTAATCATCATATATCCTCCAAAAAATAATTTAAAGTTGCGATTTTAGGAAAACCCTGCTACCTTTGGATAAGCAATAGAAGAGAATCTTTCAGGGCCCACCCACATCAAAAGGACTACACCAAAATTAAAATACCAAGAGGTTAAACGATTTAGAGCAGAGGGGATTTGTGGGGATGTGGGAGAAGATAAGATGCTAACAGACTTTCCTGATAGATTTGGACACAAGCTCAACTTCTTCCTCAACTTTCTCCCTCACTTGGTTCCAAGTCACATATCTAGGACCCAGGAAACTGGTGTGGTATTTCACAACCAACCATTCCCCTGTTCTCAGTCTTTGGTGTCAAATAGAAGCACTCAGAAAGAGTCTAAGGATGAGGTGGGATGGCCTATAAGCCTCAGGCGGGTAAACACTATTCCCTATTCCCATTGTGGGGGAGGAAGAAACTTGCCTCTAGCCTCATGGTTCTTTTGGCTGGTCTAATAATAAATCTACATGAGACAGATTAACAGGAGAAAATGACCAAATTTAAATATATACATACACATGGGAACCCCGCATACATGAGAGAGTCCGAGACCCCACATACGTGAGAGATTCAGAGACAGAAAGTTAAAGTAAGGTATATATGACATTCTGAGCTAAGGATGAGGTAAGGCACCTTAGGGCTTCAGAGGGCCATTGCAGGACCATAAGGAGATCAGATGTTCAGTAATTAATAGTTTCCCCTGCTGTATTGATAGGTTAAACAAAAAGAAAGGTTATCTCTGATAATCTTTTATTATGGGCAAGGTCCCTAAATCAAATTCTTCTAAGTAGTTAAGAAGGTGGGGGCGGGGGGATAGAAGTTGCTCTTGAGCCCACAAGGTCTCGGTTACCTTTACCTCAAAATAACCCTCATACCACAGAGGCATATCTCAGGGTGACTTGTTTGGAACCCCTACACCATTTTAGTGGTACTGTTGCCAAGTTAAGTCTTAGAGGTGGCAGAATGTTACTAAATCTGAGGGTAAGTGACACTGTGTGGGTTAGGATTGCCCACATGGCCGTACTATACTTCCCTCTTTATTGGCATCTTATTATTTTCCCCTTAATTCTGTTTTAGAAAAAACTGTCTGATAAAGGTCAGGGTCACATCTAAGGATTCAGCCTTCTTTGTAAAGAGTTACTTTGTTGGCTAGAAATCTGCTGGAAGTTTTGTAACAAATCATTACATCTGTTATAGGTATGCCTGAAGCAATTGCAAATTGTATTCAAGAAATAGAAATCCATTTCTGAAATGCAATTGCCTCTGAGTGGGCTCTAAAAGATGTTAATAGGGGCATGGCAAGAGTCTCCTGCAGGATAGTATCTGTAAATTCAGTAAATATTTATTGGGAGTACCCATTATGTGCTGGGCACTAAGCTAAGTGCTAAGGAGACAGCAGTACACAAGTGAGACACAGTCTCACCCCTTATGGGTCTCATGATTTACCAAAAAAACAAGACATTAAACAGGCATTACAGACTATTTCATGAGGGGAAACAGCATGAGAGAAAGAAAGCACAGGGCGTTTTGAGATTGCATAACAGAAAAGACTTAAGATAATCTAGAAAGTCAGGAAAAACCTGTATGAGGAAATGGGTTAATTAACCCAGAGTGAGGGGACATCCCAGCAGAGGAAACCCAGTAACAACCAAAAAATCAAGTGAAACAAGGAATAAAAAAATGTGAGGAGTTTGTACTCTATGTAGCATCAAGAAGATTGTTCAGCCCTGGATCAACAGTGGCCCACTAGTTGTCCTTCCTCTGGGTTTAATAAAACCATTCATTTAAGAAGCAGAATGAATATAAATATTGGCAGTATGGCAGAGAATTATGTACTTACAGGAGAAAGTCTCAGTAGTGATAATTAATAGCAACTCCAGCTTGGACTGTAGATGGTTTGGGTTTACTTTACTCAAATGCCTCATATTTTTCTAAATTAAACTGTGAACTGTAATTGTTTCTTTAAAAATAATATTAAAATATATGGATAGCGCTATTTTGTACTTCCATTAAGAGCAAGAAAACAAGGGGAAAAAAATTAATGGCCTGAATGAACCACTAGAGGTCACTTCTGAACCTAGAGTAGGCTTATGAAGTAGGCTTTAAAACTCACTGCCATTACTCACACAGCCCATATGTCAGCATGAATTGTTTCTTTTAATATCTTGTGAAACTATGTAATAATACATATCTTGGGAGCTTTGGAAAATGGAAGGAACTCATCTATTATCTTACTAGATAATGAATTTCCTCCCCCAATTCACTCCTCCACCAGCCTCTGCCTCCTCCCCCTGTCCATGTCCCTTGGGTCCCCCTAGATGGAATGACTTCCCAGCTCTCACCTAGGGCCACCCCTCATGCCCCATCCTAGGATGTTATTCCAGCAATGCTCCCCTGCTTTTCCTAGAACATCACATTGTCCCTATACATGATCATTCCCATCACCTTCAAACAGGCTACTTCTCCATTCTCGGGGGGAGGGGGAGGACATTTTTAACCCTCTACAGGAACGTCAGTGCCAACAATGGTTCATGAAATTCCGTGCTGGTGATTAGCCCAATACAAACAAAAACTAGACCGAACCTCTTTCAGTGTAAGCAAAGTCACACCTTCACTCAGAGCCCTCTTCTCTTACTCAGAATCAAAATCAAGGTCCTAACCATGGTCTAGAAGTCCCCAACGACTAGGCCTCCTCTGCTCGTAGTCTCCTGTTTGCTCCCCCTGTCCACCCACACCGGCCTCCTTGCTGTTCTGTGTACTCCAGGCACGCACCAGCCTCGGAGAGTTTATGCTTATTATTCCCTCCCCTGTAGCTCTCTGCCCCAGATATGGACAGGCCTTTTACTCTCACTTCTGATAGTCTTTACTCAAGTTCTTTAGTCTAATTCAAATTCCTTTTCCTTGAGGCCTTTCCTGACCTCCCCACATAAAACTGAAATGCCTCCCTCACCCTGTAGTATTACTCTGTCCCTCTCTTCTGCTTCATTTTTCTCCGTTGCACTTACCACCAGCTGACTGTCTTATATTTTATTTTGTTAACTGTCTGTCTTCTCCCCACTAGAACATAAGCTCTCAGGCCAGTGACTTTTGTATTGTTCATTATTTAGTCTCTGATACATAACAGGCCTTGGGTAAGTTAAATTATTTCCAGTCATTGTAATAGACATTTGCACGCTTGTTGGTGTAACATACTGTAGAAGATAATGACAATGAACATAATACTAGCCTTACCCTTCAGGAGCTCATAGCCAATAAAAACAGAAATTATATAAATATAAAATAAATATATAAAACAAATTTAAATAAATATAATATTCATGTATAAATAAATGTAAACAAAATAAGACATAATACACAAAATGCAGTGGGAGAATAGGGAAGAAGTAATTAATTTTCAGCTATTTAATGAAGATGACCTTTTAATATATAACATTTATGTTTAGTAATTTTTTTTTAAAAAGAGTTGCAAAACTTTTCTTTTATTTTTTAATTGAGGAACAGTGTGTTTTTCCAGGACTGATCTGCTCCAAGTCAAGTAGTTGCCTCAATCCAGCTGTGGAGGGCGCAGCTCAGCGGCCCATATGGTATTGTGAGCACTGAGCTCTAACCAACTGAGCTAACAGGCTGCCCCCCCAAATTTTTTTTTTTTAAGATTTTATTGGGGAGTTAGGGGAGGGGAACAGCACTGGGGAATCGGGGGAAGGGGAACAGACAAGTTGCTGTCCTTTTGTTTTTCAGTCTAGTTGTGGAGGACGTTGCTTCACTGGCCCAAGTTGTCACCATCATTGCGCTCTTCCCAGGCGAAGCAGATCAGTCGCCGGCTTCTGGACGGCCCGCTCACGGCGGCTGCTGGCCTCTCACGCTGGCTGCTGGCTACACACGGTAGCTTATGGCAACCCACTGCAGCAGGGGCTGCAGCCTACGCCATCGCCGGCGAGTCACAGCAACCCTGCTCCAGGTTGAGCTGTTGTTCAGCATCTTAGCTGTAGAGGGTAGTATCACTGGCCCTCATATGTGGGATCCGAACCAGGACTCTTTGGCGTCCCAAGACAGTTCTTAACCAACGCGCCACTTGACTGGCCCCAAAATTTTATTTTTAATCATAAACATTGGAAATAGCAAACATACCCACTGCCTGTTAAATACATTACTGTACATCTAACGAATTGGTTATTCTGTAGACTTTAAAATTCATGATTTTAAACAATTGTTTAGTAATACTTTCAATAAAATATTCTCTGGTAATAATTTTTAAATGATTAAATTAGAATTTGAAAATTGTGAAAGTCTATTTTTGGGCCGGTCAAGTGGTGCGTTGGTTAGGAGTTGGCTTGGGATGCCAGCTCTGAGCAGCAGGGCCCCGGTTCGGATCCCACATGAGGGCGCCCTCTACAGCTAAGATGGTGAACAACAGCTCAACCTAGAGCTGAGCTGCCGTGAATCGCCGGCGATGACGTAGGCTGTAGTGGGGCTGGCCAGCGGCGGTCGTGAGCTTTCGTGAACTTTTGTGAGCTGCTGTTAGACACCGTGAATGGCCGGCAAGTGACTGCCTCACCCGGGAAGAGAGCTCACCCGGGAAGAGAGCAATGATATCAATATGGGCCAGTGAAGCGACGTCCTCCACAACTAGACTGAAGAGCAAAAGGAGAGCAATTTGTCTGTTCCCCTCCCCTGATTCCCCAATAAAATCTTCTAAAAAAAGTTGCTAAAAAAAAAATTTCTATTTTTTTAATTCTTATTTCCTGTAGCATACAAAAAGAAATACAAAAAGTTTCAAATCACTCAAAAAAAAATGGCTTTCTGACTGCAATGATTTTATGGCCCAAAGAGCAACTGTGCCACAGAACTATCAATTACACATATTGTGGTATTTTGTGGTCATATATTGATATAAAATTAATCACATTGGTATTATCCATCATTACAAGTACTCTACTACTGAAAACTCATACAAAAGTATTGACTTTATTCTTGTTCGAGGTTTATCATGGTGAAAACTATCTTACCAGCAGATACAAAATTGAAGCCTACTAAAGAGCATTGTTCACACTGAGAAATCTGAGAAATGATTGTAAAAACTGTTGAGAGGCAATGCCAGAAGTGTATACTCCAGAGCATACCAGGACTCTCAACCCAATCTGTGCCTTTAAAAATACGAATTTTCCCAGGCACCTGCCCAGGCCTACTGAGTCAGAATCTGGAGCTGGGGCTCACGCATGTGCTTTTTTTTTTTTATTTCAAGATTTTATTGGGGAATTGGGGAAGGGGAACAGTGTTGGGGAATTGGGGAAGGGGAACAGACAAGTTGCCGTCATTTTGTTCTTCAGTCTAGTTGTGGAGGATGTCACTTCTCACTGGCCCAAGTTGGTATTATCATTACGCTCTTCCTGGGTGAGGCAGTCGCTCGCTGGCCATTGGACAGCAGCCGCTCACGAAAGCGCACACATGCTGCCGGCCAGCCCCACTGCAGCCTATGTCGATGGCGATGACTCAAGGCAGCCCAGCTCCAGGTCAAGCTGTTGTTCACCATCTTAGCTGTAGATGGCGCAGCGTCACTGGCCCTCATGTGGGATCCGAACTGGGGCCCTGCTGCTCAGAGCTGGCATTCCAAACCAACTCCTAACCAATGCACCACACGGCCGGCCCCACATGTGCATTTATTTAAAGCTCCACCAGTGATGCCAACACACAGGTAGGGTTGGGAGCCACCACAAACCTTTTAATATGGCAGCAATGCTGGCAGTGCACTAGAGTTCTGTTCCCCTTCCGTAGCCAGGAGCCGCAGCTAAGCAGTGACTGCCCAGCAGTCCCTCGTGCATTTAAGCAGGGCCTTGTGGCTGAGTTCTGGCCAATCAAACGTGGGCAGAAGTGATGTCCAGCACATCTAGGTAACCCTTTAAAACCTTCTGTTTCACCCTCTATTTCCTCTCTGCCAGCAGGAGGTCAATGCCTGGGGCAGCCTTTCAAATTCAAAGGAACTTCACTGCTATGTGTTTTGAAAGTTAAAAATCTCAATTAACAAAGAGATCTTCAGGGATGGCTGGATGGTTGGAGGAGGGCATGCTCTGAGCAACAAGGTTGCCAGTTCAATTCCCACATGTGCCAATAAGCTGGGCCCTCCACAACTAGATTGATGACAATGACTTGAGCTGAGCTGCTGCTGAGCTGCCAGATGGCTCAGTTGGTTAGAGGGTGTGCTCTTAGCGCTCTTAACAACAAGGTTGCAGGTTTGACTCCTGCATGGGATGATGGGCTGCGCCCCCCCCCCCTCAACTAGATTGAAAGCAGCGACTGGACTTAGAGCTGAGCTGCGCCCTCCACAACTAGATTGAAGGACAACTTGGGTTGGAGCTGATGAGTCCTGGAAAAAACACATTGTTCCCCGAAAAAACATATTGTTCCCCAATAAAGTTAAAAAAAAAAAACTCAGAGAGATCTTCAGGGTTTTATTTCACTAGACAAATGGCTTAGTCCCTTTATAGGTTCAAATTATTTTCTGAACAAATATTGTGACTTCTTTCAAGTGTGTATTACCACTCCTTTCCAATAGCCTTTTTGAAGTTTGCTAACTTGTGACTACAGGGTCAACTCTCTCCTCCCCTATTGTATGTCCCAAAGTTCCATCTTCTCTACAGAGCCCCTCCTCCCTGCTATCTACAAGCCAATCTTAGAGGGAGTGTTATATATACTTGGGTAAAAGAGAAAGCCTGCAATCTTGATATGTGAGGAACCTGGGGTGGGTGTTTCCCAGTCGTTGGTTGATGGGAACTCCCCTGGATCCTGCAAGGCAGATCTCATAAAGAGCAACGTCTTGCTTTTAAATTGAGTTCCACAGTGTGAGTCCTTGTTGAAGAGCCTCTGCCACCCTAGGTGCCTAAATGACTTTGTGGAACAGAGCCACCCCCACTCCCACCTCCTTGCTGCCCATTAGACTTTACATGAGAGGGAAATAAATCTTTCTGGTGTGAACCCCTGAGAATTAGGTTTATCTGTTCCAGTAACTAGCATTACCTTAATAATACAGAGAATGACTCATTCCTGCAAAGATTCCTAAATGCAAGTTATATCTTGTCTCCCAAAACATAACTTTGACGGTAAAAGTTTAATACAACATGTATTGCTTAGTTGGTGGTTGCTAGTCTGTCGCTCAGCTTTAGTCTCATAAAGGGAAGAATCTTTCTTCTGAGGCTTTTCCATCACAAAATCCTCCACATTGATAGTCTAGACCCCCTATCAAGAAGCCACAAGAAAGACACAACTTTCATTTCCTGTTCTGAGAGAATGAAATCATTCCTAAAAACTAACTGCACAGGAACTATCTGATGAGGCTCCTGAATTCATTCCTTGTCATAGGCTAAATTGTGTTCCCCTCCCACCCCCAGCTCCAAATCCATACTCTGAAGTCCTAATCCCTAATACCTTAGAACCTGACTGTCTTTTTGGAGATAGGGCCTTTAAAGAGGTAATGAAGGTAAAGTGAGGTCATGTGGTGGGCCCTAATCCAATGTGACTTCTGATACGAGGAGATTAGGACACAGACAGGCACTGAATATTTGAACATGAAGACAATGTGAACATGAAAATGGCCAGGTACCAGGTGAGAGGCCCAGAAGAAGCCAATCCTGCCAACACTTCGATCACGGGCTTCTAGTCTCCAGAATTGTGAGAAATTAAGTCTCTATTGTTTAAGCCGCCTGGTCTATGGGACTTTGTTATGGCAGCCTGAGCAAACTAATACAGTCATGAAGGTGGTGGCCAGGACACAAAGGACAACCTGAAATGGTACTGTGGGTTAATATGAATTACCATTAGGATTGTTTCTTTGGCTCCCCAATCCAAATATGCACATATCTTGGACAATTTGCCTTCCCCCCTTTCCTTGTCATTTCAGAGTCTCTGCCCCTCTTTCTGTGTTTATCAGAGATAGAAAATAAAAAGGATGTGAATGGAGGACAATACTGAGATAACGGGGAATGGAGTCTGTCCTGTTTCTTCTAATCCTGAGATAAGGCAGAAATCCTTCTGCTAACTGAGCACATCACTTAGTCACCCAGACTGGGAAACACGAGTGGGAGTCTAGAAGAGGCATAGGGTTTTACTAATAAGAAGTCCTATGGTCTGACCGTGTTGAGTCTCAGCAGTGAGCTACCTATGGGTGCATCCTTCTGGTTATTCAGCGGTTGCTATGGCAGGTCCCACAGTGGTGCCCTTGCTGGCTGTTTAAACAGAGAGCATGCTCAGTGTGGCTGGGCTGGGGGTTGCGGGGAGCAGGGGCAGGCACTGGTCTCCCTGGTAAGAGAAATCAGTATAACGAATTGGGAGACTGATACCTGGAGGCTTCTTGAGGGAGAGACTTCCAGCAACTATTCCTCAGATATCTCCCAGTTCTACTGAAATCGGCCGCAGTCCAAGCTGACCTCAGCTGGGGAGGATGCCAAAGTGCCCCACTGAGTGACGGAGGTAAGGGCATGGAGTTAGGTGTTTCATTTACAAAGACCCTGGTGAAAGCAAACTTTGTTGTCTCCACTAGTTTCTGTGATTCTTTTTGCTAATATTGTCCCCAAATCTCAGCTCCTTCATCTCTGAGTGTGTACATATGTGCACACGTGAAGACACGCCTGAGAAAGAGAAAGAGAAGATCTCTGTATAATGGCTCTGAAAGTAGCTGAGCCAGGATGATAATGGAAAATCTAGAAGCTTGGATTTCTAGACTATTCCTTTAAAAAAAAATACTACATCACCAATTTATTACAAAAGGATATAAATCAGGAGGAGCCAGCCAAGAGATGCACAGGGCGAGGTGTGGGGAAAGGGCACGGGGCTGTCATGCTCTCTCCTAGTGTCCCCTCCTCCCTTTTAAAGCATTGTAAGCTACTGAATTTGAGGTGAGCCCAGCATGATGAAATATCCTCCATTTTTTATGAGTTTGGGCATTTATTTCCCTGGATTTGTTCAGGAAACCTCACTTCCCTTCCTGCCTTGCCTAGGGAAAGCCATTTCCTTCAACGTGAGATTCTCTACTGGACTAGAAACTCACCTCAGGTTGCTCTCCTTTCCAGTTTCCCCCAGCAGAGGCAAGCAGAGAGCCACGAATGGTCCCAATAAGGAGGTCTGTGGAGAATAGTTACCATCACAGTGCCGATCAATGGGTAGGCAGCTGCAGTACCCACAGGGAGTCGGCGGGCCGAGTGGAACCTGCACTCAGGACTGTGTGTGGTCCAATGAAGGAGAAGCACAGCAGAACAGGCCTGAGTTCTGGGGAAACATCCCTGGCTCTCTGTGGGATATATTTACCACCCGCGTATGCATAGGAAAAACATTACAGGGTGATTTTTGTCTGTGGTATTTAGTGCATACTGTGTCAAGTGCTCTGCTAAGTCCTTTCCACACATTATATTATTTCATCTTTCCAACAACCCTGTGAGGATATCCTTATTTTACAGAGGAGGAAACTGAGGCCCAGAGTGGTTCAGTAACATGCTCCAGGTTGCAGAGCTGCCGAGTCAGGGAGCTGAGATCGAACCCAAGGGAGCCCACCTACAGAGCCTCCGGCATGCACTCAAAACCCAGTGAAGAAAAACATACCTGGAAATCTTAATGGAATCCATAGGATCAGTTTCCTTAGCTTTTAATGTAATCGAAATAGCTATCAGATTCAGGATTTTTTTCCTCTTTGTTATAGATTTAGATACTTTGCTTGAAATATAACTCAAGTCAAGTAAATGAACTATTTTCCTTAACCTACTCCTGAAAAACACATTCTCTATCCAATACTCAGCCTGAAAACACACACACACTTTTTCATCACTTTTTAAAGGTCTAATGGGCTAGACTTGTTCTCCCCTAATACTCATTCTTAGGAATAGGCAATTTTCTAGACTCCAGAGAACATTTATTTGCTTCTCTCCAGTGCTAACACATTCGGTGGTAGTAAATTAGGTCTTGAAAGAGACCCGTTCATTTTTTGGTGCCATTGTGTGCCCTAGTGGAAATACTTAGTAGTTTGAAGTAATGTATTGGCATTCAGAACACCTACCCTAGGCAGCTTAGACCTAAAACTAAGACTTTTGCCTGTACAACACTTCCAAAGAATTTTGCATTTGAAAATGTTTTTATGATCATCTGTCTTTTCAACCTGGTGAAGGAGGTCAGCAATTTTCCCCGTTTAAAGAAACACTGGGATGGGGGGTGTGGGGGGGGCAGACACAGTCATACAGGGTAATGGGGAAGCCAGGTGGCAGAGAGGGAGAATTCTAGCAACACTCTCGAGTATTCCGGGGGAGATCCCGGCTTCAAGAGTAGATGGGTGTTTGACTCCAGACCCCTGATCAAGGCCTTCCGACCTGGGGTGAACCCAGGTGGAAAACAACCACTGCCTCCACACACACCAGGCTTCTGCAGAGGCGGGGTGCTGGGTGGGGGGTGGCGGGGTTGGCAGGATGGCAGGGCCAGGCTCGGGCGGGATGGATTTGAAGAGGAAAGATGAGACCTGTAAGCCGAGTTTGGTAGAGGTGGGCTGTGTGGGCGCTCACGCTCACTCCAACTCACCCATTCAGAACGTCCGCAGAAACCCAAAAATGTTTCCCCCGGGGTTCAGTTC
>NW_017731409.1:4322350-4368974 GCF_001890085.2 Hipposideros armiger
GGGGGCCGCCGCCGCTCTCTCCTCCCACCGCGCTCCCGCGGCACCGCGCTTCCCAGCGCCAGCGAGCCGTGAGGCCAGCGCGGGGGCCGGCCCCCGCTTCCTTCTCGCCGCCGGCGGCGTCCCCGGGCTGGAGCGCGCCGCGATGGCAGCGGCCGAGCGGGGCTGAGCCCGCCGCCCGCCGCAGCCCCCGGGAGCCTCCGGCCCCAGCCATGGCGAAGCAGTACGATGTGCTGTTCCGGCTGCTGCTGATCGGGGACTCCGGGGTGGGCAAGACCTGCCTGCTGTGCCGCTTCACCGACAACGAGTTCCACTCCTCGCACATCTCCACCATCGGTAAGGGGCGGTGGCCAGGGGCGCCCCACCCTGCCCGCCACCACCACCCGCCGGAGGGCCCCTTCCCCTTCCGAGCCCGGGAGGAATTGTTCGCCTCCCGGGCTGAAGGCGAAGGTGCAGGAGGCCAGGGCGAGGGCATAAATCCCGGGGTGACGGGCCACCGGATGGGGACTTGAGCCTCGGTTCCTGAAGCTGTGGGGTCCCTGCTGCTGTCCGTGACTAGAGATGGGTCCTCAGGCCTCGCGCTGGGGAGCCTTCCCGCCGAAGCCCAGGGAACAGAGGCGGGTGTAGGCCTGGGTACCCCGAGCTGCTGGGGCAGCGAGGATCATAGCCACTGAAATGACACCCCCACACCTTCACCTATGCTCGTGAAGAGGGGTTCAGGGTGAGGAGCCAGGTCACTGGGTCCCCTAGGTTCAGGGGTGACTCAGTGTGGAACCTGGAGGGGGGAAGGAGGAAGGGAAGGGCCAAAGGGATTGAGTGTCCAGGGCACAGCTGTGACGGTAAGCCACAAGGTGGGACACCTGGAGGAGGGCGTAGATAAGGTGAGCCGCCAAGGCGCTGTGTGAAAGGGCCACTGACTAGCCAGTTCTGGCAAAACAGTTGGCTGAAGCATCTGTTTTGAAGAAGGCTGAGGAGCATCAGGATTACTTGTCCAGACCAGGGGATCGGAAGGCAGGCAGGACACACCTTAGAATCCATCTCTTTGACCTGGCAATACTGGAGCCTGTGCTTAAAGGGACAAGGCCTGGCCTGGTGGCATCCCAGGCAGGACTGTGATAGGCTCAGTTGTTGAACTCCCCTTTTGAGGGGGCTTCTCCTCTGAGAAGTCTGAGTTGAGGGAATTCCACCCACATCGTAACAGGTTCCCGTATTGATGCCCGGAGTAGCCTTGGCACTACCCAGGTCCCCTCTCCCATCAGACAGGGCCCCAGCACTCAGTTACACTTGAAGCTTCTGTCCTCCCTCCCAACACACACCCCTTGCCAAGAGAGAAGAGAGAACAGGTAGAGCCAGGAGGAATAGGGCCTTGTGGTCAAGAGGCAGTCTTTGTTGTTAGGCCTGGAGACCTCACTTTGGGGTAACGTGACCTTGAATGTCATTTAAACTTCTGACCTTTAGTTTCTTATCTGTAGAATGGCAATAATAACAGTACCTGCCTACCAAGATGTTGTGAGGATTAAATGAGATAATGTTTATGAAAGCACCTAGCACAAATGCAAACACATGATGAAGCTGGATAAATGCTGGTGTCATTACCGTTCTCATCACTGAGCTCCTAGTGGCTCATTCTCTTTTTGCTTCACTATTTTCAAGGGACTTAGTAAGGTCAGGGGGCAGACACATTCATCTTTCCCAGGGGGGCTGTAAGGCAGGTTCCTAGGAGATCCAGGAGCTTAGGCTGGGCCACTGTTTGGATAAGAGAGAGCTCAGCGGGCTGGGTAGGGCACAGAGCCCAAGGGAAAGCTCAGAGGGGAGCGCAGGCCTTAGGGAGAGGCGTGGGAGTGAGCAAGGTGGTGGATGAGGAACTAGATGGGATATGAGGACAGGTTGCAGGTGTGGGGACAAAGGGCAGCAGGTTAACTCTTAAGGATACTTTCAGTGGCTGTTTATGGGATGGGCCTGGTGCCAGGAGCGGCTGAGCTGTTGTAGGGAGCTGAGGGCTGCCTAGGGGATCCTGGCTTTTGCCTGAAGAGCAGTAGTTTGCACCCTGGTATCCTGGCCACATTGCCAGTCCTAGGAGTGAGATTTTCCCTGGAGCGCTTTACTCATCCACCTCACTTCGGAAGCTCTTGGGCTCCTGCTCCGTGTTGTGGGGACTTAGCCTCCCCTGAGAGACATGTCCCCCTTCCCACCGACAAATGAGGGAACTGCGATTTCTGAAATACCAAGATGGCCCCTCTGAGGCTCGTCCTTAAGTCCCTTGTTCCCGTGCTGCTGATTACCACCCTTTCTGCTTATGTCTCTTCCGTCTTGTCTTCTCCCATCTTAGACATTTCTTCCTGCTAGATAGGTGAACATGCAGTTTTCTCTCACAGGTCACAGGGACTTGCTCAGAATCGCTCTTTTGGGTCAGAGGTAAACCAATGAATTGGGTGGAGGTGTCTCTGCATATCCTACCCGCCCCCTGCTCCCCTCAAGGCCCTTGGTATATTGACCTCAAACCTGAAGACAGCTCTCCTAGTTGTTTCTCTGATTCTGATGGATGGGTCCACCTTTCCCCAGGATGCAGATCTGGGACTGTTTAGGAGTTTGGATTCTGCGGAAAAGAAGGAACCCTGTCCTCCTCCACATCTGCCCGCTGGGCTTCTTAAATGTGTTCTTATTGAAAGCTTACTAAGGCACTGTGATTCTACCTCATCTTGGGCGTGGTTTGCAGCATTAACTAAGATTTAGGGAAAGAGTAGAATGGTCAGGAAAAGCTTTTCTCTTTTCTGGATATAGAAGGTTTTTCATAGAGGTGAAAGGGGCAGCCAGGAGACAAATCAAGGAGCCAAAAAAATGGGTACTACCAAGTTGTAGTCATTAATTTATCCAATCCAAAAAAAAATACATGTGTCCTGAAGGTAGGCTCCGTGCTATGACCTGGAGGTTCCAAGATAAATAATACACATAGGCACCTCTCCTGGAGCTCCTTTTGTGAATGGGGAAAACCAGGCAACTCACCAAGCTGCCAAGACAGAGGTCAGATTCTTGGAGTGTGTTGGTATCACCTAGGCTGGCAATTTTGTGATTTACTGTTTAAGCCTCTTCCTGTAAAAGCCTGTGACATTCCAGAGAAGGGCCCTCCAGGGAGCAGCGAGGGGACTTCCCAGGTAAGCACTGACCACCCCTCTTCTTTCTAGTCAGCAGGTGGCCCTGCAGCTGGATCTGTGCCACTGGCATCCTCCCGTGCAGCTGTGCTGACCCAGGTGCGATGCCGAGGTGGGCAGCCAGCACCTTAATGTTCTCTGCTGTTTCCTGATGAGACTGTCTTACCTGTTAAACAAATTAATTGAGCATTCACTACAAACCACCATGCCGGGCATTCAGAGACATATTGCAGTCCACTTTTTTCCTGCCCATAGAAGCCTGTAATCTAGCTGGGAAAGCAAGACAGGCCAAAAGAGCCTTTGCCATGATGAGATAATATACCTGGGAGCGCGTGGTGAAGTGCTCTTCAGATGTAGGGGATCCGTGATGATCATGATTGTGACGAATAATGAAGGTCTTGCAGTTGTTATCAGCAGCTAAATCATGATGTAAGATGTGTGTGAGGCAGCCAGTGAATGGCGAGAGAGCCCTGAGTGCTAGTGCTGCAACCACGTGCGAGAGGAGGTCAGAGCAGGAGAGGGGCCCTGTGGACCAGACGCCACGGGAAAGGCTCGAGGAGGCGGGAGGCTGGAGCCAGGCCCTGCCGTGGGGGCTGCTTTTCAGTTCCTGTAAGAGAAGGAGCAGATGGCGTAACAGGAGCAGAGACAACAGAGGTGGGAATTCAGTGGGCGTTCATGGGACTCTGGGCAGTCTGGCTGGAACAGAAGGGGGATTTTAGGGGAGGAGTGAGAACACTCCTCTGTGTTTATCTCTCTGTCTCCCAAACTAGGCTTTAAGTGCCTTGAGGGTGAGGCCAGATCTGATTCCTCTTTGTTTTCATAGTCCTGGTATAGGGCCAGGCACAGTCTCCATAAATGTTGAATGAATGATTGAATGAATGAATGAATGAATGAATGAATGAATGAATGAATGAATGAGTGAATACATTGAGGGCCTGGCTGAGGGGGTGGCACTTGAGCCTTCATAATGGTATAAGAGGTTTCTGAGCAGGGGAATGGCTGGCACTAAGGGTGTTGGCTGGAAGAGGGGAGTAAGACTTGCAGCAGGGAGACCAGCCAAGGGCTATGGTAGTACCTGGGCACGAAGGAACCTCTCAGCCTGTTCTTCTCTCTTTTCCCCCGCCGACCCCTTCCTGTGGCACCAACACTAAACTTCACACCGTCATCTGTTCTCATTTCCCACCGATCAGCCTGGCAACTTCTGAAAGGGCCTCATGTGACCCGTGCTGCCTGCCCAGGCAGGGAGACAAAATGTCCTATCCCATGTGGACATCTGTGTGCATGGGCTTTTGGTCTCCTTTCTGCGTGGCAGCCAGGAGTGACACATAAGCCACTAATACCAGCTGAAGAAGGGATTGCCCGTGAGTTGCTTTTCTCCTGCCCATCCTGGTCTTCCCTGAGTACACCTGTCCTGGTCTCTGGACCTTTTTGCTTTAAAGGCCACCATTCAGCTGCACCCCTTCTGGGTTCTAAGGAGGCTGCAGCCTGTGATTTTCAGGTTTGACTGGTTGAACTGCTGTGACTTCGGGGCTGCTTTTTCTGGCTGGGTGTGCTGCTGCAGTATCACCTTTCCAGGAAGTCCTGTTTGAACTGAGTCCCGCTGCCTGAGGCAAGGACTTGTGGGTGACTGAAGGGGAGGCAGAGGACTGGGGAAGGGCCAGTGGGGAAAGATCTGATCCTGAAATCGAGCTGCCTTACAAACACTAGGTCTTGGGGTCTGCGGGGCCCCAGACCATGAGGCACTGGGTACATAAACTGTGTGACACTGGGGGAGGGTCTGGGCTGGGTCTGTGCCCCAGACCTCAGGCAGCCTGAGGCAGATCTCTTCCTGCCCTGCTTCCAAGGCCCCCCAGAAAGGAAGGGAAGGTGAGATGCCATGAGCAGAATAAGAGCGCATATTGACATGCATGGGACTCCCCATGGCCACTGGCTCTGCGACCTTCAGACATTTGTTTAATATCTCTGTGCTTAGGCTCTGCATCTGTAGATTGAAGATAATAGCAGAATCTTTCTTAAAAGTCATTGTAAAGATTACAGAGGCTAATGAATACGAAGCACTTGGCAGAACCCTCAAAAAATGGTAGCTGCTGTCATTGTATTATTATTATTCCTAGCTCATAAGAATGTTGTAGGGATTAATAAACTGTCCATCACCCATGCATTGATCATTCAGGCACTGTTTACTAAACACCCTCTTTGTGCCAGGTGCTGTGCGAGGAGCCAGGGACACGGCAGTGAAACACACAGACTCCTTAGAGTGCCATTTCACTTTCCAGGAGAGCACGGAAGTAGGCTCTGGGCTTCACTTCCGTCTCTGTGCCAGTTTCCCCCTTGCCCTGGCAGTCCCAGGGTCTGAGAAAGAAGAGTGAGCTAGTGAGGAGGCGAGGAGGTGTGGAAGAGCAGGGAGAGGTGACCAGAGAGGACAGGGTGGCTTTGCTTCAAGGCTCGGGCGTCTACCAGGTGTCACACTGCCACAGACCCCCGTTCTGCCCACCATCTTCCCCAAGGACATGACGCCTGATAATGGCTCTGACGCCCTCAGAGGATTTCATTTCTGCTGTTCCATGCACCTGTGCGCCACCTTCCCAGCTCTGCAGAGTCACCCCCAGCTTCGAGCACCCTGGTTCCTGCTCCCTTTTCCTCCCAGCCTCCTTCCCGCTCCCCAGACAGCTCAGTGATGAGCTTTATAACGTGAAAGTCGATATCTGGCCATTACCCTTTTACCCTGATCGCCAGCTCTTCTCAGAATGCCTTCTTCTGTAATCTAATATTTGTGCCTGTTTCCCTGTAAAACTGCCAATTTTCTGCACAGGCCTCTGACCTCTCCTTGGCTATCTGCTTGGGCGGTGTGCTTTGTCAAGGGGACCACAGAGCTTCCTGGACATTTAATTCCTCCCCTGAGAAGGAATGTGCTAATCATCAGCCCTATTTTATAACTAGGAAAACTGAAGTCCCGAGATAGGTGATGACTCAATCTTGCATGCAGGTGGCCAAACTTGAACCATCTCCTCTCTGCCAGGTTCTCCACACTGGCTTTGGGCATGCTCTTGCTCATTCCGGAAGGTCCTTCCGCAGGTTACCAAGCAGAACCTCTCCCTGTGAGCCCAACAGGAGAGAACATGTGTCTCCCCCACCCCACCTGAGGGCTCTGGGATGGAGGGACAGTTGTGCCTCTGCTGCTGGTCGAGTCTGCTTCCTTGACCGTCCCTCTGGGGGACAGTCAACGGTGTGATTGAGGAGACCCGCTGGGGGACCTTTAAGGATGAGATCTGAGTGTTGCCTTGAAATTACTACTTTGATAATACTGAGAGCTCTGTGACCAGAACACCATGATCTATAGAGAGCACCAACATTTGACTTCAAAATGTAGGTCATTCCCTGGTCATTCTTCTCTGATTAAAGTTTTCTCTCCACCGATCTTTTCTCTTGGCAAGTACTGACTCCATTCATTCGCTCATTTACTCACTTTCCTACTTACTCATTTTTTTCTCTTGTTTATGTAATTTGTTGAATAACGTGTAATGAATATCTACCTTTGGCCAGTCAATGAGAATATGAAATGAATAAGACGCTGTTTTGCCCTCTGGGAGCTCACAGTGCAATTGGGGAGTCAGGCCTCCAAACAGATAACCAGAATATTATATAAAAATCCCCAAATGCTTCGGGATTACAGAGGAATGACAGATTCCTCCTGGGGAGGTTGGTGAAGGCTTCACAGAGGAAGTAACATTTGAGGGAGGCCTTGAAGACTAAGTAGGGTTCCCCAGGGGGACAGTGGGTGAGGGAGGTTTGCTGTGGAAAACACCTCACGAGGTAGAGGCTGCCACTCTTCTGCCCGGCTGAGCCAGCTGGTTCTGGCCAGGTTTTGGTTGGACCAGCTCAAGTTCAACTTACCTCAATCCTTGCTAGGCTCTGTGTGAGGGCGGATGCACCTGGAGGCCCTGTCCCCTCCAAGATGTTTGCTCCTGAGGCTTCCAGCCCTCGTCTCTTCCACCTGGAACCGTCTGCTGTCTGTCAACTCAGCCTTGCCTGGGAAGAGGTTCAGGAGGAGGGTGGAGGAGTGAGGGGTCAGTGCCACTGACCATCCAGCAGCAGGCTCAGGGAGGCGAGGCCCAGGTCAAGGGTCTGCCAGAGGAGTGGGACAGGGTTAGCTGGAGAACACAGCTCATGTCACAGAGGCCGCATGGAGGTCTGTGCACGCAGCAGTGGGTAGGCCAAGGAGAAGGGAACACATATTTCCTTAGTACCTACTGTGTGTACCTACTGTGTACACAGAAACAGTGTGCTGTACACACATGAGCATTCAGTGAAGAGATATCATAAAGTGGGGACAAGGAGACCCCAAGCTGGCCTTGCCAGTGCATGAGAAGTTTCTTGGTATATTCTTTAGGTTAGAACCTGCAAACAAGTGTACATGTACATGTGTGAGGGTGCACATGTGAGGGTGAGTCCCCATGAGATGCAAGAAAAGAGAAGGGCCTTGTGCTTTTCCCCTTGATACCAGAGGGAGGAATAATGTTGGTTCCCTTCCTTTTCTCTTCTGAGTAACTCTTGAGTTTGACTGAAATGTGTCCCTGTCTGAGGGATATTTGCTGCTTCCCCTGCCTGGGGCCCTGATCTTTCAGATCTTCCCCCTACTGGTACCTTCCTGTCATTCAGGCCTCAGCTCAAAATGTCACCTGCTTTAAAAAGTCTTCTCTGATCAGCCACTCTGAAGCAACTTGCACATAATTCTCCTCACTCTCCATGTTCTGCTTTTGCCTCTTAACACTTATTACTCTATGGTATTATTTATTAGTTTACTTGTTTAATATCTGTATCCCCTACTCATTAAAACCCTCTGAAGACAAGGATCTTTCTGCATTCACTGCTGTCTCCAAGTATCTAGGTTAGTTCTAGGTACATAGTAGGCACTCAATAAGTTTGTTTGGATAGATGGATGGATGGATGGATGGATTTTCTTAGAGGACTTTTGCTCTTCCCTGAGGCAAGTTGCAAATAGTATTGGTTTCTTGGGACTTTTAAGACAATGAGAGACTCACTATGCTACACATGTGTTGGGGACTGTGAGGAGAAGGGGAGAGTCCAACAATGGGTGAACCGTTTCCAGTAGCTTGTAGCTCTTCTACTCAGGTACAGGTCATAGGAGAAGCTCAGACACAGGACAGATCATGAAAGTGCTCCCATGATCCCTGTGTGACTGGGTCCTTTTTGGTATATGAAGAGACGAGGGGTCAGTGTCTTAGATTAAAGTCAGTATTGCCTGTTGCTCAGGGTCACTACTGGTGTCAGATGATGGCCATCAGCTCAGCCAGGCTGCTGGAGCGACCTTCCAGGACCACCCCCCTTCCAGGGGCTCTGGAATAGGGGGGTCCTAGGACTTAGGCACTGAGAACTGGCATTCTTTCCAGCCTCATGGAAGTCTGGGTTTGACTAGGTTCCGGGGTTTCCGAAGAATGACCCTTAAAGATTTTATATGAAGGTGGTAGCCTCCAGAGTTGTCCTGGTCCCCATATCACCATTGTCCTTCCATGTAGAGGTTGTGTGTGTGTGTGTCTGTGTGTCTGTGTGTGTCTGTGTCTGTGTATCTGTGTGTCTGTGTGTCTTGAAAGAGAATGGAGGTATAGAGTATCACTCTGAAATCTCCAGTCTTTCTTGTGGGTGGGTGTCTGAATCAGAGCCTCTGGTCCCAGTGCCCTGGAGGTTAAAGCATGACCTTGGCACTAGAGGATCAGGACTCTGTCTGCCAAAGACCAAGGCCTCCTCTTTATTTCTGCTCCCCATCACTCCCAGAGCAAGATGGTGTGAATGCTGATTAGTGCATTTGCTCAGAGAACCTGGGTGCACTTTTTCCCCAAGATGAGGACAGCATGATGGGAAATCAGTCTGCAACTGGGTAAGAGGAGGAAGTCAGTTGGCATGTGGTCCCACAGACAGGCTAAAAGTCCCCAGACAGAAGAAAGGAAATGGATACAGCAAGTGTCAGGTTTGAGGCAAACATGCTCTCCCATAGCCCTTCACCTAACTTGTAGGAGGGACATATGTGTGCCAGGAGCCCTTGTCTTGAATCTTCTTTTGAGCTTTATCTCTCAGCTCTCCCTCTGTCTTATTCCCTTCACTTGTCCCTCAGTTGGGGGAAAATGGGTCTCATAGTACTGTTGGTCTCTTGCTGAGAGAAGCGGGTATGGAAACGGGGATTACTCTGAGGCCTTGTCTGGGGTGGCAGAGTCAGGCAGCCACCTCCTTGCAGGATCTGCCTTTCCCTAAACTTGGAGTTCTCTGGGTGGCCTTTTTGGAGACGACCTCCTGCCACAACCCACGTGAGCTCCACATGTCCAGCACATGCTGGTTTCCTGTGGGGGAGGGGCTGGGGCCTTCCTGGGACCTGGGCTTGGTAACTGGAGCCAGCATGGCTCCAGGGATTGGGTGTCTGCCTTGGGTTTCAGGTATTAAGTTGTTCCTGTTGTGGCATCTCATTGCTCACGAAAAGGCTCAGGTCACGCTGCTGGTCCTTTGGGCTGTGGTTGATCCCTGTGATAACATTTGGCACCCAGAAGAGCCCTGTTTCCACTTGAAGCGTGTGGCACGTGGCAGGCAGGCAGGCTGGCACCTGATATTAACCCATGAGGTGCTGGCTCACCAATAGGCACACACTAGCTTTGCCAGAATTTAGGTTGTAGTCAGGCTCGGGAGCTATTTGGGCACCATGGTAGGTGGCATTTTCTCTTTTTTGTTGAAACACTCCAGCTCAGTGGGAGCTCTTTGTCTCACCTCTCTGCCCCCTGTCCCCACATGAGCCCCTCCTGCCACCCAGCGCTCTTTCCATTCCCTAAGCGGTGACCCTGGGCTGCCTAGTCTCACCCTCCCCCAGAGAACTGACAGCTTCTTCAGCTAACATGTAATAAAGCTCTTTGTGCCAGGCCCCATGTTATGCGTTTTTTACCTTATCTCATAGTTCCTACAAAAATTCTCTGACATAAGGGATTGTCGTCCTCATTTTACAAATGAGGAAACAGACAGAAAGAGGTTAAATAGCTTTCCCAAGACCACACAGGTAATTAGTGGTAAAGGCAGGATGAGACCCACACTCTGACCTTACAACTGTATTCTGAACGGCCGTGCCACTCTGTTTCTTGCACTACACTTCCTCCATGCTTCCCAGGGCTTTCTGTGGAGGCAGACAGTGATGGTAAGGAGTGTTCTTTTCCCCATATGTGTCCTGTTCCCTCCTTTCCACAGTCTTCACAGCCCCTCCACTGCTAGACTGGGGAGGCAGTAAGCCTGTCGCTGTTTTACTGCCCAAGGCGAGATATCTTAGGAACCAAGTGAGCACCAGTGCTGGCTCCCCTGCCCTGTCCCTCTGACCTGCCCAAGCGCCCTGTACCCAGAGGAGGGCCTCGCCTATCTTCCCAGGTCTCGAACAGCAGCTGTCACTGCTGCTCCAGGCCTCCAGTTGTGGCCTGGCAGTTGCTGGGCGTTGCTGCTGGAGGAACTGAGGCCACACAACCGGGGACACAGCAGGAAGAGCCAGATGCCACCCGTGTATTGGGACTTGGCACTGTCACTTAGCAGAGGAGTTTTTCTTGCTAGTGTCTGTGAGGCGTTCAGATGGCAGGACACACGTCCCTGCTCTTGAACCACAGGCACCCATCCCTCCTTATGCTCTCGGGGGCAGGGGGATGCCACGAATGAAATTGCTACTTTATGCCCAGCACTGTGCTAGTATGGAGGCAGAGATTTTAAAGACAAACAAACAAAAAATTTTGTCAAATGCAAAATATATTCTCTGCCGCTTAGGTACTCTATTGGGACTAGAAGACAAAATGAGGAAGCACCAAGGAGCAGGGCACACTGTTTTAGAAGTCTTCCTCCCAGCCCCGTAGTTGAAACATCTTGCCCGCCAGCCTGGGGGAGCCATTAGGCAGCATTGGACAGTCACAGGCTGTGAATCTTTGGGCATCCTGAGGCACTCTCTAAGAAAATGGGGCGTGCTATAAGGATAACCTGGGGACTGAAAGACTGACTCTGGTGTGGGCTGGTGGCTGTGCTGGGATCCAGCACCCTCGTTCCCACTCTGGCCAACACATTTGTGTCTTAGACATCCCTGCTTCCCTGCACATCTTTCTGCTTCATGTTCCTCTCATTACCAACCGACCCGTCCCCCCTGCACCCTCTGGAGGGATCTGGTTTGATCAACCTAGCTAGCTTCCTTGGCCCCTGGGTCAGATCACCCTTTGGATCACCAGCAAGCCCTTTGTGGGCCTCCTGTGGGTCAGATATCCACCCCTAGTCTAGTCAGGAGCCGCTTCTCTGCAAAGAACATACTGAGCAGAGGCTCTGGGAGGGGCAGTTCCAGCCAGAAAAGGACACTGGGTGTGGCAGGTACCATGATTGACATATCTGAGGCGCTGGGAAAAAAACGGTGAGCTTCTTGCTATGCTCTCAGCACTTGGTTGGGAGAGGGCCCCATCTTCCTGACTTTCTCCTCCAGGGGCTCCAAGGTCTCCAGGAATTTTGCTGGAGCTGCGTGGAAGTAGTTTGCTTGTTTCTTCACACCTGAGTGTTCCCTGTGCCTGGGAAAGCAAGAAGGTTCTCTTATAGGGACACTGAGGTGGCACTGTCCAGAGTGATGCTTCTGGGCTTAGTGGAATCATGAACTCTCAAGGAGCAAAGGGTTCCCTGAAAATAGGTTATGGTGGGCTTGCCCACGTGTGCCCACTGCCTCACTTCTGTATGTCTCCTAATACCAGAACAGGTGGGGTATGCCAGACATGACAGATAAGGCAGGAAGGTTCCACAGCCTCGAAGAGGTGGGCAGCCACTGTCTGAGTGAAGAGTACCCTGGGTAGGTTTTAAGAGACTGGTTTCCAGTTCCGGCTCAGCCATAGGATATGGGAACATGAGTAAGTTCCTTGGCCTCTCTGTGCCTCACGATGATAATCTCCACTCCTACCCACTTCATAGGGCTGGCATAAGAACTGAGGGCTCTGGATTCCCTAGATAGGGGGTGTGCTGTCATTACCAGTATTGTTATGAGCCTGGGCTGTGGTTCTGCCTAGACATGGGCTAGACAGTGATTCTCAAACTTTGTGTGCCTAGAATTTGCATTTCTAACAAGGCTCAGCTGAGGCTGCAGGTCCAGGGACCACCCTTTGAGAACCACTGTCTTAGAAGTGGCTGGCAAAGTGTGATCCATGGACCAGTAGCGTCAGCCTCACCTGGATGCTGAACGCTGCATCTCAGGCCTCATCTACCAGCTGCTGGATCAGAACCTGCATCTGAACCCGATCCCTGCCATGATCTGCATGCACCTTCAAGTTTGAGGAGTGCTGCCTTGGAGGAGCCAAGATGAGAACACACTGCGAGGAGAGAAGAAATCTCTCCTCTTCCCTTAGATTCTGCAACATAGAGGAGCGCAATTGTTAGGATGTGCACCCGGAGGAGGCTGGTGAGAACAGCTGAGAGGGGAGACTCGGGAAGGACAGAGGACTCTTCCCAGGGGGAGGGGGAGGAAACAGGAAAATTCTGAGGAAATGAGGTGAGCCTCAAAGTAAAGGCTTCGTCAGGTAGCCTTCATTTTGCCCATCAGACAGGGGACCAGGTATTCTCTTGAATGCCTTCAGCTGTGGGGAGGGGACACACTGGGACTGAAGCCTTCAGAGGATAGGGCAGTGACTGTGAGGAATGTGAGAGGTGGACACACATCCAATAAACAGTTTGCTGAGCAGCTGCGAGGGCCCAGCTGAGGTGACAAAGCATGAGTCTGCAGGAGACTAAACAAAGCCAGTGTTTTGACTTTGCCCTGCAGTGCTCAGCAGCGAAAAAACCCAACAGCTACACAAGGAGATGGAAGAGGCCACGGATGGGCACAGGTCACTGTGGGCCAGGGGCTGATTGGCAGGGTGGACACAGTGGAAGGTCCAGGTGTGTGGGAGCAGAGTGAAGGAATAGATTCCACTAGAAAATCCTTGGGCTGTTGATCTTTAAATTTAAAAAAAGAGGGGGAGTAGATGGGACCTCTCCTCAGAAGGCATAGCCTTTCTCTGTTTCTTCCTTAGTGCATATGAAGAGCCCAAATGGAAGCATTTGACTTCTCAGAGATGTTAAAACAAATTTTATTGAATGGTCAAGAGGACCTGGGTTGCAAGATGGTGGGGTGGGATGGGGTGCTGTAAGCCCCCAGAATTCCTCAGTCCTGGTCCCTAGCCACACAACTAAGAAGTAAGGGAAGAGGGGAGAAGGACTCCAAGCCCAACACTCACTCCCAGGGTAGTTGCGTATCTTCTCCTCTGTCCTGCTTCTTGTAACAGCCTAAGTTCATTCTCAGGGAGAGTTCTCCTAGTACTGAGTGCTTCTCTCCCAGCGAAGCCACTCTCAAGAACCTACAGAGAAACAGGAAACCAAGTGTAATTAAGACTTCTCTGCCTAGTTAACACACAATTCTCCTCTCATTCCCCCAAGAAACAGTGCAAGGGGTATCATGGGCTCTGGCCTCAAACAGGCCTCTGCTACTGGCTGTGCTGACCTTGGGCTAGTTAGCTCACCTCCTGGGCCTTTGTTTCCTTTCCACTAAGTTCTGTAAGGGCAGGGGCCAGATGTGTTTTTTGCCACTCTCTGAGTAAGTTCCCATAGAAGTTTATGGAATAAAGAAAATAGAGCCTTCTGTCTTCACCCCGAGTCCCCACCCCTCGGTGGCCTCTTTGCACAAGGCACTGTCCTTAAGCAGGTTTGCTGGGCTAGTATGAAGATGAGCTAGGCTTATTATAAAATGAACAAAATTGCTGGTTCTCCTGGGAAGAAGGTACCAAACCATGAAAAAAAAACAAGAATTTCTTGATTCCCTTCTATGCCAGATTTTGGGGAGAAGCAAATTCTTGACAACTGTTTGTCTAGGGAGAGGGTAAGCATGCTACTGTCCCCACCAAGGCTAGGTGCCCCACTCCTTTCACCCTCCCTGTCTTCACTTTCTCAGCATACTTGGGAGAATGACTCCCAGGCATTGCCCATTTGGAAAAATACAGCTCAACAGATATGAATCACCTTGGTCAGGCGAAAAATGATTCACGTCTGACCAACTTGATTTAGTTCAGGTTGTCCGTTCTGAATCTTTTTCCCCCTCTAATTAAATTATGATTGGTTTCGCTGGTGAGAGGGAAGAGTCTGAACTTAATTTGCCTGTATTTGTAGAAAGCTGGGGACAGGATGGATAAGGGAGAAAGTATTCCCATTGGCGAAGAACTAATACCCTGGTGGAATGGCTGTGGTGGGGGGAATTCTGGCACCTTCGGGGTCTTCAGAACTGTACTGCATAGACTGGTAACTACAGTCCAGAACTCTGCCTTGTCCGTGTTCTGCACCTGAAAACTGGTTAATGATGCCCATTCGCGACTTGTCTCCAGGGAGTACACGAAGGCCTAAGCTTAATTAACTTACTAGACATAGCTCTTGAATCACTGGGCATGATGCCTGGGCACAGTTAGGGCTGGGGAGAGGCACGGTGATAAAAGCCTCTCCCCTCATCTTCCTGTCATCACTCAGAGTCAAGCCTGTGTGCTGCTAGTGGTGCTGACTTATCTTGCTGCAAATTCTCTCAATTAGAATCTTCCTGCCCTGGGCTGGTTTGCGAAATGCCTGTGTGTCCTGTGTCTTATGGCAGCTTAGCTCCTCAGGCCCTTGGGCAGAAGAGCCTGAGAACCCCGTTCACTTCCTCTCCCTCCCCCAACAACCCGCTGTGCCACTGCCTCTTCATCTGGTCATTGGTAGTCACTCATGAGCTCCCACTGTGAACCAGCACAGAACTAGGGCATAATGATAGCTCCAATCGATTGAATAGCCACCGGGTGCCAGGCGCTCGATCTCACTTGGTCTTCTCAGCGACCCTCTGAAATGATTGGTAATGTTCCCCATTTTACTGATGAGGAAATGGAGGCTCAGAGAAGCAGGATGCCCAACGTTGTAGCTGTGAGTTAAATGGCGGGAATCAGGACTCAAGCTCAGGCCTGACGTCAAAGCCCAACCTCCTTCTTGTAAACAACAGTGTCTTCCACGGTAAAGGGGTTAGCAAACCACAGGCCCACTGGCTTTCACCTTAGTGGCCTTTTCTGGGTGCAGAGGGCTCATGCACAGCGTGGGGTGGAAACAGTCCTCTCTCCAGGCTCCGTGTGTCTTCCCCACATTCACGGCAGGGCTGCAACCCCTCCTGGTTGTTAATAAGGCAGAGGAGAAAAACCCAGGCCCATAAAGCGGGTGGCTGTTCCTAGGAGTTAGACTTCCAGGAGGGGAACAATACAGCGGTTCTCTCTGGAAGTATAACTAGAAAGACATCACATGTGAATAGAGTGAGACACGTTTGGGACTAAGTGAGACAGTGATGGAATGGACTCCCCCATGTTCACTCATATTCCCTCCCGGTGCCCCCAAGCCCTTTACTGCTGGCAACTTTCAGCTCAAGGAAGAAGGGAAACCCCATTCAAAGTACCAGACACTTCCTTAGGGTCGGTTTTTGGCTCACCGAGGCCCTTACCTCATGCCTTCTTTCCGCCAAATTAAACCAAAGGAGATCCCTTCCAGTGTGAGTGTCCTGGGCCTTATTGTTCAGTTCTCAGCCACTGTCCTTCCTGACGTTCTTGCTCTCTTCCTTTCCCCAGGTGTTGACTTTAAGATGAAGACCATAGAGGTAGATGGCATCAAAGTGCGGATACAGATTTGGTGAGTTGGGTGGGAGGAGAGGACCTTGGGCTGCTCCCTAGCTGCCACTGCCATGTGTAAAATCCTGAGGCTTCATCTGGGACAACTGGCTACCCCTTGCTCCCATGAGTCTGAATCTCCCATCTCTTTCTTAGGAAACTTTATGGGATTAACCAAGTCACCAGAAGCCATGACTTAGAAGGAATTGGCAAACTAACCACTGTGGGTTTGTCTTAAATAAGGCTTTGTCCTTGAGCTATGCTGCACGGTAGTAGGATTGGAAGGAGCAAGGGCTACACCCCACCATTTAGGGTGGGCCACTGGGGAGAGTTCCTCAGTGCAGCACGGTGCAATTCCCACAAGTAGCCACAGGGGGCTACTATGGCTCTCTGGCCTGCGGATCCTGGAAGCACTCACTGCCTCTGCCAGCATGTGGAGCTATCTCCCAATTTCAGAATGACACGTGTATTACCTTCAGAGGTCCCATAGGAACTGGAGGTGGAGCGATCCAACCAGTCTGGCCACAGTGGCCAAATTCCAGAGAGAGCTGTCCACGGCCCACTTACAGGTGTGCAGCTGCCAAGGCCCCATAAGCCCTGTTAGGATCCGATGATGAGATCGCTCTCCCTCAGAGTCAGATATGCTTGCATCCTCTTGGGGACTAAAGCTCTACTGATTTTTCACCCTGCAGCTCCCCAGTTTTTCATGCACGGGCACAGGGTCCCCCAGCTCCTGCTCTTCCCCTCCCCACCTGCTTCCATGCTCCTCGGCTTTTCTGAGGGACTGGCTTTCTACTGCAGGGACACAGCGGGGCAGGAGAGATATCAGACCATCACAAAGCAGTACTATCGACGGGCCCAGGTGAGCCACCATTTTAAGGGTTCAGAGGTGGGGTGCTGCCACCCACAGGCCTGGCTCTGGATGTTTGAGATATCTGTGCCACTGACCCCCACACACAGGGCCCTCAGATTGCCTGCTGCGGAGGGGAGCCTCAGGGCAGGCTTTCAGTTGTTCGTGGACCATCCATTCATCAGTTAGTCTCTGAGCACTCACTCCAGGCAGATCCTCCACCCTGGGCCAAAGACCCAGGTCGAAGTATTTGGTGCCAGCCTGCCTCAGAGGGTTCTGTGGTAGGCCTAGGAAGCAAGATCTTTGGGGGTCTGAGAGAGAAAGAGACGTTTCTGGGTGCTAAGGGGTCCTCATGCTAATCGGGGAGCAGGGGGAGTGGGGCCCAGCATTTAAGGTGTGTCTACCTGCCCCATACCTCCTTTTCTCTCTCCCTCAGGGAATATTTTTAGTCTACGACATTAGTAGCGAGCGCTCCTACCAGCACATCATGAAGTGGGTCAGTGATGTGGATGAGGTAGGAGATGCGGCCTCACTGTCGGGGTTGGGGGAGGGCACCTCGGAGGGGAAGGCAAAGTAAGGGCCAGAGGGCAGAGGCTGAAGTTCTCGGGGTTGGTGAGCAAAAGCTACCAGGAAACCTTGCCTTCCACAGCCCTGGATGAAGACCTCTGGGTGAGTAAGACGTGGGGGGAAAACTCAAGCTGCCATGCTCTATACCCTGCCGGGCCTCCGTATCTGTTTCTTCCCTGGAAATGAGTTAGGTCAAAGCCTGTGCTGTGAACAGCTTGCTTCTTGAAGTCTTGGGACCACGTGGAATTCTAGTCCTGGCTCTGCCATGATAGCTGTGGAGCCTTGGGCAAGCAACTTGAATGTCTTGAGTCTCCACCGTTCCTTATCTGTAGAATGAAGGGTTGGACTTAAGTCCAGTGTCCTTTCCAGTTCAGATACCAGTTGTCTAACCCAAGGAAGCACCAGAATTAGCCAGAGTGTCTCCTCCCCTAAGCTGTCCCCATGACATTCTCCTGGGACCCCTAGGGTCAGCCACGGTTCTTGGAGGAGCCTGGCACCTGCACCCCTTCAGCCTGCTCTGTCCCTAGGGCTCTTGAATTTGGTGTTATTGTGGAGGCCGGTGTATACTGTATGGTGGGGAGATGGGAGGGAAAGGCAGCACTCACGGGCAGCTCTGTCTGTCCTTTGTCCCTAGTACGCACCAGAAGGTGTCCAGAAGATCCTTATCGGGAACAAGGCCGATGAAGAGCAGAAGCGGCAGGTGGGCACAGAGCAAGGGCAGCAGGTAGGTGGGAGTGAGCTGGCCGAGTCCAGCCCTGGGCTTTCCGCTGCCTTGCGGGGCCAGTCCTGAGAGTCGGGACCCAGGAGGATTCCATCACCACCATCAGGCACCCTTACACTTCCTACAGTAGCCTAAGACACCGCGTGAGTTGCTGTCCTTGAGCGTTTGTTTTCTGTCCTTCAGGACAGTGATTTGGGGGACATCCAGAAACAAAGACCCCTTGAGCAGCAACTCTCCCAGCTCCAAGTCCCCTAAAACAGGATTCCCTCTGCTTAAGAGCTCATCCCAGTGTTAGTGATGAGGACAGACTGCAAGTCGATGACTTCTTCCCAAACAGCATTCAGGAATAGCTACCGTCTTACAGTCATCCACCCCCTCCACTCCCACTCCCTGTCCTCCTTACCCTTGGAAAGAGGCAGGAAGGAAAGTGAGGGAATGAAGGGCCCACAGTCAGAGAAGCCCTGGGGGCAGAGAGGGTAGGAATTCCCTCATGGTGCTGAGGGAATGTCCAAGCATACAGGGAGACCATCTTCCCAGAGAACAGAAAGGAAGATGAATACTGCTGAGACAATAGTCATCCACCCACTCTGAGGGCCTCAAGAGCTTTCCTCGCCTTCCTCAGTCAATAGCATTCCACTAGCACTTAAGATGAAATTGATTTTTTGGTATTAAAAAATAATACACAGTCATTGAAAAATTTGAAAGTAGAGGCAGACCCTACTGGAATCATAGTATTTATTAAGCGCCTCATGTGGCCCTGTGCTAAGCAAGTGCTTGGAGAGGCGTGACCCCATTTATTCATTCCACAACCTTAGCTGATAGACACCCTCATCTCCCTTTAACAGATGACAAAGCTGGGGCTTAGAGAAAATAAATATCTTGTTTAAGTTGTACAGCTGTTAAGTGGCAGCACTGATATTCAAGTCCAGGTTTCTTGGACTCCAAAGCCCAGGTTTTACATTGGTTTGCCATATTGCCACAACGTTTTGGTGTCTTTGTCTCCTGATAGATGATGTGTGTGTTGGGTATGCATGTGTGTCTGTGGGTAGGTGGGTGGGGGTGGGGGGTGTGTATTTGTGGGGCATCTTCCCTTCTCTGCTAGCCTATGTCTTAGAAGGAGCTTAGTCTCATCTGAGAAGTCACAACCCAGCATGGGCTGTGAGGGCAATGGCAGAAGTATGTGCCATGTGCTGTGGGCACCTCCCTTCCCTTACTGATTCCCTTTCAGGAATGTTCTTCTCTTGCAGCTGGCTAAGGAATATGGCATGGACTTCTATGAAACAAGTGCCTGCACCAACCTCAACATTAAAGAGGTGAGAGCTCTGAAGCCCTGTCGCCCTTTGCCTCTGGCTGAGTCTAGAGTGGGGAAGCGAGAAGAGGAGGTAACAGATAGGAGCCGAGATAAGATGAGGCCTCACCCCTTGGGCAGTTACAGGGTTGGAGGGGAAGAGGAGGAAACGCTGGACTAACCTGTGCCCCTTGGTTTCCCAGTCTTTCACGCGTCTGACAGAGCTGGTGCTGCAGGCCCACAGGAAGGAGCTGGATGGTCTCCGGACACGCGCCAGCAATGAGTTGGCATTGGCAGAGCTCGAGGAGGATGAGAGCAAACCTGAGGGCCCAGCGAACTCTTCAAAAACCTGCTGGTGCTGAGGGTCCCGCATGGAGCACCCACACAATCCCTCCTCCCCTCAGGCCTGCGGGCAGACAGAGAGTCTGGGCTTTGCCCACTTCTCCTCTCACTCGGGCGACCCTGTGGAATATCAGTAGCTGCTCCCCCGCTTGCCTGGCCCCAGAGCAGCTCCACGGTCATCGCTGAGCAGCCTCTGCCCCCAGCCCCTCACCCTGGAGTAGTCCCCCCAGCCGCAGGCCTGCTATGAGCACCAGATGTGCTACAAGCACTCTCACCGCCCCAGCTCCCCAGACAATGGCCGAGTCTGGAGTCAAGGCCACTTTAAGGCTCCTATTCAGAGCATCTTGTGTCCTGTCTGCTTTTTCTCTCTTCTTCCCACTTCTCTTTCTTTGCCCCCTTCCTCTCCAGTGTGTTTTGTATCAAAGCCTCTCACGCCCCTTGCCCTGTATGTCCGGCTGTGTGGCTGCTGGTGCAGTTTCTTTCTCTCCTTTCTTCCTAACCCTGTCCAAGGGAATGGACTCAGGCTCATGGAGACGTTCCATCTCTGCTCCTGAGAGAACGCCCGCCCTGCTCTGCAGGTGGGCCACAGGCCACGGGGTGCTTCTTCCCAGCCTCCGCTCCCCACCCTTCCTTGTGCCATGGGCCTGCCTCATCAACAATCTGGGAAAGCGGAACATCAAGGTGGGAAGGAAACGCCACAGTGCTCCTTGGCCTGGGGCTGCCCTACCTGTCCCTGCCCCGCCCTACCCAGCTTTTGCCTTGCTTGGCTGCCTGCCCACCTGCCTCTTGGGGGAGCGGAGCACAGAGGCAGGTGCTTCAGACCAGGAAAAAAAAAAAAAAATGATGAGGGGTGGCAGGGATAAAAAGCCACCTCCATTCTCTACCTCCCACACAGCGTGTACACAATTTCTCCCCCACCTTGGCTCCTGAATTTAAAGTGTGCACCAAGGTCTGAGGGCACTGCAGGGGCAAGAAGACCCCAGGGGAGTGCCACAAGCCCACCGCGCACGCCCAGAAAGGGGGGCATTTGGAAATAAAAGACTGGCTCCTAAAGATGGGGTTAAGAGCAAAGGAGAGCAGGCCAGGGCAGCAGTTTGCAAACTAGAGGGGAATGTGGCAACAGCAGGGCTGCCTGGGCCCCACCTTCCATTCCTTGTGTAAGAAGAGCATTTCCCCACGTTTCCTGGCAGGTAAGAGGTGACATAATCACGTTGGTGGGCCCAGCCTTCAGCTCTCAAAGTTTTCCTGAGATGCGAAGTTTGTGGGAGAAGAGCAGGGGCTTCATGGGAAGGAGGGAAGCAGGCCCTGGGTGGGAATGGTCGGTGTTCTCTTCAGCCTTCAAGACGATGCGCTCATCTTGCTCCTCTAGCTCTTGAGGAGAAGGCTTGAGGGTTTGCCAACCACACTGTGAAGTTTCTTTAACTCCTTATGGTCCAAGAGTAGCTTGAAGGAGGCCCTTTAAGGAAGGGACAAGTCAGTTACCAGCCCTAGTAGGGCTCCTTCCCACCTTCCTCAGTAGGAGGATCATTCTTAAGCTACATATTATAATAGCCACATTGCTTGGCTGGGGCTGGAGCTAAAACAAATAACGTGGCATTGAGCATGCACCAACTAAGGACCAAAATCCAGGGGACACACGTGAAGGATTAAGAGCCCCACTTCCTTACTCCTCCAAAAGGGGGGGGGGGATGAAATCACCAAACCTTTCCTCCAGACTCTTATCAACACAGGAGACAGCAGGAGAGGGTGGCTCAGGATGTAGGAAGAGAGGATGGGTTAGCATAATGGAAGGAAAAGGAGGACAGGAATAGTTGTAAGTTACTGGCTAATGAGAAACTTAGAGAGCCGAGTCGAAGTAAATCATGACTCTGGTTCACGATGCTTCCTTGAGGCCTAAGTGCTTAGCTGGCGGGGCACATGGGGCATCGCATTGGGGTGGCGAGGTCAGTAATGCCAATCCCCCGGCCTCCTCAGCTGGGCCTTCAGAAAGGGGACGTTACATTTGCTTTGGCTGCAATCTGTGGGTCAGTACTGCAGCTTTCCCTGGTGATTAGGCAGAGCATCATTGCCTTTCCCAGCCCCCTCAGAACAGAGGGACTCCATTTTTAACTGTACTCAAAGGGTTCCAGAAGGGAAAAAACATGGGATTCTATGGCCTGGTTAGCTCCGTCTACAAGGGCCACAGCTGGGGAAAGGTAAGGGAGCAGGAGGGCTGGGACGTGAGGGTATAGTTGTGCTTACCAGGTACAAGTCAGCCTCTCACCCCTAAACTTCTCCAGTCCAGGAGGTGGCCTGGGATTTGGGATTCGGCCCAGACTGTTGAGCAGGCGCTCCTGCCTGTTTACTCTTCATCGCGTCTGCACCTGCTGTCCCGAGACTCAGACCAGCCCCACACCCTCACCTGCTCCTGAGCCCCCACCATCTCCCTGTGATGGGTGAACTTTGTGTGCTGTGTCTCGGGTCCAGTATATGAGTTGTGAGCAGGGTTCATCTCTTTTAAACACAGATGTTTACAAAATAAAGAATATTTCGAACCACAAGTGTGGCTGAATGAGTCCCTGAGAGTAGGCTTCACTTGGACCCTGGCAGTTACGGGGAAGGGGGAGAGGCTTTCGAACCCTAAAGCAATGGCAGTAGAATGACAATGGAAGGCCAACGTCTCCCATTTTGTACCTTTCCTAATGCCACCTGCAGGGGAGCACCGAGTGAAGGCCCCCTTGCTCTGCAGGGGCCTTACACTGCGGAAATAAGACTGAGCAGCCATTTGGGGTGATGCTGAAGATCTGAGGGAGGCTATAAAGCTAAGAAGGTTCTCACCTGCCTGGGATGGAACAGGAACAGGTCTTCCTGAAGGCATGAAGATGGACTAAGTCATCTTGCAGAAGTTCATCCTAGCCCAGGGGAGCAAGGCAAACTGGAATTTCAGGGGTGGGGAGGGGGCAGTGCTGTTGAATACTTCAATATAGGGTGTGGGGTTGATGGAAGAGGCAGAGAATGGGGGTAAGGATAGAATGAAGGAGGAGGGAATAAAAGCAAGGCAATGGTGACCTAAGATCTTAATCTGCACTTTACAGCATGATTGTAATCATTTATTTCCTTTATACCACCAATCATATCCGATTGAAATGAGGGTGATTATCCAAGTTCAAGAGATAAGGAAACAAGTGCCTAAGGGCCCCAAGTAGCAGTGGCAGGGTCATGGCTAAAAACTGAATTGAACTATCTGGAGCAGAAAACTTTTCCCTCTCTAGAAAACTCTTTAGAAGCAATTCTCATTTGCAACCAGAGTTGAGAACCACAAACCAAAGCTTTCTGCATGCGAGGCCAGCACAGTTTCCAGAACAACAATTATCCCTGTGGAAAGCCCTGGGCATCACACATTTAGTGCATGTCACAAAGTTATAAGCTGGAAGGTAGGTCAGTTTGAGGTCAAGTTGGACAAAGGAATTTTAGGAGAGCCTCATCAATTTTATTCAATCGTGAAAGGTGAAAACCTGGGTGACTCAAAGCACCCTAGGATGTAGCTGGAGAAAAGGGATGGCATGTACCTAAGGAAGAGGGAACCCCACTCCTTAGCTCAGGAAATTTCATGGCCTTTCTGGAGAGGGGTCACAGAAGGGCAGCCAATAAGAGGTGTCTGGAAGCCGAGAGAATTCTGGGGAAGCTCTAGGTATGCACGTAAATCTGGCAAGTTCATGTTAAAGTTTAGCCCATGTCAAGGCCAAGTCCTCCTGACTTAGTGGATTAGTAGGGACATTTATTGGCTGCTTCTAGGAACTCCATCCAGCTCAGCAGGGGACACACTTCACACTACATTTCCTGCTGCCTCTTCTACTGGCCAAAGATTCCATTCCCACTTAGGTAATGGAGGCTTGTTTTTAGGGAGCAGACAGTTGAGACTTGGGTTCCCATGTGCTATATACAGCCATGGGACAGGCTACAAAAGACAGAAAAACTAGGCACTCACTCCCTGGTGAGTAATTCTCCATCGTCTCAACAGATCAGATTCTCAAGCCCAGCTGCTGCCAGCCTTGCTTATTTGTTCCAGGAGACAGTTCCCAATGAGCATGTGACTGTGAAAACAGTCTCTAGTAAACATTTGCATTGTTACTGAAATTTCACTCTAAAATCCCAAAGCCAGGTAAAGCCTAACTGCCAAGTTTTACTGATGGAGAAATCCAAGCATTAAAAAAAAAAAAAAAGTGATTTGTTGAGTTGGTGGGTGCTTGGGAGAATGAAGTGAAGCATTAGGTCTTTCAAGTTTCTGTAGCCTTCCAAGGGTGTGGTCCCATGATAGCCCTTAGCAGGTCCCAGATGTCTTACAATACACTGCATGGCTGTAGTTGAAAACATCATGGGTAGCCCAGCTGGGTCTAGAACCATAGCAGCTTCGACTCCCTTCATGCTTCCTTCTGTGGGGAATGACCAGTGCAACCCCTCTACTAAGTCTTTGAGACTGAGCCTTTGTCTGAGAAGAGGTAAGTGTCACTCATCCCTTCAGAGTTTATCCATCTGCTCTGTGACTGCTCCTCTATGTTACCCTGGCCATAACTGATTGCATCCTGACTAGTCTGGGAATGTAAACTTTTTTGAACTCTGCAGTCCTGCATCAATGCCTGGATATACATCTGGACTTCCAGGTAATCCTGTAGTTATCCCCTGAAGGACCTACATATACATCCACCTGATTACCATTATCCAGACCATCAGGATGTGACCAGACCTTTGGCACCCATCTTCTGGACCACCTGACACCCATCATTCTGACTGCCTGACATCTGACTGATAACCGTTCTGGACCAATCCTAGGGCTAAAAATGCATGACTAATAATTCTCAAGAATGTACTTTTTACTATAAGAACTTCTAGCTTACTTTCTTCTTTGGAATCCCTCTGTTTTTTTGCCTAGCTGTGTTGCCTAAAAATGGCTTCTTGGTATCATCACAGGAAAGATTTTAAGGATGCACTGAATAAGCCAAGCAAGCAGTGGATTTATTAGAAGAAAAGAGGACAGTACACTCCCAAAATAGTGGGAGTGGGCAGGCCAGGAGAAGAGCAACTGCCCCAAAGAAAAAAGAAGCCTAGGAATTTATTATTTTCAAAATGAGGGTGCAAAATATTCAACATTTAGGGGTGACGTTCTAGGCATTCTTAGGTGGGTCCTCACTGACCACTCCTTCCCATCGGGAAATAGAATTCTCTTGTCCTTATTTGGCCTTTCTTGGAACTGTCATGGCGAACACAGGGACTGGAGATTTTGCCTGCCTGTAATGCTAATAATATTAGAACCCATTATAGTTAGCTAAAGTTCACCTTGAGGGGCAAGATGGCGTCCTGGCTCTCAGCCACCCATATCTAGTTCTGGCCAGTCTGGTAGCCGCACCTTTTCTTAAGAATGATCTCATCTCCTCCCTCCTTCGTTTTCCCATATTTCCTCCTACCTTCCTCCCGCCTCTCTCCCCACAGCCCTATTCTTTCTGCCTATGGTAAGATCCCCTCCTCAAGAAACCTGGACCCTTGTAATCTTACAGGGGATTTTGGGACGAAGGTCCCTCCTCTAAAAATGCTTCCTGCTGAACAGGGGCGTTGTTCCAACCTGTGGGCACCAGAGTTTCTTGCTATTCTATGCAGCAGGGCGGGGTACGGAGGATCTAGGGAGTGGTAGAAGGCTTAGTCGTGAGGGAGTTAGAAGACTGGGCCGCTTGATGGAGAGGCTGCTGGCATGCTTTGCTATCCTCAGGAAAGAGGAGTTGGCATCCTTGGTGGATGACCACCTGGAGATGAAACTGCTGGATCCTAGAAGATACAAACTCGACAAGGAGCTTCAAGAGACATGGTCCAAATATTAACAGTAGTATTATAGCAACAAAGGCCTAGAGGCACCAGGGTATCCAGGTTAAGAGTTCGGTATGTCTTAAGGGTGATTTCTGGAGAGTCTAGTAGGAGTGCCTGATACTTGGTAAGGTGGCCTCCCAGGAGCCAATCATGGCCTTGAGTCTCCAGGACTCCTTGCACCTGGTGGGGAGTCCTCACCTCTGGTGGCATTCCCAGGGTTACCTTGGTGGCTTCTTCCACAAGGTGGGCTGTGGCAGCCACTGCCCTTAAGCATTCTGGCCACCCCTTGGCTACAGAATCCAGCTGTTGGGGAAGTAAGCAACTGGCCAGAGATCTCGTCCAAGTGGCTGCGTCAGTATCCCTAATGCCGCTCCCTGCTTCTCTACAGTGAAAGTATGAAAGGTGTGCTGAGGTCAGGTATGCTTAGGGCTGGGGCAGATGTTAAAGATTGCTTAATATCTTCCAAGGCGTTTTGTTGTTTTAAGTTCCAGTCTAATGGTTTGGTGTCTGACTCAGCTCGGGCCTCATGTAGCGGCTTGGCCATGACACTGAACCTATGGATCTGTAGCCTACAGAATCCCACACCTAAGAAGGTTCTAAGCTGTGTTTGCATCTGAGGAGGGCCAAGCTGGAAAATGGCCTCCTTTCTCTTAGTAGTTAGAGCCTCTTTCTGAGAGTTAAACTGTACCCAAGGTATTTACTTTCTGTGAGGAAACCTGGAACCTTTTCTTGGAGACTTTATACCCTCTAGAGCCCAGGAAGTTAAGAACCTGGATGGTATTGACATCTGAAAGTTCCTTAGTGGAACTGCAAATAAGTATATCATCCACAGCTATGTTCCTAATTTGCAAACTCCAAGAGTCTAGAATAAATCTCTATCATTTATTTCCAGCAAAGCCTCCAGATGCTTTTTGCATTCGTTTGACATAGAAGAAGAGACGGTGCAGTGCAGGAGCAAGGGCAGGTGTGCTCTCCAGCACAAGTACATCACTCACCAAAGGACTTTGCGAGACAAACACAACTTCATCTCCTCAGCCTGGTGCAAGCAAGAGGCACTGAAAGTCATTATTTTAGCCAAATCACACACTGTTCTCCGAAGGGTCCCTTTGATTTTGCAGAAAACAACAGTCAAAGAAAACTATCAACAGTAATATGTATATTTCAGTTGCAGTCTGAGTCAAAAGGACACGTGCCCCAATTCTCTTCCTCATCTTTCAGATCTCAGCAGACCCTGACCTCTCCACCGCACAATTCAGAGCTTGGCACTCAGCAGGCACTCAATAAATGTCTGTGCCAAGTGAAAACAACTTGCTGGGGCAGGTAGGAGTCAATCCTGCATCCCTCCCTCCCTTTTTTTCCTCCCTGGCGACCTCTGGGGCTCTGGTTTCCTGCAAAAGGTGAATTATTCATGTCGGCTCATAGATATCAAATGGGCCCTTCCCAGTTGCCAGCAGGGTGGAGCAGGGAGGTGGCTTTGTTCAGTCTGTAAATAGGAGGAGCAACCTCCTTGTTCAAACAGCACTTGCAGGTGGGGATTATTTTTGCTAAGTCATCCTGGGGATGCTCAAAGCCCCATTGTGGGACCCTTCCTGCCCTTCCAGGCTCCTCCTCCCTCTCCACCCCTTGAATAGATCCTTAAGTGGGCTCACGCCACTCCACCAGCCTCACCTGGCACTTTCATCATGGCTTACATTGCCAAGTCCTTCTACGACCTTACTGCTATCACCCTGGATGGGGAGAAAGTAGATTTTGGTACATTCCGAGGCAGGGCAGTGCTGATTGAGAATGTGGCCTCACTCTGAGGCACAACAACCCGGGACTTCACCCAGCTCAACGAGCTGCAATGCCGCTATCCCAGGCGCCTGGTGGTTCTCGGCTTCCCCTGCAACCAATTTGGACATCAGGTGAGGGGGTCCCTTGTATTGTACCCAAGGAGTTGGGCTGTCTAGTAAGCTAAGGGGAGGGGAGAACGACTATGAGTGTTGGAGTGTCTGGAATTGTGGGGTATGTTTTGTTAATCTAGGTCTCGGGTACATGTGATTACCAAGGGGAAGTATATTTGATTCTAACTGTCTGTGATTAAAGACTGAGGGTGTGGATTTTTATTGTTGATTGTCTTCCCACTATCCTCCATGAGGGCTGGTACCAGGTCTGTTTTTCTCTCCATTGTGTCATCAGTGCCTAGGGTATGAAAGACACTCGTTAAATATTTGCTGAATGAGTGAGAGGAGGAAATAGAAGATCAATAATTAAACTAGAATTGAACTGACTCAGGAGACCTTAGTTCTAGCCAGACTTGGTTCTGCTATTTAATGGCTCTGTGCCCCAGGAAGAGTCACTCAAATTTTCTGTTAGTTTCCTCATCTATAAGTTGGGGATAGTACCACTTATCTCATAGGATTATTGTGAGGTTCCAAGGATAAGATATGCAAAAGTAACTTGAAAAACATAAAGTAATATGCAAATGCAAGCAACTTTTTAATTTAGATTGAAGGTGTTTGTTTGTTTGAAATCGGCCAAGTGGAGAGTGATTTGGGGGCAGGCTAAGGGTGTGCAGTGTGTGTGTGTGTCTCCTCTGAGCATCACATGCACCTCTGTCTCTGATTAATGGGTCATATTGTTAGAGTTTCAGCCCATGTGCCTCGAGTAATCTTTCAGGGATTGTTCTCTTTTCACTTATTAACAGCATAAGCAGGCAGAATATCCTTAAATAAACCCTCTAATTATAATCCACTTACTTCAATGCACAATGGCATGAAGGCAACGAAGAGATAAGCAGAGATATATGCAGGAAGACTGACGTGTCATCTGCTGTGACAAACCTGAGCCCAAACAATTGCTGCCCTCACTGTCCCTCCTTCTCAGTCTGGTTTTAGACTTCGCCAAAGCAGGAGAGATAGAAAGGGCAAAACCTCTTTCTGGACCCACAGATGCCTCCAGCCTTACATCATCACTTCAGGCTAGCTAGTTGCTGGACGGAGTCCATAACCTACCAGTAGCCAGCTAGCCATTTGCATTAAGAGATAAGAAGTCTAATAGAGATCAACTCTGGGCTCAAGATATCATGAAGGACTAGAACTGACTGTACTAATTGGCTCTAGTAGGTCAGAGACAGGAACTTTCTCCCAGAGGGCAATATCTGACTCTTACATTTGGGGGGTCAGGTGGAAAATGAGGGTTTCCATGGGCCTTTTGGGGATGTCAGGGGTGGTGAATGCTGAGTGGGGACAGAACAGTGATGGCAGCGGGGAGGGAAAGACAGGTCACACGTTCAGAGCTAAAGCATTCATAGCTGAGTACAGTGAGTGAGTGTGAGGTATAGGAGTCTTGGGATGGCAATCTAGAAGTGAAAGGAATGATAATTACACATTTACAACCTTTAGCCCTCAAGCACTTAATTTCCTTAACTTCCCCTTCCCCTGGCCTATTCCAGAACCCTAAACCCTCTATCCTATTTAATTCATCCCTGTTAGTCACTAAGTAATTACATTCAGAATACATCCATTGATGACTCTAACTTACTTTGCCTTTGTGGCACCTGAAAACTAAATTTCCTTGGATGGGGTCTTCCTTCATCAGAGCTTCCTCTTACTAGCACTTCAGATCTAGGACAAGGCAAGACGAAAGCAAGAAGCTATAAATTCCATTCCTCTAGGCCTCCATTTCACCCTTAGTTTGAGGAGCTAAGTAAGGGAGAGCAAAGGCCTCAACTCTCACATGTAATTAGAAGCAACAGAGGCAAAAACAGGGCAGAGGAAAAGGGAAGGTGGTGGCTGTGTGTGTGTGTGTGTGTGTGTGTGTGTGTGTGTGTGTGCGCGTGTGCATGCATGTGTGCGCGTGCTTGTGTGTGTGTTTGTATAAGCAGAAGGAGTATGACCTGAGCCTCCTTTCCCCTTCTACTGCCCTGAACTTAAGGTTCCTTGAAGCTTCAGACAGATACCCTAAGAACTGCTCAGGGTGGATTGGAGAGAGAAACAACTCAAAAATGCTAAATCTTTCAGTATAAGAACAGCCAAGCAAGGAACTGCAAGAACTTTTAGACATGGCCTAGTAAAACATCAATAGCTGTGAGAGGGAAGGCTCCAAGTCAATAGTAGGGCAAAGCAAATGAAGAAGGGAAGAAGAGGAACTGAGGAGAAAAAAGTAAAAGATACATAGAAAAGAACGACCCCAAATATATGGTGATGGAAGGAGAACTGACTCTGGGTGGTGAACAGACAATGTGATGCATAGATGATGTATTACAGAATTGTACATCTGAAACCTATGTAACTTTACTAACAATTGCCACCCCAATTAACTTTAATTTAAAAAAGAAAAGAAAAGGATGATCCTGGGACGGGAGTATGGAAGGTGAAAGATGTGCATGTTGTGGACCCTTCATTTCCCCCCTCCCTTTTCCATGCTCTTTGTCTTTTTCCTCCCCCAGGAGAACTGTCAGAATGAGGAGATCCTGAACAGTCTCAAGTATGTCCGCCCTGGGGGTGGATTCCAGCCCACCTTTACCCTTATCCAAAAGTGTGAGGTGAACGGTCAGAACGAGCATCCCGTCTTCGCCTACCTGAAGGACAAGCTCCCCTACCCTTATGACGACCCATTTTCTCTCATGACCGATCCCAAGTTCGTCATTTGGAGCCCGGTGCGCCGCTCAGATGTGGCCTGGAACTTTGAGAAGTTCCTTGTTGGGCCGGAGGGGGAGCCCTTCCGACGCTACAGCCGCACCTTCCCTACCGTCAACATTGAGCCTGACATCAAGCGCCTCCTGAAAGTTGCCATATAGACACGAGCTGCTCAGCACACAGATCTACCCTATCCAGCCCCTGAGTATCTTTCCTTAGGATTCAGTGTGCCCTCAGCAGACACGACTGGACCTGAGCCTTCCCTTGAGATCAGTCCCCTTCATTGAAGAGCCTTGCTTTTCCGATCTGCCTGTTTCCTTTTTCTCCCTCAACCTTCCAGTTGGGGATTCAACTGGGGCCTCCAAGACTTGGGTGGGCTCTGGGCCTTCACAGAATGATGGTACCTTCCTAAACCTGTATGGGCGGTGTCTGAGATGTGTGAAGGGCCCTGAGCCAGCCTGCTGGCTGAGTCCAATAAAGGGCAGGTGTGCAAATGGCCAAGCTCTCTGTGTCTTCTTCCTTGACAGGATAGAGGAATGATACCAAACTGCAGGTGGGGCAGAGGAGCCGGTAGCACACACAGCCTTGGGAGAGGGAGGCTCTGATCAAGGGGACACCCTAACTACCGTCTGGTAGGCAGGCCCTGGTCAAGGTCTGCGGTGGCAGGTAGAATTGCAGGAAATGTGAATTGTATTATTGCTCTATGACTCTTCTCCAGAACTGTGGAAAAGGAGCTGATAACGAGAGGTGAAGAGGAGGGACAATGGACCTTTTTGTTGAGAGTATGAGGAAGTTAGTTAGAAGATTCCAGTCAGAAAGACGTCACCATCACTGTGGGTGCCAGGTCAATCACATTATTACCTGCAACTTGAGAATTTCCTGGAAAGTCAATTTGGTCAACTTTTACTAACATCAAGGGTGTGAAGAAGGCAGTTACTGGTACATAAAGAGCGCTTTGTCCATTTCCTGATCATCTTGAGTAACATTCGTTTCTGATCCTTTGCTAGACTGACTCTCCCTTTAAAGTTCACATTCCACCTTTGTCTTTCTCAAACTCACATGTTCACAAATTCAGCCACAAGACAAACAAGTTTAATGAATGATTGGTTTCATTTCTTCTTCCCTAAGGGTGGGGATGGGAGAAGGCCTCCCTTCACAGTCAGGTTGTTCATAACCTGCCAACAGGAGAGCTGTTCTCTGGGACAACAGAGTTCTGTTGAACGGCTTTGTAAGGACGGTGCCCCAGATTCCTCATCTAGTACAGGCATACTCAAAAAACATCACCACCACCAAGGCCAGGTCCTATCGTGTTCAGGGAAAGACACCCACTGAAAGGCCACTGTGCTATCACTTTGCCCCACACACCGCTTCCTGGAATCTTCTCAGCTCCCCTTTTCTTCTTTGACCACTAGATGGAATATTTTACCTCTCTGTATTGAAGCCCTGAACAGACAGTTCTCCAAATTGAACACACTGCTTGAGAGCCTTCATGCTGAGAGGAAAATGCTCTTCCTATGATGTTGCTGTGTTTTCTAAGCAGTTGCGTCATCTGAGAAGCAAATGTGACATACAGGTTAAGGATCCCCACGGTCTGACCTTCAACTAAAGCTATGTCATCAGCGGTGCTTTATTTCAAAAGGGTAACCTGAGTGGTATAGTGGGAATCCCCTGGCATCCTTCTGCAGGGCCTTCTGCTAAATTAAGGCTGCCCTTAACTTGACTCTTGAAAACTCAAGCCTTTCAAGATTCCCGCTCTTAAAGCCAACAGTTAAGATATGGGTTTCTGGGGGCAGGAGCGAGCACTGATTTTAGAGCAATAACTAGAGACAAATTGCGTCCCTGAAGAAATGAAATACAGAATTCATATTGGATGCTAGTTGGACGTGTTCGGCATCTTGATAGCGCTATAGCCTGTAGTTACATCCAATAACAGAACCAGCTATCCTGGATGTTGGCATTATGCCACAGGCAATTTGGGGCCTGATATACCAGTACAATCTGTGGGTCTTTCCCATGAGGCTCAAGTTCAAAGAATTATTTAGAGATCCCAAAGGAATGGGAATTACAGTATAAGTGATTTTGCAGAGAGACTCAGAAAGGACCATAATGCTAGGAAGTGGGCTCTTCATTTGTGCAGAGAAAATGCTGGACCTGAGCAGTTTAGCTCAGGAGGGAACAGGGAAGGCAGGATTGGAGGAACTTGTTTTTACAAGGACACTCTTATTACTAAATCTTTAGTTGTACTGTTGTGAAAATGAAGACAAATGAGAAATTGTTTCCTTAATTCCTCATTTTGTCTGTCATTCTTTACATCGTCAGAAGTATCAGCTTATGGTCATACACAGACAAAGCAAAGCTTAATATAATCACCCACTTTCCTAGATCAACAAAGTCTTCTAATCAAATTTCCCTAGGGGCACTCGGGGAATAGGGAGAAGTCTCATAAGCTTTCCCAGAAGTGCTGAGGTAATGCTGCTGGAATTAGAGGGACAGAGAGAATCATTTTTCTGAGAGCTCTTACAAAAAACATAGCTTGGAGTAAGTTATTTTAGGGGACCAAGATGATACATAGACTAAAACTGATGATTATTTTCATCACTATGTTCCTACAGCTTTGTCCTTAGTTCAAAGAAACAGCCAAACTCTAATTGGTGATTTCACATCTGGTGATTTCTTATAATCACCATCACAACCATCATCCAAACTACCATTTACTATACTCGTACTCATACATTGCACTAAGTATATACCAGAAGTGCCCAAAAAATGTATATACATGGCTTGTATTCATCTTCTGTTATCGGTATATATTGAGTATTACAATTTTAATAGTTTCCCTTTCTTAAAATGTGTATACATTTTTTTGGTACCCTCTGTATATTAGGTTAGCTAATCCTCATATTGACCCTGTGAGGAATTTTTATCTCTATTTAAAGAGAAGGTAATTGAGCAAGACACCTGCCAAGGACAATGGGCTATAGTGTAGCAGAGATGAGAGTTAATCCCAGTCAGCCTCACTCCAAAGCTCCTGTTCTTAACCATGATGCAACAGTGCCTCTGTCTCAGAGTTCCTTCATTCAGACCACTTATAGCTGCCTGTACACAGCACCACACAATGTAAAAACCTTTCACTTACAGTACATTATTTGATTTAAAAACTGTGAAGGAGGCATAATTATGTCTATTTTTCCATAAAAGAAACCAAAGAACAGATAGAATAAGTGACTTGCCTAGGATCCCACCATGAGCAGGTGACAAAGCTAATTTTAGACCCAGATTTTGTTGATTTCCTCTCTTTCCAACCTAGAGTATCTCACAATATGCGTAGAGATGTGCACAGTGAAGAAACATACATTTTAAAATTGAGAGCCTCAAATTCAGGCAAATAACTTAGACTTGCTCACAAAAGACTGAAACAAAAGATTCTTGATACACTGAAATAAAGAACAGTGAACATATACTTCTTAGTGATAGCTTACAAGTAACAAACTATATATCTGGTTGTGCCCAGACTATATCATATGTCAATTAATTAGTATTGGGAGATCCCAGGACCATTGAGAAACACAAGAGTTAACTAAAACAACACAACCACCAAGATGCTGAGCTTTGAACTCCAAGAGCCTGCCTAGGCAGACCCCAGATCTGTACCTCACGGAGCAAGTAGAGAAAGAATGAGAGGCCAGGACAAACTCACGTTCCCAATTACGGCTATAAGTGAAGTCTTTTCTTTCTTGTATCTTAGGGTGGGAAGGTAAAAAAGGCTGATGCTTTTGCCTGGTTCCTGTTTATTTGAAAAGAAAAATACAGACTCAGTAGAAATGTGTTCGAAGGTCTTTATTTTATTAGATCCAGAGAAGAATTCTAGAAGATGAAAAAGAATCACAAAACACAGCACAATGTTGTTTAAATAATAATGAAATATATGGATAGGATCTTGTTTTAAAGTTTTGTCGTATATAGTCCAAAACAGATAATTATACAGTCTGCAATAGATGAGGATATCAGTAGGGGCATATAAAACTGTACTCTTGAGCTCCAAATGACTAAGTTGGAAGCGTTCAAATTGCAAGAAGGGACAATTCAGAGGCTGTAACAGGCTTAGTGCTGCTATTTAAAGTAATGAAGCATTTTCTCTGCTTTTTGGATTCATTTCACCAAATGATTTCCTCAGTGGGTCAGATATAGATTTGCAGAAAGTGGAAAACATTTTCCAGGAATAAAACAACTGATTTCTAAGGAGCAGCTGATTTAACTTTCCCAAAGAATAAATCTTGGTCCGACACATCTAGATTTCTCAGAGTGCGGTCAGTGATATTCTCCACCGCTTCCTAACCTTGCCAGACCCCTTAGACTTCATGGCACTGAACTCTAGTGTTGAGAGGGAGTCACTGTACTAGCTGTGTGACCTTGAGGAAGCCACTGAGCTGCTTTGTGCTTTAGGGTTTTTGGCTCTAAAATTGGGATAACAATAGTATCTACCTCATGGAGCGGCTAATGAGGATTAAATAAGTGCTTAAAAAGACCTCAGCATGTAGTAAGTACTCAATAAACCTCAGCTATTATTATTATACTATTCCTGTTATACAACAAAGCTTTTCCCCGGTATCAACAATGAACATTTTGCTCATTTTTTTTCTTATAAGCAAAGCCTTAGTTCAGAATGCCCAAGTCTCTTAGATCTGAAGGGGAAACAATTTTGTTTCTAATGCCTGACCCTTTAAAATTTCATCTCAGAATGAGATGAGCTAACTAAAACCATCCCATTATATCTAGTACTTTATATGCCTTCCAAAGCATTTTACACTCATTATTCATTTGGATCTTCTAACAATATTAAAGGAAGTATAATATCAATTCTTATTAGCCCAATGTTATAAAAAGGGAACAATAAAAGTGCAGAGTCATGCTCTGCTTAATGGTTACAAGGCTACCAAATGGCAGACAGGCCTGAATGCCAGAGTTTACAACATCCAAGCCAGTGTTCTCTCGACTGCGCAAGGTGAGATGTTCTAAGAACCCTTTGGGGCGACTGAAACCATCCTGTTTGTTTATATTAACTGACGTCCACACTTTATTCAGATTTCCCTAGATTTCACCACATGTCCTTTTTCTGGTGCAAGGTCCCATTCAGCACACCACGTTACATTTACTCGTTATGTCTCCTTAGGCTCTTTTTGGCTGTGCCGTGAGGGTTTATCAGGTTTCCTTGTCCCTGATGACTGGACAGTTTTAAGGAACACTGGTCAGGTATTTTGCTAAATGTCCCTCTGTTGGGATTTGTCTGATATCTTTCTTATGATGAGACTGGGGTTATGGGTTTTGAGGAGGAAGATTACAAAGGTGAAGTGCACTTCTCACCACGTCACATTAAGGGCGCATGCTATCAACATGGCTTATAATCGATGATGGTAATCTCCATCACCTGGCTAGTGTTTCTCAGGTTTTTTTCACTGTCAAGTTACTTTTCTTCCCTTTCCATGCTATACTCTGGAAGACGCTGCCATGCACAACCCACACTTATGGGGTGGGAAGTAGCTACATACGTTATTTGAAACTCTTTTGTATGGGAGATTTGTCTATTCTCTCCAATTTGTGTATTTATTTATTCAATCATTTATTTCTATCAGTATGGACTCATGAATATTTATTTTCAAGTTTGGGTTCTATTCCAATGCATCTTAATTTTTTGTTCAAATTATTCTAGCTTTGGTCACTGGAAATTCCTTCAGTTGGTTCTTCTGTCCCTTTCACATATCCAACCATTGTGCTTTATTTTTGTTTTTTTGAGCACTTTCTTTCTGGTTTTTTTTTTGTGTGTGTGTGGCACAAGATGCTCCAAGCTCATCTTGTATATTTACTGCCCCATTCCCAGAATCAATCATGTATCCAAGGAGCCCTGCTTCCTTTTATTGGAACCAAGATCTGGGCACTAGGTGTGCTCTCATTCTCATTCTTTTTTAGCCATATAATTACTAACAAAGATGCTTCACACTGATGTGAACTGGGAACTTGAGCAGAAGACCTCAGCTCTCGAAAATAGTAATCCCCCAAATTACTTTTTTCCCCCAAAGCATAAGTAAATCTAAGCAGAGAAAAATGCAAATAATTTTCACTATAAACTAAGTAAGACACACCCTTAGGCTTGCTGTATTATGAACCAACACAACATAGTGACAGCAGAACTGCAGAAAAATCGTTATAATAACAGAGCCATTTGTCGGGGGTCATCAGGGAGAATGCTGATAGTATCTTCAGCTTTGCCGCATAACAGACACAGCATGGTATACTCCTAGAACAAGATAAAGTGCACGATTACCTTGAGGAATAGGAAGAAAGGTGCTTCCTAACTTACTCAGGTAAAGCTGTTCTCCACATTATCATGGGTATTCTTTCTGTACATTAGACCAATTTCTTCAATACCTGTAAGCAATGTCTTAGGTTTGTTCTGTCTATCCCAGAGCCTTTTGTTTATATAAACTGAATACATGCTGATGCTCTATTTACTATGTATACAAAATATCATCTTGGAAATGCATGGCCATTTCTTGGACTTAAAAAACACACATATTGGACTTAGTTAATGCTGCTGATTAAAGTAATGGAGCAATCTGAGTGTGGGCTCCTAAGAACAAATTCCTATTCTTAGAGCTGTTCCTTTTTAGGGTATTTAGCACTAATATGCAACAGGAGTGATTTTTAAAACAACAAAAAAAGGAGAAAATTCCTAACCCAGAAAAGCTATTTTTATCTACCCCAGGAAAATAAACAATTATGTTAAATCCATTAGTATGTTATGCATGCCTCTTATTTAGATTAATAGTTGTCTGGAATTTTATCTATTTAAGGAGTTTTACGTTTCTTGGGCTTAACTAATGTCCAGACTGATGACAGAAGGGATTCTGTTTTAAGTAAAAATCCTTAGGGCAAAATCCTATTTTTATAGCTACCCCTTCCTGGAATATTTAATATGGTCATAAACTACAGAAACATTTTTTTTAGACCTTTCACTTAAGAACCTTTTATCTTATTTAGGAAAACAAACATCTATGTTAAATCTATTAGTATTTCCACACCTGACAGATTGTTAGCTGCCTCGAAAATGACCAGTCAAGGCAGTTTGTGTTTCATAGGTCTGGACAGTCACTACCGAGAGGATCACAGAGATAAACAATGACTGCAGTACAGACTCAGAACCAGGCAACTGCCCTTCCAGCTCCTTCTAGTGAGTTCAGCAGGGGAGCTTAGTTGTGGTGGTGGAAAGATTGTTTCTTGAAGACAACACTTAATTTTAAAATCTACTCTACACAAAGTAGAAATAAATAGAGCCTAGAGCTCTGCAAACAAATACAGTTCTCATGAATTAAAAATAAAGCAAAAATTTCCTCTCTCCAAGGTCTTTTACTGCTCTCAAACACTTCTGCTTTCATCCACCAGACATCACTAGTAGGATGTCAACCTCTCTCTGAAAATGAAGAAAAGAAAAGTAATAATGGGGAAATGCGTGAAGCGAGACAAGTATCTGAGTTTTCGACCAATCAATATACCCATTGACAAGTTTTTGCAATGCCTAAATGCTCTGCAATGTGCTAGGTGCACTGGTAGACATGAGAGAAGGCAAGGATAAGGTCTGACCTTGAAAAATTTCCAATCTAACTTGGGAGAAAGAAAAAAACCTAGTATGTGGTATAATCTGGAAAGATTATTAAATCAGTAAGACTGATTACACCTGTAATCTTTAATTTATTTATAGGCTGTCTGGAATCCAAATTTCATTGTAGGTCAACTGTTTGGAATGCAAAAGCAGCTTCCCACATTAGTAATCTGGTACTCAACAGTTCGGTTCCCAGGGAAATCCAGGGAGTCTTAAATTTACATTATACAAGTACTATAGGATCTAACCATATAGAGCAGTGCTTCTGTGGGAAAAAATGTCTAGAATTCTACCTTAGGACACCAGGAACATATCTCCCTGCGCTGCCAGGAATGTGGTGGGATTAGGACATCTTTTACCAATTTGGGTAAATTTGGGAGAATAAGAACTGCCCCCAGACATTCTTGGAGACCGTCAAAGGCTCCACCTGGGCAAAGCCTGAGGGCACAGATTTAGAAGAAAAGGTAGAGTGGGGGCATCACCTTTGGGTAAAACCAGGTCTTTTTTTTAATTCTGAAAGCCCCATGGCCCTTTTCCTCTATCACTATCTGTTAATTCTGACCCCAAGTCTTCTCCTTCCCTGGTCCACAGAGGAACAGGAAACAGCCTCACAGCTCCCTTTTTATTTCCTGAGGCAAACAGATAGTACTTTTAATAGCTTTTAGGGTGATATAAAAACTAAAGGATGCTGTAATCGTTTCTAACGTATTTTTCATTGAAGTTCTGCACCTCTGTCTCTACTTCCCCTCAAGAGCACTGCCATCTGAAAATCCTACTTTGTTTAATAACGGGATTGTGGCTGTTTTAAAAACAGAAGCCTTATTTTTTAGAGATACTGAAATATTTACAGAAATAGTGTTATGTTTGGGATTTGTTTCAAAATAATCCTGTCGAGAGATGTGGGAATGGTGAGGTAAATAAAGCAAATTGAAGCTGGGTAGTAGAGGTTAATACACTATTCTGCCTATTTTTGATTATGTTTAAATTTCCTATAAGACATTGAAAACAAAACATTACCAATGGTAGGAATCCCACCTTGAAACCTGAACTACTACTGGAGTGAAATGGGGGCTGGAATAGGGTAAGGATGAGGGAACTCAGTCATAGCGGCTGAGAATGCAGCACTCTCGTGGGCATCAGGCTGAGACGGAAGTTCCCAAGTGGCTATTCGCAGGAGTCAGGGCCCGCTGTAGGTATAAGAAGAGCTCAGAAAAGGGACAAAGCAATATGGGCTGAACTATCAAGACCAAGAGGGAGACAGAATTTAAGTTCAGCTTCAAAGAGGTAGGACTTGGTTGGTTTGAAGGCAGAGAAAGGGAGGAGTCCAGGGGAAGCATGAATACGGACAGCAATGTGGAAAAGAGCAAGCATGTCTCATATGGAGTAGCAGAGAAGTAACAGGATGGGTTATTGAAGGGAAGCGTAGTTGAGGGCCCTGTGTAGAACTACCGTATTTCCCCATGTATAAGATGCTCCCATGTATAAGATACACCTTAATTTTGGGGCCCGAAATTTGAAAAAAAAAATGTATTACATAAAGTTATTGAACTCAAGTTTTATTCATCATAAAATTCATACAACTCCTCATCACTGTCAAACTCCCAACCATTAGCTTGTCCTCATCTGTGTCTGATGACGAATCACTGTCTTCATATATTGCCCCGTCCTCAGTTCCATCTATGGCATTTGAAATGTCACACTTCTTAAATGACTTGACAACCATCTACAACCACTGTGTAAGATGCACCCAGTTTTTAGACCCCAAATTTTTCGATAAAGGGTGTGTCTTATACATGGGGAAATACGGTAGTTTGCAGGCTGCTGCAGTAAGTTAGGTTTGAGTGGATATGGTCCTTGACACAAGGTGTGGCAGTGGAGCCAAAAATAAGCAGGAGAAACAAAGGAAGAAAAGAGGGCAGGTAGAGTGTCAGGCTTAGAGAAGGACATCTGAAAGGTATCTAATAGGTTTCAACTGAGACTGAGTGAGCATGTGCTCACTATCTAGGGGAGTACAGAGAAGGTTCCAGACTAGGGACCAAAGCTCAGAGGAAAATCAGCTAAGGAAAATAAGAAAGGAAACCAGGGGGAAAGCAAAGGTGCAGTTGAAATGATTAAAAAAAAAAAAGTCTAGTACTATAGACCTCAAGGGAAGAAATGCTTCACAAAGACAACAGTGGTTAACAAAACTGGAACCAGAAGAGATGTTAAGAGAAATAAGAACTGAGGCAAAGGATTTGGCTACATTAGAGGAAACCTATGAGAGGATAGTTTTAGGCAAGTGCAGATGAAACCCAGTCTGTAGATGGTTAAGAGGCGCACAGGGAAATAAGGGAGATAGGGTAAAGACCTATTCAAATAAGGAAGCAAAGGGAAGCAAAGAGATTAGAGGATGAACCAAAGAGGTAATAAGTGAAATGAAAAGATTTTAATTTATTTTTAACAAACAAAGAAGAACTAAGTATATTTCATATAAATTGTTTTAAATCCCATGGATTTAAACAGTGCTAGAAGGTGCTAGAAGGAGCATATGAGGTTCCTGAGGAAATGCGGTAGGGGTAAGCATTAGAGAGAAGGGAATAAAAATCTCCCTCTATGAGAGGAGAAAGTCTCAAGTCCATGGTGCGTGTGGTGTAGATAAGGAGCGATGGGAAATAAGAGAAAAGGAAGTGGGGCCAGCCCAGCGAGAGCCTTGGAATGAGAAGCTTGGATATTATACTACAGCTAAAGGTGAGCTTCGGTAAGGCCATTAAAGCACCATTAAAAAAAATAATAATCTGATGGCAGAAGATAGAATATGGGTGGGGAAAGTGAATGCTGGGAGAGAGAAGAGTTAGAGAATCAAGTTCGAGAGTTTTTTTTAAGAGAATTTCACACCACCTAGGAATTGTGAAGACACGCCATCTTCCTTTACCTTCCTCCTACCCCAGAGGGCAGCTTGGAAACATGGCTGTGTTCAGTCATAAAGGAAAATCAGCTAGACTTCTGGTCTCATGGCGGTAACATACAAGGGCTCAATTCTGGCATACATAGCAATCTCAAGTTCAGGACTCTGTAAGTAGCTCTCGGGGGGCTTCTGGAAAGTAGCTGTAAGCACCTTTTCTCCATGAAAGGAGAGCGCTGCTCCTTTAAATCCATGACATGCTCATCCCCTATTTGGCCACTACTCATTCGTTAAGATCTCAATTTTGCCCCAAGTTACATAGATATATACATTTTTTTTTTGAGGCATAATTTTTGGATGCTGAGGAGATGTGGTCAAGATGATGTTTAGGTTAACCACATATTAGACAAGATTCTGACAAGTGACTAAGTGCTTTTTTCCATGTTAAAGTAAGAATGTGTTAGAGTGGTTATACTATTTTACCAGATTCCATTATGGAAGATTTTATTTTTCCTAATTTTACTACTACCCAAATTTGAAGGATTAAAAAAAATTCCTTTGCCTATTAAAAGCTCTAACCTAATATTTATATCCTATGGATGAACACATAGTTCACACTAAATTAGTAACTCAATCTGAAAATGGAGGCAGTGAGGGCAGATGTAGGTTCAAGTGTGTCCTCGTGGTTTCCAGTTGGTCCCTGGCTCTCCCACACTGTCCAGCTTGGTTTCCTGACCATTAGACCTGTGATTCTTCAGCCTGTAGATTCTTCACACGCTCTCACAGTTGTGCAAGGACTAGTCCTTATAATAAATCCCTATTCTACACCATTATAGTGGTTCAGCTTCTCTCCTCCAACCTAGGCACATCCATTTTGTCATTTTACTTAACAAACAATATTAAAATGTCTTCCCACAACTGAGACTACAGAGATGCTCAACGCTGCATGTCTACCAGGGAAAACAAAGATAACCTCCCTCATCACAATTTCCATGCCGAGCAAGTATGGTGGCAGTAGGCAGGCCAACACTTAAAGCCAACAACTGTGCACTCACATAACTAGCAGAGAAAAAAGAGGCACAGTAGTAATCTTATAAGAAGCTATAATGTACTGTTTTTTATAAACAAAAATGACAGGATTGAGGTATCATTTGTAAGGCAGACAGCCTGATTTCCGACTCTTAGGAAGACAGGTTTGAACAGATCCACCCATATCTAAAGTGTCTCTCTCAACTTACACAGGTAGAAGAGAGGCTGGTCTCCTTTAATATTCACTAGTACTTCATTTATGAAAACTATATATATATAAAAAAAGAAAACTATATCTAGATTTTCAACGTTACTTTTATTATCTTCCCTCCACACACAATAGCATATTAATACATTTACCTGAAATTCATCCATGATGCTGAATGTATACTCATGCCTGGCTACTACGTGATGACAATTCTTACACAGATCTGCAGAAACAGAGAGAGACTTAAATGATTAAGTTTTGGAAGGTGTCTTAAGAACAGTAAAATTTCTATTCTCAGCATAGTATTACTTTAAAAGAACCATAACTGTCATATTTAATACAGCAGGAAACCTATTATAACATCTACCTTGATAAGAAATCCAGAATCTGTCACATAGCAATGCTACATAAATTAAGGGCCTGAGCTCAGAGCCTTAATGTGCATATATTAATTCCCTCTGAAAGCTCTCTAAGGTAACCAATTAACAGATAAGTAAGTTTCTTATACTAGCTGGACCTGTCTAACTATGTAAAACCTTGTATTCTCAGAAATGATAGAAACTGTGCTGCTATAACCAATCATAAATAAATAACTAATGCTAGACATTAAAGTGAATTTAATGGTAACGAAAGACTCCAGTAAAAACAATATTATAGGGCCGGCCGAGTGGTGCAATGGTTAAGAACTGGCTTGGGACGCCAGAAGGCCCCGGTTCGGATCCCACAGATGAGGGCCAGTGACACTGCCCTCTACAGCTAAGATGCTGAACAACAGCTCAACCTGGAGCTGGGCTGCCGTGAGGCGTCAGGGTAGGCTGCAGCCCCTGTGGCAGTGGGTTTCCATGGGCTACCATGTGTAGCCAGCAGCCAGCGTGAGCGGCCAGCAGCCGCAGTGAGCAGCCGTCCAGAAGCCGGCGACTGATCTGCCTCACCCGGGAGGAGCGCAATGATGGTGCCAACTTGGGCCAGTGAAGCAATGTCCTCCACAACTAGACTGAAGAACAAAACGACAGCAACTTGTCTGTTCCCCTCCCCCCAATTCCCCAATAAAAATCTTAAAAAAAAAAAAATATGATAATAACTATGATGTATTGAGTGTTTACAGAGTGTCAGATACTGTTTTAAATACTTTTTATGTTTATTCACTTAATCTTCTCAAAAACTCAAAGAGGTTGATACAGTTGTTATCACTTTTTTAGGGATAAGGAAACATACATACACTGTGGTTAAGTTACTAGGAAGACTAACGAGTTAGGAAGTGTTGGAATCAGAATTCAAACCCAGGCATTCTGGCTCCAGAGCCCTTGCTCTTAACCACTATGACCTACTACCTGGAGCGAAACAGAGTTTAAAGAGTTATATCTAAAAGAAAGGAAAAGATTCTTCTAATTTACAACATTTTTTGATAGTCTGACTATTGTAAAGGCTTAGTGTCTCTCAAACCCCTCTTGTAAAATATAATTATTTGGCCTGGCCAAGTGGCTCAGATGGTTAAGAGCTCGCTTGGGAGTACCAGCTTGAGGAGCAGGGCTGCGGTTCGGATCCCACATTGAGGACCAGTGACGCTCGCCCTCTACAGCTAAGATGATGAACAACAGCTCGACCTGGAGCTGGGCTGCTGTGAGTCGCCGGCGATGGCACAGGCTGCAGTGGGGTTGCCGTAAGTGGCTGGCAGCCAGCGTGAGCAGCTGGTAGCCAGTGTGAGCTACTGGGAGCCGCTGGGAGCAGCCGACCAACAACCGGCAACCGATTGCCTCACCCGGGAAGAGCACAATAATCATACCAACATGGGCCAGTGAAGCGACGTCCTCCACAACTAGACTGAAGAACAAAACAGTAATTTGTCTACCTGTCTGTTCCCCTTCCCCGATTCCCCAAAGCTGTTACCCTCCCCTCAATTCCCCAATTAAAAAATCTTTTAAAAAAAACAAACCAAAATATCATTATTTGCATATTCATTCCTCATACATTCAGGGTGTACCAAAGAACCAGGAGACAAGCCAAAAGGGGATGTGGACAGTCTAAATACTTGTCACAATATGTGGGCACTGAAGTGTACATATACTTAATCTACTCATAGAAATTCTTAATGCCAACCTCAGAATTGATTTTTTTATTATACTTAGTTTATTTGTTTGGTTTTCCAGTATTGAGGATGAAGAGCCACATATGAAGGTAGCATATTTACATAACAAAAGAAACAACAGCCTAACAGTGAGCTAGAAGACCAAAAAAAAGCTATGAGGGCCGGCCGAGTGGCTCAGTTGGTTAAGAGCTCACTCAAGAGTACGAGCTCTGAGCAACAGCGGTTTGATGCCTAGCCTGAGCTGAGTTGCCGCTGAGCTGCCAAAAGGTGGCAGGATGGCTCAGCTAAAAAAAAAACTAGTAAGAAAGCAGAAAAAAATGATAGCATCCAGGGCCATTTAGTATAGAGGCACACAGCCGTAAATGCTTTAATAGCTGTTGGACATCCAAGAAGTGCTAGATAAGTGAGGTGTAATTTCCTCTTAAAAACCTAACTAGCGGGCCAGTCAAGTGGCGCGTTGGTTAAGAGCTGGTTTGGGACGCCAGCTCTGAGCAGCAGGGCCCCAGTTCAGATCCCACATGGGGCCAGTGACACTGCCCTCTACAGCTAAGATAGTGAACAACAGCTCGACCTGGAGCTGGGCTGCCATGAGTCGCCGGTGATGGTGTAGGCTGCAGTGAAGCTGCAGTGGGTTGCCATAAGCTACCATGTGTGGCTGGCAGCCAGCGTGAGCGGCCTGCAGCCGGTGTGAGCTGCCAAGAGCTGCCGTCCAGAGGCCAGCGACCAATCTGCCTCGTCCGGGAAGAGCACAATGATAATACCAACATGGACCAGTGAAGCGACGTCCTCCACACCTAGACTGAAGAACAAAAGGACAGCAACTTGTCTGTTCCCCTCCCCCAATTCCCCAATAAAATCTTTAAAAAACAAAACAAAACAAAACAAAACCTAACTAGCAACTATGTGTTGCAATACAATATTGAAATAGGCCTCCTAATACTTTGCACAACGTATCAACTACCAAAAGCCAATATCTGCTAACAGATTTGCATGAAAAGAAAAGGTCTACTTACGATCATAGGTAACTATTTCTTCTCCATCTTCCTCTTTCAAAGATTTGTTTGTGATCAGCATAAAATCCCGCTTACTGCACACTGCACATCCTGTAAAGTTCAGCAGGAAAGATCCATTCTCCAGGCAGGTGTTACCCTAAAATATGAAAAACAAGAATTTAATTTTCTTATATTTCAAAATCCTTGGCGAAAATGATTAGTAGACTTAAAATCTCTAAAGGCAAAATGGCTGGAAATTTCTTGCTTGAAGGCTATATACCAAGTAACTTTGGAAATTACAAGCTTTCCTCTAGAAGGGTTATTTATAGTAAATAAAACTGAATCGGTGTTAGAGCTGTAAGTCTCTGAGGCCTGCAACTATGTTTAAGAGAGAGGACTAAACGCATATGGATATTTAGAAATGACTTAATGAAGCTTTAATCATCTAAAATATGAAAAGAAAAAATTAGAAAAATCTAATAGCCAACAATATTAATAAAGTACTATATCATAAAATCAGAATTAAAATTCAATCAAAATAGAAACATTAAGCTAATGATAAAAATGATCTGATACACTGTGATGCTCAGTTGACTGTTGAAATAGCATTTTTCTGAAGACTTAAAAATACCACAAAATAAGCAAACAAAAATAAGCCCTCAGCTCTGCAGATGTCAGTTCTTAAGGATATGTGTGATTCAGGCAGAGAAGGTAAGCTCTGGAATCAATCAGACTGACTGACACCATGGCATTCAGAAGAGAAAGGGTTTTGCTTCATCACTAAGAAATTGTCAACAACTTTCGCTCCTGGCACAAGGGAGGCATTTGCTAAAGGCTTACTAATAATTCTTTAGAACTTAAGGTCATTTCATAAACAATCTACTTCAATCTTACTTCTGAACAACAAACAGAACATTTTAATAGTTAGTGTGACTAAAAACCATTCAAATCAACAATTCTCCAATGCAGCTATGTGCCTGATGTGCAAAGCGCAGTGTCGAGAACCCGAGGATGAGTCACCTTTTCCTGCCTTCAAGAAGCTTATGAATCATCAGGGGAATTAAGACCCACCTGAAGTGACATCACAGTGAAGCTTTCCTGGATTCTCAGCACAATTAACCTCTCCCCTCTGGGTGGCTCCTCAGCACTATGTATTAAGGAAGAGATAAACTCTGGTGGGGGGAAATCAAGCTAACTATATACTTTGAAGACACTGAAACATAGGCACATCAACTTAACTATTAAAGGGGGAAAAAAGCCTTGGAATGAAGTATAAATTTCTAGCTATTAAAAACAAGTGCTTTGCTTTGATTTAAAAAAAGAAAAAAACAAGTTTTAGTGAGGTATAATTTACATACAATAAAATCCACACATTGTAAGGGTATAGGTAAATGACTTTTAATAAACATTTATGCCAACGTAAACACACCCCAATTAAGATATAAAAATTTGGGCTGGCCGAGTGGTGCATTGGTTAAGAACTGGCTTGGGACGCCAGAGGGCCCCAGTTTGGATCCCACATATGAGGGCCAGTGACACTGCTCTCTACAGCTAAGATGCCGAACAACAGCTCAACCTGGAGCTGGGCTGCTGAGAGTCACCAGGGACGGCGTAGGCTGCAGTCCCCTGCTGCAGTGGGCTGCCATGGGCTACCGTGTGTAGCCAGCAGCCAGCGTGAGCGGCCAGCAGCCGCAGTGAGCGGCCGTCCAGAAGCCGGCGA
>NW_017731409.1:4369084-4477464 GCF_001890085.2 Hipposideros armiger
GACAGCAACTTGTCTGTTCCCCTTCCCCCAATTCCCCAGCACTGTTCCCATCCCCCAATTCCCCAATAAAATCTTAAAAAAAAAAAAGGTATAAAAATTTCTGTCTTCCCAGAAAGTTCTTTTATGCTTTACAGTCTATCTCTAACTCCTCTCTCACCTGAGGCATCCACCCACTGATCTGATTTTTATCTCTAGGCCAGTTTTGCCTGTTCTAAAATTTTATCTAAACAGAATCATACAAGTATACTCTTGCACCCAGCTTCTTTTGCTCAACATAATGTCCATGTTAGTCACCTGTGTTGCTATATGCATTGGTAGTTTGTTGCTTTTTATTGCCAAGTATTATTCCATTGCATGAATTTATCTGTTGACAGACATTTGGGTTCTTTTCAGTTTTTAGCTATTATGAATAAAGCGATGAATGTCCATGTATAATTCTTGTGTGGACAGACGCCTTTGTTTTGGGTAAATTACTATAAGTGGAATTACTGAGTCATATGGTAAAAATATAGTAAACTTGTTAAGAAACTGACAGTTTTCCAAAGTTTTCCATTTTCTATTCCCACCAGAATGTGAGTTCCAGTTGTTCCACATCCTCACCAACACTGGGTATTATGTCTTTGTTTTATTTTAGCCATTCTAATGATGTAAAATGGTATCTCATTATAGTTTTAATTTGCATTTCTCTGATGACTAATGAAGATGAGCATCTTTTCATGGTGCCTATTCATGTATCTTCTTCTGTGAAGCCTCTATTCAAGTCTTTTGCCCATTTTTAAAGTTAGGTTGTTTACCTTCTTCTTGAGATATGAGAGTTATTATTGAACTATGGGTTCCTTACATGTCTTATATACAAATTCTTTGTCTGATATATTACAAGTATTTTCTCCCTGTCATCGGTTTGCCATTTTTATGGTGTCCTTTGAAGCAGTTTTTATTTTTACAAAGTCCAATTTAACAAATTTTTTAATTTCATTATTTGTGCTTGTCTTCTAAGATATCTTTGCCTATCCCAAGGTTGCGAAGGTTTTCTCCTAGAAATTTTATAGTTGTACTTTGTTGGTTTAGGGTTGTGCTCCATTTTGAAATAAGTTTTATATGTGACATGAAAGATCATTTCATTTACTTCCATATGAGTATTCAGTTGTTCCAACAACATTTATTGAAAAGACTATCCTTTCCCCATGGAATCACATTGGCACCTTTGTGGAAATCGCAAATGACCATAGATATGTAGGTCTACTTTTGACTATTTTATTCCCTTGATTTATAGCTCTATCTTTGCACTAATATCACACTCTCTTGATTACTATAGGTTTACAGTACATCTTTAAATCAGGTAGTCCTATAACTTGGCTAGTTAGCTTTTTTTTTTTTTAAGATTTTATTGGGGAATTGGGGGAGGGGAACAGCATTGGGGAATTGGGAAAGCGGAACAGACAAGTTGCTGTCCTTTTATTCTTCAGTCTAGTTGTGGAGGACGTTGCTTCACTGGCCCATGTTGGTATCATCGTGCTCTTCCTGGGTGAGGCAGATCAGTCGCTGGCCTCTGGACGGCCGCTCACAGCGGCTCTTGGCAGCTCACACTGGCTGCAGGCCGCTCACGCTGGCTGCCGGCCACACACAGTAGCTTATGACAGCCCACTGCAGCTTCACTGCAGCCTATGCTGTTGCCAGCGACTCACGGCAGCCCAGCTCCAGGTCAAGCTGTTGTTCACCATCTTAGCTGTAGAGGGCAGTGTCACTAGCCCTTGTGTGGGATCCGAACCAGGGCCCTGCTGCTCAGAGCTGGAGTCCCAAACCAGCTCTTAACCAATGTGCCACTCGGCCAGCCCTAGTTAGCTTCTTTTTATTTCCATATAAATTTTAGAATCAGCTTAGAAACTTTTACGGAAAAGCCTGCTGGGGTTTGAGTTGAGACTGCCTTGAATCTGTAAAAGCTGGGTGCCAAGGACTCCAAGAAATTAAGGAATGAGAAACAGTCTTAAGAGAATAAAGCTCTAAATACCAATTTCATGTAAACAGAACTCTGAACAGGACTGCACCCATAAACACAGGCATCTTATATAATGTGGCCTAACCTCTGTAATCTTACCTTATAAGTAGGCAGAATGTAAACTCTAAAGTAACACTGAGAGAAGAGAAAAGTGATCTGTGTTATCTGTTGTGAGGTAAGGAAAATACATGCAATGGCAAAACGCAAGTACGCTATATAAGAAACGGATGGGGCTTTCTATTAGGGCTCTGGTCATTTGAAAGCTGTGGGGGTCATCAATGAGGTAAGATTATTAACATCCAAATTTGAGAAAGTAAATTAAAGCACCCAATGTTCAGGGAATCTTTTGAGGCTCTCTTAGTAGGAGGGGGAAAAAATAGAATTCAATCTAAATAAACGCCACAGTAATAACAGAAGCTATAATAGTTTCGAGAAGACAGGGAAAAAAAGCAAACATTAAATACTCTTGGAAAATGTGATTCAGATAAAACCTGGTTGAGGATTTGTAAAGGTATGCAAGTGTGCAAAAATAAATGGTTGAATACTATGATGATAATTAGTATGAGAGTATATTATGATAAAATCTTATAAATTTGAGAAAGTTGCAGTTATTTTGATAAGGATTGAAACAATTTAATTTGTTTTTCCCAGAAAACTAGTATTTCAGATGGTCCACCAAACAGTATATATGTTTTGTCAGGGAATGTTTAAAATTAAAAATGGAGAATATAGTTTTTAAAGAACGAAATTTTAAGAATCTCATGCTCTACCGACTGAACTAGAAGGGTGCAGCTGAAGAACGAAATTTTAGTTTTGCTTATTTTCTCTATTGTTTTTCTACTTTCTATTTCATCAATTTATAAATAATCTTTATTATTTTCTTTCTTCTGCTTGCTTTGGGTTTAGTTTGCTCTTGTTTTTCCAGTCTTTAGTAGAAGGGTAAGTTATTGATTTGAAGCTGTTCTTTTTTTAATAAAGGCATTTAAATGTGCAGAATATCATTTTTAAAGCACCCATTTTACAACTGTTTTACTAATTCTGTATCACTCGGCATTTAATTATTATTTAATGCTAAGCAACAATGAGAGTACATGAACTTTGGTAGCTTAGTTTTAAGTGATATGCATAAAACATGTAATTTCTAATCTAAACATATCACTAATTCGCACTGATCATTTCCCTCTGATTAATCTAAATTAATGATGCATTTCTGTACTGCTGCTACATTACTAAGAAGTTTAAAGCTGAGACTTGAACTACATGAAATATAGGTTTCATTTCCAGTTTGATGTGGAAGTGTCTTGTTGCAATTTTGTGCCTAATGAGTAATTTTAGAAAATGCAGTAGAGTTACAGCTCCAATTGGTTTGCTAAACACTTTCCTGAAAGAAAAAAAATAATTTAGTTCAGTTGAGTAAAAAAAAATGGGTTCAGGAAATTAATATGGATAATTTCCAATTTGATTCATGCTTCAGTTCAAGTTCTCAGTGTAACATTACAAGCAAGTAGGCCAGAGCTCTGTTAGGAATTCATCACTATGTGTTTCTAGTCTATGAAAAACATCTACCACAAAACTCCAGAAAATTTCATGAAACCAAAGATAAATATGTATTAACTACTCATTCTGTACTTAGAGCTTCCCAACATGCTACTCCATTATTTTTCTCTGCCACATTTTTTGAATGAGCGGACTATACTTGCTACCACCATGTTATTACTCTTCCCTTTGCTAAGATAAGGCAAAGTGACTTCTGCTCTTACTGCCCTTAAAAATACCTCATGACTTCAAAAAATCCAAGAGCTGGAAGGATCCTTGGGATTTCAAATGGTCAGTTAGCCTCTACTGAACAACAGGAAGAGTTCAATTCCTATAAGGAAGGGGTTGGCAAACTTTTGAGACGGAACGTACCCAAAGAGCCCCATGTGGCTCACGAGCCGCAGTTTGCCGACCCCTGCTCTAAGGAGTACCTATTCCATTTTTGAAAATCTGTTAGAAAGTTCTTTATTCTGATTCAAAACCCATTAGCATCCACCCACTAATTATTTCTAAATCTGCCTTCTGAAATTCCACAGAAAAGTTTAATTCTTCCTCATGACAGCTCTTTAATTATTTCAGAACATAATAAAATTGGAGAAAAGTGCTTATGAAAGGCACTTTCCTGGTTTTCCAATTACCTCAATCCTTTTCTCTACTTTTCTACCTATACTTTATTTTCACTTTTTAATTTATTCCTTGAAGCTCAGTCCTTGATTCTGCTTGATTCTCTATATTCGTTTCCTAAGAGAATAAATCCTTTCTATTTTGAAACCTTTATTTGGCTGACTCATCTGTGTCAACCTTGCACCCAAACTACAGTCTTATATTTTCACTTGATTCCTTGGGTATTATACTCTCAACCTGAAATAAAACATGATTAAAAAAAAACAATCTGACCATCTGACCCCCAATTTTGGTAATGATACTTACAATTTTCCCAGTCGCCTACACTGAAAACCCTGAGATCATCAATAGCTCTTTCCTTCTTCCCTCCTACATGAAATTGGTTGAAACCTGCTAATCCTTTCTTTGAAATAAGGTCTCCGTTATCTCACACCCACATTACTGTTGCCATGGCTCCCCAAATACTCTGGGGGAGGGGGGGCTCTCCTTTTACATTTCCCCCATCCCATCGTTTCAACATACAGCCATAAGATTCGTTTTCCTAAATAACAGATTTCAGAATAATTTCCCAATTCAGTTTTGCTTGATGGCTGCCCAATGCCCAAAGTGTAAAATCTAAACTTCTCAACATAACCAAAATTTTAAGTCTCTTGATTAGCTCAACTCTTGAGAATCCAACCTAATCTCTTTAATTCTCTCTACTGCAAACATCTCCCTCATGGTCTCTGTAATGTACAGTGTTCATTATGGGATTCATAAACATCTTTTTAAACTTTAAAAAATGTATGAAATAGAACACAATACAGAAGAGTGTGTGAAACATAAATGTACAGCATAATGCCTCTACCTATTAGGTGCCAGTAGTACCTCCAGATGTGACAACCAAAAATTGTCTCCACACATTGCCAAATGTCCCTTGGGAGGCGAAATCGCTCCTCCTTCAGAGCCATTGCTCCAATTCATTCACTTTCATTACTCATTCATGGTGTTGCATTCTATGACTATATCACACTTTTCCAATCTACTAATACAAATAACGCTGTTAGGAACATTCTTATAAAAGTCTCCAGAAACATATGCACATGCATTTATATCTCTAGAATGGGAATTGCTGGGTCATTCGTTATGCACATCTTTAACTTTATTTGATAATGCTAACCCTCTTCTCAAAGAGGTTGTACCATAGTGAGTTTTCATGTTGTAATATATCCTCCCCAAAAGACTGTATTACTCAAAATATTAAGAGACAGAAGCAACTATAGAGATTTTCTACTTCCCAACCATTCATTACAAGAATCCTTGTACTTGTCCTTGTCCCCCAGCCTTCAGCTCCTCCTTTCCTTCTTTTCGACCCTTGTCACAACTAACTTTCATCTCCCAACTGAAGGAAGTCCTTTCTTTTGGAAAATAAGTGTTCTCTCCTATTGCGCTCCCCTTTCTCTAAACTCGAGTGGCATTTATGGACTGTACTACTCATTTCTTGTTAATCACATACTCCCCTAAAATGTAAGATCTTAGGCAGCACAGAAGCTGCCTTTTATTTCTTCTTTGGTACGCCTCTCTGGCCTAGCAATCTAGCTAGCTCGTTTATATGAACACATATAAATGTTCAGTAAGTACACCTTGAATGAATGAGAGTAAACAAGCTTCTGGCAAGCTCCTGAGCTTGAGAGGAACAGAGATTTAAAAGAAAGTAACAACAACAACAAAAAAAAAAAACAAAAAAAAGAAAGAAAAAAAGAAACAAACAAACAAACAAAACAGCCAGAAAACCTCAATTCTAGTTTTGGCTCTCAATACTGACTACAGTGTGAACTTGGGCAAGTGATTTCCCCTCTCTGGGCATTCGTTTCTTCATCTGCAAAACTGGGTTTGAACAAATGACCTCAGAGGTCCCTTCCAGCGCTAGAATTCAGGAAAAAGATTGAACTTCATCAAATCAAACTTGAGGATGAGACCAGGGGTAGGGGGGGCGGTGTCTGCTGTCGACTGGGTTGATGGTAGTGGGGTTTCTTTTGTTGTCCCCTGGAGCTAAAGAGAAGTAAGGGGACGGCTGATGTCAGCCACACGGGCGGGGACGAGAGGGAACGGACCGCCGCAGGCCGCAGCCGCTGTCAAGTGCCTACATACAGCTACCGGGTCACTGGAACAGGCAGAGCCGCTGAGTCCGCCCCGCGCCCGGCCTCACAAGGAAGGCCGGCCGGCGGTCTGAGAAGCCGCAGCGGCCGGCCACCGGCCAAGGGAGCGGGAAGTTCTCGGCGCCCACTCGCTCACCCGGTTGGGATATTCCTTCTCCACACAGTCCCCACACATCGCGACGCCGTTAACAGCGAAGGTCCTGCTGTGCTTCCGGGAAGACGACACCTCGCGAGAGCTAAGGGAAGGCTGCCGCATGCGCCCCAAGTACTCAACCTGGAGGATTTAGTCTCGGAAACCATCGAAGTCTCCGCCCCTTAGCAACTGTTGTTAGAGAAGGGCCTCGTCTCTTAGGCAACAGCGGTAGGCACTTGGGAAACCTTCCGAGAAAGAGGAAGGGACGGGGACTCTATGGCAGGAAGGGGAAAGGGACCTTGAACTGAGCAAAGTTCTAACAGGCGCCTTCGTCTAAGTCTAGGCTGACAGAAAGGCAAGTCACAATACACAACAAAGGTTCCTCACGTTCAGCTTTGTTTCAGCCTCTCAGCTGCCTTGCCTTATTCCACATTAAAGCTAAAATTATAATTTCAGTATTTTTTTCCTTAACTATTTCTTAGGGCAGTGAGAATGATAGAGCAGATCTCAGCAGCTGAATAAGCAATAACTCAAGTGTTTGGGAAGAGGCACTTAGAGCTTTGCACAGTCTCCTAAAAGAACACTTAAAATGTTAATAATAAATGACCATCCCAGAGTCCTCTGGAGAACATAGCGATGGGAAGCGCATTTCATTCTGTATCACGGGAGCACCTCAGTGGCAGGCATAAAGTATGTAAATAGAAAACGGGCAGGTCAGTTATCCCTGCATCATTTCCCAATCCTGTGGAGCTCAAAATGTGTGTGACTGGTGCCCTGATTCTTCCTTAATAGCCATTTCAATGCAAGCCAGTTTAATTGGGTTTGCTAATATGGGAATTCTGTCTCCACTGAAGTGCTGAAATTGAAATATCTTTAATATTTCAACCTTTGGTAAGGATCTGCAACAGTCACCAAAAGTCACAGGTGTACTAAGAAGCAGTGCAGGAATTAGTGCCATCAGAGTTTACTCTATTCTTGTAATAACTATAATGCCTTCCACTAGTATGACATTTTCAGCCTTTCAGTGTCCTCATTTCAGTTTCTAATTTTATGCTTTTACAACCCTGTAAGATTAGTAATGTGAACCCCAAGAAAAAATATATCTGCCAAGAAGGGCTTCTTGTGGTTAACTGGGACCACATTCATAAGCAGAGTCTAGCATCCATTGCTGACAGCATCCTCTGACACACCCAGCACTTCAGGGAAAAGCCACAGACTGGCCTCCCAGCCTCCTGCACTGTGCTCCTGCCACCTGAGTCAACCCTTACAAGAGAGTTGTTTTGTTTTGTTTTGTTTTGTTATTTTTAAAGATTTTTATTGGGGAATTGGGGGAAGGGGAACAGCGCTGGGGAATTGGGGGAAGGGGAACAGCAAGTTGCTGTCCTTTTGTTCTTCAGTCTAGTTGTGGAGGACGTTGCTTCACTGGCCCAAGTTGGCACCATCATTGCGCTCTTCCCGGGCGAGGCAGGTCAGTCGCTGGCCTCTGGACGGCCGCTCACTGCGGCTGCTGGCCGCTCACGCTGGCTGCTGGCCGCTCACGCTGGCTGCTGGCTATACACGGTAGCCCATGGCAACCCTGCTGCAGCAGGGGCTGCAGCCTATGCCATCGCCTCAGGGCAGCCCAGCTCCAGGTTGAGCTGTTGGTCAGCAAGGGCAGTGTCACGGGCCCTCATATGTGGGATCCGAACCAGGGCCCTCTGGCGTCCCAAGCCAGCTCTTAACCAATGCGCCACTCAGCCGGCCCACAAGAGAGTTTTTGATACGCTATTTCCTCAGTGGACTGAGACCTGCCTCTTCTGGAACTGTGTAGCTATTTCCTCATTTACATCTATACTCACCAATCAGAGCTGCTCCATGACAACCAATCAAAATGTGTGATTCCAACCAATCAGGACAGTGCCATTTGGATTCCTCAACTGCATAAAAATGGACTAATTGGAAACCAGGGTGGGAACTTTCTATATAAAAAGCGGACTCCCCTTATTCTCAGTGGAGCACAGTTTTGGTTTCCACCAGAGGCTGTATTTCTCTGGTTTGCAAACTGTTCACCTCAATAAAGCCTCTTCTTTTCTGCACCTCAGACTGGGAACTTTTGTTGACAGTAAGAAAAGTATGTCTCCCCTTTTCAATGAGGAAACCAAGAAAATAAGTTGTTAAGGGTCTTGTCTATGGTAACGAAACTACTCAGTAGTCAGTCAGGACTAGGATCTGTTCCTACCCTGGGCTCAACTTCTTTTTAACAGTAGCTAGTAGCCACATAATAGCTATGAAGCTCTTTTAATGTGGCAAATCTGAAATGAGATGTCTTGTAAATACATCCTGGACAGTAGATTTAGGATACTTAGAAAAAAAGTGAAATATTTTATTAGCAATTTTTACATTGACAACATGTTGAAATAATTGGGCTAAATAAAAATATGTTATTAAAATTAATTTTACCTGTTTTTTTTAATATGGCTACTAGGAAATTTTAAATTACAGATGTAACTTGCATTATATTTCTACTGGACAGGGTTGGTCTATACAATTCTTTTCTTGATTCATTTTTAAATGCATCCTCTGTTTTTAAAGCCTGATGCTGACTTTTAATGTTACTAACCACTGTATTTATTTTATTAAATTCTATAGACATTTGTTGAGTGCTTTTGTTGTGCAAGGAACTGTGTGGACAACAGGAAGATGAAAAAGACATTGTCCTTTCCTACTCTCCAGATATTCACAATAGAATCTGAGAGATAAAATGAGCACAGTACCTATAATTAGTGGAAGCTTATGGTTTTAGAGCACCACTGCCAGATGGGGGACTGAGAAAGAGGAATTTGGGCCTTAAAGAATGTATAGGATTTCAAAAAGCGGAGAGTTTAGCATGGGAATTTCAAGTGAACCATACCAACGAGTTTGAATTTTATCCTGCAGTTGATAGGGAGCCACTAAAAGTCTGAGTAACACAGTGTTATCAGAATTGTGGCTTAGGAAGATTGTTTTAACAGCATTTTATTGGGACAGATTGAAACTGGAGGAAATTGGACATGCAAAAGGCAGACACTAACATGAACCACAAGGGGGAGATGTATAGCTTTCTATACATCACTAATAGAGAACATGCATGATTTTTTTTTAATTAAATAAATAAATAAAATTACACTGCAGTCAAAGATCTCAATGGCTAGGTTCCTTGGTATGAACTGATTTTATGTTCTGAGGTATGAAAGGCAATCTACATATTTATGAGCATCTTTCTACCTTCCCAGAGTGATATGATACCTTGTAATTAAAATGAGCAAGTGAATAAATAGGTCATCTTATTCATAGTCACAAAATTTCAAGAGCTAATGGCTATCCACCCAATGAAGTTCCCCATTCAAATCTAATGAAGTTCAAGGAAGAGAGTCAGCAAATGAGACTATCAGGAGGAGGTAGATAGGACCAGAAATTAAAGTGTAATTATGGTAATAGGAATATGAAAGTCTCTGAGGTTGACAGGTGGAAGAAAGGAAAATGGAGGTTACAAAGCAGGGGATTAGCACCTAAAAGGAAGGACCGGGCCGGCCGAGTGGCGTGTTAGTTAAGAGCTGGCTTGGGACGCCAGAGGGCCCCGGTTCGGATCCCACATATGAGGGCCAGTGACACTGCCCTCTACAACTAAGATGCTGAATAACAGCTCAGCCTGGAGCTGGGCTGACAGGCGACCGCGTAGGCTGCAGCCACTGCTGCAGTGGGTTGCCATGGGCTACCGTGTGTAGCCAGCAGCCAGCGTGAGTGGCCGTCCAGAAGCCGTAGACTGATCTGCCTCACCCGGGAAGAGCGCAATGATGGTGCCAACTTGGGCCAGTGAAGCAAAGTTCTCCACAACTAGACTGAAGAACAAAAGGACAGCAACTTGTCTGTTCCCCTTCCCCCAATTCCCCAGCACTGTTCCCATCCCCTAATGCCCCAATAAAAACCTTTTTAAAAAAAAAGGAAGGACCAAGTAGTGGTATAAAATAAAAAAAAGTTACAAAATATCTATTTTCTCCTAGGTAATTATGTAAAATAAAGTTTATAGGAACCATTTAAGGATTACCTTCTAATAGAATGTCCTCTTAATAAACATGTGATATCAATAATGTATGTCAAATATACCTACATGTTGCAGTATATGCATGAAACTATCTCTTGGTGAAAGGAATTCATTTCTGTAACTCTAAATGGTAAAGTGGTTCAATTACATATGCTAAACTACATCCCCAGGACAAGATTAAAGTTTTCCCCTAAGAATGCAGTTTAAATCTTTTTCTAACATCCCCTTTCTAGTACCTTTTTTCTTTTGCCTTTTGTGAAGCCCAAAGCAAAGAGGCTGGAAGGGTGAAATGCTGAGCCTAAAGGGTTTAAAGGGGTGAGGAAATACCCCAGAGCCTTTATGGTATTACTATCAGACCACTTTCACAGGTGGAGGGAAGTTCATCTCCAAGCATAGAGCTCATCTGCTTGGTGAAGGTATGTGTCATTCTTTCCATTATCTCAGGGGAAATGTGACATAGGAGCAATTGTCTTTACTGCATATCACCTGCCTGGGATGAATGAATTAGCAGCAATTCTGGGTTAACACTGTGAACACAGCTGAGCCTAGCTGAGGGGGTTAGGACCACTTTTTTTTTTTTTTTTTTAGTTCACTGGCCAAGTTGGACTTTCTTCCCTTTGCAGTTCTCATAGCTATTCAGATTGTAAACTCCAGCTTTTAAACACTTGGCATTTAAAAGCAAGGGAATAGTTACTGTTTCCTCTTGATTCTGTTTTCTTCAGCTCGCCTCGCTTTTCACATACAGATGATCATTTCCATATACAATTTTCACAACATGTGTGAAAATCTCGGATGTAGTGGCCTTGGGGGAAATATTATCTCTCAAATCTTACATACATTGGGATGAATTTAATAATCAAAAGGTAACTGGGTTTTAAATTTACTTTTATTTCTAATGTGTGCCTGAAGGATATAGTAAGACTCGGAGCAGACTTTTCCCTGCCACCTGTATCAACTCTGAGAGGTGAAAGAGTATGGAATTTTCAGAGAAGCTATAGGAGTGAGGAAAGGGAAGTCAAGAGACTCCTATTTTGTCCTGGAGAGTGGCCAGCGGAGGCAAGGCTTACTTCAAGGTAATTCAGGCACAAAATCCATAGGAATCAGGAGCTTGGGTAGTTTTGAAAAGAGTAGTTTTAACTTGGAATGGAGAAGGGGTACATAGAAACTGCAAGGAATATTTGGGAAATGACATGGTGATTTAAAGTTAAGATTTTAGATTCTGGTCCTAATTGTATTTTAATAACAGTAGGACCATATGCAAGTTGCTGATTGGCTGGACTTCAGTGGTCTTATCTGTAAACTAATGACAATGGTAAATATACCTGTCTCACATGGTTTTATAAAATGATACACAAATGGTTTAGGTATATGAGGATATACAGATGACTCAAGGGTGCTGAGAAAAATAATAGGTCATAAGCATGAGGTCTAAGGTAAAGGCAGGATAATTAGAAACAGGGGATTGGTAATGACTAACAGCCTGCCCAATGTGTGACTGTGTATCTAGCTGAATTGGGTAATATGAGACTGTGTACTTTAATTTGTACAAGGTGGTTTGTATGCACTTAAAAAGACTGAGTGAGCATGTTGTGTTGGAGAGGACACCGTGGGGGCAGAGTTGTGTTAGGGAGGAAAACCATAGAAGATGGAGACAGAGCAATAAGCAATAAGACTAGACTCCTCAGAAAACAGACTTGGAAAGTCACCCAAAGATACAAAGAGGCGGGGAGCCCTATTCACAGATTCCCAATCCTTCTTCTGGTTCCTTGTACTTCTTTCTCTCGACAAAATCTTCTTTGAGAGCTAATGAGAAAGTACATACCAAGGTTTGAGAGAACTGAGGCATATTATTAAGCAACTACCTAAGACAGTGCCAAGAATGTAACAATTAAAATAGATCTCATCATGTCACTGCTTTAAAAAACTCCATGATTCCCCACTGCCGTCAGGATAAAGACCAAATTTCTAACAACAGCATTCTAAGCCTTTTAACATTTGGCCCTCGTCTGCTTCTCTCACGTCATGTCCCGCCGTTCCCCACCTCTTCTTCTGCTCTTCTGTCCATGTCATAACACATTACCGATTTATAGTCTCACCCAAGTTCTCATGGCCCTAACCACATCAAATTCTTTCAAGTTTTCTTTCTAGCTTTTGGTGTGCTATTCCCTCTGCCCAGAATGGCCCTGTCGCTGCTGTTGAAGTCATAGTTAATCTTTCTGACATGGTTCAAACATCACCTATTCCATGAAGAGCAGATAAAGGTTCCCATTCTAAACTCCTATAATATTCACTCCACTATTTTATTTTATGTTTGTATTCATTCCACTCTTACGGAATGTACAGCCGCCACTTGACTGGGAACTGCTTGAGAACAATGCTTGTTTCCCAGCTTTTAACATTTTCTGATTGACACCCAGTGAGTGCTCAGTAATATTTTTTGATTGATTACAAAGCTGAACACACGATTTCACCCATTCCACCACCTACCCCAAGTTCTATGGCCCAAAGCGGCCACCATTCCACTTATCTCATCTAGATGTCACCCTGTTCACTCTAGGTCATTGCTTTCAAAGTTTTTAATATTTGAGAAGGAAACCAAATTTTTTTAGGAGAAGGGGTTTGGGTTTAAAAAATTGTTTTAAGCCCCATATCCTCCAATTACTCACCAAGAATTTATTGCTAACTCATGTCTTCGTGCTGTGCCCACCAAAAGGAAGATTGTGCCTCAGGCGTGGATGATTCAACAAAGGAGCACAAGGTGCCCTAATATCATCATTCAGTTTAACACCTCATTGCTCTCTAGGAAATGATCTGTAAACTTAGAGTTCCATTTGTCACCTCATTCCTGGAAATTCAGCAACATCTTCCTGACTTTAATTGGTTCTATACACTATTTTGTCTTTTTCTCTTATACATAATTGGATCCATGGTGGTTTGTTGATTTGGGTTGAAAGAGGGTAGATGACTCTTCCACCAGTGTGGTTTCTTAGTCCTCTCTCACCAATTCAGTTAATACTTGAGATGCCTACATCAGAGAACCTTTCATTACAAAATTTAAAATAGTGCTCAAAATGTAAATATACCTGGAAGAAGTAATCTGCTAATGTTAAATGCTCGGGAATTCAATTTGATTCAATTCATACAATGTTTGGAGTACCTGCTTTATGCCTGCCTTCAAATAGCTTACAACCTGGGGTCGGGGTGGGAGTGGGGGTGGAGAAAAACAATGATCATAATTAGTGTAATAACTGCTCTTAGGGATGCCAGTGGGGCCCAGAGAAAGAGCAGGCATCTCAGTCTGAGAGAGGTTGGCAAGAGGAGGCACACCGTGTCAGCAAAGATTTTCCAAAAGAGCCCGTGCTTCGGCAGACTTTATGGACATTAGGGGATGTTGAGCAGGGTATTCCCAAGACAGGGAGAATAACATGTGCAAAAGTACAGAGACATGGGCAAACATGTTTGGAAGGCTGGTGCATAAAGTAGGTAGCCTAGACCTAAGTAATGTTCAGCCCTTTCACAGGAAGGATAAAATTTCGACCATCAAGTCAGGGGAGACTGACGTCATAATTATGCCTAACACAGCCCTGATGGAAGTTATCATGTAATGGATTTTAAAATTGCTCAGGCTTCTTCCTAACGTATCAGTGTCACATTTTCCACCAAAGTGGCTGTGTGGAGACATACACAGGTAGATTCACATCCCAACTCCGTCACTTATTAGCTGTGACACATTGGGCAAGGTACTTCTCTGTGCCTTTGTCCTTCTTTGCAAAATGGGAATACACCTACCTCTTCCAGTCGCTGTGAGAATTAAAGGAGATAATCTACTTAGCACAGGGCCTGATATATGTATTAAGTATTTCAAAAATATTGGCTATGTTGATGAAAATGAGTCCAGAGAATCTAATAAAGATATAAGGATAAGTGATTGGTAATCAAGGGATGGCAATTAACAGCAGCCCCAGAGAATCCCAGAGGTAGAAGAACTCCCAAACTGTTATCTAATATACTCCTCTGCATCTAAGAAGATCAATGCTTAAATCAGCAGTATTAGGCCCTGCCTGCCACCAAGGGCCCTAAATATATCTGAAGAAAGATGGGAGAGGGGAGAGGACAAAATGAAATCACCAGCAGAAAGAAGGGAATAAGAGGAAGCAGAATGACCAGACAAGGGAGATAGGAAATACACTACGGAGGCCCATCTGTTGCATATCCCTGGATTAAATCTTCCAAAGACAATGACTTTCTTCGAGATAAAAAGAACCAGATGAAAGGTTTGGTAACTACAAGAGGTCATATATTTAATACTTCCAGAGAGGTCTAGGTATAAAAAGATCCTAAGTAGAAGGAAGAAGGACATCTTGGGAATGTTTGGGAACTCTTTCTAGGGAACTCTTCATCGAACACTGGAGAATATGAGAATTTCTAGATAGGTCATTGTGTTTATCAAGAATGCTGATGTCAGAGGGCCGGCTGAGTGGCTCAGTTGGTTAAGAGCTCGCTCAAGAGTTTGAGCTCTGAGCAACAGTGGTTCGAGTCAGCCCAAGCTGAGCAGCCGCGGAGCTGCCAACAGGTGGCGGGATGGCTCAGCTAAAAAAAAAAAAGAATGCTGATGTCAGGAGGGGCTCAGAGACTGCTACCTGATAGAAGCAAGAACATTAGGACAGGGGCCGGCCAAGTGGCTCAGTTGGTTAAGAGCTCTCTCAAGAGTGCGAGCTCTGAGCAACAGGGTTGCCGGTTCGATTCCCGGCAAGAACTGAGCTGCTGCTGAGCTGCCAACAGGTGGCAGGATGGCTGGCTCGGCTAAAATAAATAAATAAACAAACAAACAAATAAACATTAGACCAAAGGTTTACAGATGAAATCTCTATGAGAACCAAATTTTAGAGGAGTAATCTTAGAAGGCAAAATTCCTTAAATGACTCCATGTAAAAAATAGATGAATGCGAGTCACCCACTTGGCAGGAGGGATTTTGGTAAGGCCGAAACCATCAGAGTTTGAAGAAAATGGTTTTTCTTCCAGGAGCTTTTCAACATCCACTCATATCCCCATTTGATTTTGACTTGATGATCTTCGGTAACATGGCTCTCTGTTAAATATTTACTCCTGAGAGATGATTTTATCCTAATTCTTTCTTTCCCACACGTCTTTCATGTTTTCAGTTTGTGTTCTAGTTTATTTTTGGAGCCTGAGCTCTCATGGCTGTGTGCTGTCTTTTTCTGTCTTTAGGCCTTCTTATTTCTCCTCTGGTTAATGGTAGGTTAGCAGGGATAATGGGGCCAGATGTTAATTAAGCAAAATAAGTCAAGCAAATCAAAACTGCCAAATATTTGGTTTCAGGTTAGTTAGCCACAGCAGCATTTTCTTAGATGCGGTTGTATTTTGATGTGTTACGTAAGTTCTCTGGTTGGGGCTGTCAGCTTTCTTCGGGAGGCATCACGACAGAGCAATGGAAAGGGGATGCATTCGAGATAGAGAGCAAGGACATTACTAAGTAACAAGGCAGAAACATGTGTCAGAGGCCACGACCCAGCCCTCACCTAAAACTCGAGGAAATTTTTTGATGTTGATATCTCTTTCTAGGGACATAGAGAATTTTGTCTTCCTGCCAGAATGATAATTGGGTGGATTTACTGCTTTTGAAAGTTTACTTGTAGCCCAAGTTTCATTTCTAAATAACAGTAAAGATACCATCACGATGAACAAGCAATTTTTAGTGTATATTATATGCAAGATGCTGGCCAGGTACCAGGTAAACAAAGAGGCAGAACATATCATTTGTACTCAGAGGATTTACTATTTTTAAGAGATAAAACATGTAAATTTAAATGCATACATACATTTTTAACAAACAAAAACTGCCAGGTAGGGGCCAGCCGAGTGGTTCAGTTGGTTAAGAGTGCGAGCTCTGAGCTACAGGGTCGCCGGTTGGATTCCCACATGGGCCAGTGAGCTGCGCCTGAGCTGAGCTGCTGCTGAACTACCAATAAGTGGCAGGATGGCTCAGCTGGTGAGAGCGTGTGCTCTTAACAAGGTTGCCGGTTCTACTCCCACATGGGATGGTGGGCTACGTCCACCCGCAACTAAGATTGAACGTGGCACCATGATCTGAGCGGCCACTAGCTGCTGACTGGTGGCCAGATGGCGACTAGATTTGGAGCTGAGTTAGCTGTGCCCTCCACAACTTAGACTGAAGGACAACAACTTGGCTGTTCCCCTTCCCCAATTCCCCAATAAAATCTTTAAATAAAACAAATAAACAAAAAAACCTGCCAAGTAGTACGTACTGAGTGCCAAATGAATAATATATTAGTAGCTGATTATATGCCTTAGTTTGTCTTGGATAGTCTCAGTTTATATCTGTTGTTTCAGATTAATTGTGCCCCCTTTAATTCTCAAACATCACAGTTTGAATGATACATCATATGTCACTTTACTTACAGAATAATGCCCTAAGAATTAAGGGGTGGGAGTGATTATCAATAGCTAGAGCAGTTGGTGGGGCTGGTAGAACTTGAGTTGGGCCTTGAAGGAAGAGTTAGAGCAGAGGGCATTCTGCAGGAGAATATCAAGAACAGAGGCATGAAAATGGATATGGGGATAAAGACAGCTATGGCACAGCTTCAGGGGACACTGTTCACATAATGTTCTCTGTGAATGGTGCCCTCTGGATTGTGTAAATGTTGGCTTTAAGGACATGTCATATTTGGGGAGCAATTGCAAGATCACATTAGCTGGAGAAGCGAATTGTGTAGAGGACTTGTGTGCAATAAGAAAAGTAGCATGCCAAGAACAGATAGTGGAGGATATTAAATGCCAGATTAAGAAATTTCAATTTTATCCTGTAGTGGATTGGAATATAACTAAAGAGTTTTGAGCAAGGAATGATACCTACAACAAAATGGTTTGAGAAGATTAATATTCCCAACTAAAGTGTTCAATGTATTGAAAGGAGAAGAAAGAAGAAGAATTAGTTCCAAAAGTGTTGGAAATGCTCAAGAGAGATGATAAGAGTCTACAGTGGAGGCAGTAGAAAGGTATATGAAGAGACAGACTTAAGGAGTTTGTAAAAGCAGGAGTGATGGAGTGTGATGACTGGCTAACTATACAAGGAAAGGAAACAATCAAGAATGACTCAAGATTTAGAACCTGAGTACTGAGGCAAATGATGGTATCATTGATGAATGTGTAGGGGTGGTTAAGAGAAGTTAGCGTTTGGAGGGGAATAGATAAGCTCTCCTTCAGATATAATGAGTCTGAGACACCCATTTGGAAATGTCCAGCGGGAAATGTTAAATTGGAACTGAGACAGGTGGTGATGACTAGGGATGTAGATTTAGGAGTTCTGTGGAGCGTTGAATAATTGAATAAAAAAGGTTTCTCCTTCAAGATCATAAATAGTAGACAGCCCGAGATTATCCCTTGGGTTGCAATTATATTTTGTCGAGTAGGAAGGAATACAGCTTGCAAAGATAGCTGAAGAGAGATCCCAGAAATGGAAGGAAGCAGGATGGTGTGTAGTCAAGAGGGCCAAAGGAAAAGAAAGTTTCAAGCTTGAGACGTTGATCTACAGAGCTAAATGTTGGAAAGAGGGCAAGGAGGACTAAGACTTAAAAAATCCATAGTTTTTGGTAGTGAGGATGATGTGGGGTCTTTGGAGGGAACTATGTTATTGTAGTCATAGAGGTGGACTCCGTGTTTTATGGGTTGAGGGATGAGCGATGGTGATTTAAGGTATATCTGAATGAAGGCTGATCTTGTGATAAATTTGGTAGTAAATGGAGGAAATAAATATAATGAAAGTTCAAGAAATAGCCAGGATTAATTAAGGAACGCCTTTTTTTAACTTTTATTTATTTTTATTTTTAATTAAAGTTTATTGGGGTGACAATGGTTATTAAAGTTACATAGGTTTCAGGTTTACGATTCTGTAATACATCATCTATATATCACATTATGTGTTCACCACCCAGAGCCGGTCCTCCAGGAAGGACTTTTTAAAGGATACGATAAGGAATTTATGTTCCGTGTTGGACTATAGATAGCACTTTATTTGCTTGGAATGAATTGTGATTTTTCAAATTGTACCTTTCTTCCTCTGAATTCCAAGCAAGCAGCTTACTAGAGCAAGGGAGGAAGAAAATACAGATAGGAAAATAACTGATAAAGGAGTCAACAGTTAGTCATCAACAGGTGATTAAAGTAGACCTAATCTCTTCCATGTAGCTGGACCCCTTTCGGTTCAGGCAGAAATTATATGTATCTATAGGTGAGGCACACATCATTTAAGTTAGGAGAGGACATTTCTAAAATACTGTGGAGTTTTAGTTTTTTTGTTTGTTTGTTTGGTTGGGTTTTTTTGAGGGTTCTCTAAATCCACCAATTAACCCCCCAGTTAAAAAAAAACCCAGTGGCCTACAAATTTCCCAGCCTGACATCCATCCCACTTTCCACTTCCTTGTCCATCATCCTAGTTCAGACCCCAAAAGTTCTCACCTTGCCTACTGTAACTGCGTCTCCTGTCTCTCTCCACGCCAACTGTCCTACGCACTGCTGCCAGGTTAATTTTCCTAAAGCACAGCTCTGATCCTATCTGTGCCTTGCTTAAAATCCTTCAACAAACTACCATTGTCAACTGAATTAGGTACAGGCTGCTCACCCTGGCTTTTAAAGCCAATCATAATATGGCTTTGGTTTACCTTTTCTGTCTTTTCACAATTTCCTTATAGGCATGAAAAAGAAGGAGTCACTGGGTTCTTTCTATCCGAAGTGGTCATGTGAAATTTCCCCATGAAAACAACAGGGGATTCCCATGGAAAGAAGGTAAAAGGTGTGGAGGTCATTTTTCACATCCTGGTAAATGTGATCTTGCTGTCTGAACCCTCCTCCAAAATGGCATTTACCAAATTCTGCATTCTATCAGAGTAAATTGTGAGCTTCTTCTTTCTCTACCCTATAGAGTGAGGACAAAAACCACATGGTCCTCATCTTTGATCTCCTCCAGGGTCTAGTACAATGCCTTGCATTGGGGACATTAAATACAGTTTTTTTAAATTCGCTGATTACACTGAAGAGAGGTTGTAGGCTGTTAAAAAAAAAACAACTCTGCCTTTGCCCACTACCTCTCAACGTGCCATTCTTCCTTCCTATGAAGATGTTTTTATATTTCAATGTAGCAACTGCACGACATTTACATGGCTATAATGGCATTGTATGTTGGATTATAAGTAGCTATATAGAAGACAGGAGCCTTTTATGGTTTAACCTAGTGTGCATGGAATGCTCAATTTAAAGATTTGTGTGCATAAGCTCTTAATAAATGCCTTATGATAATAATTTTAATGATAAATTCACTTGCAGAAGGTTATTTTACAAATCAAGGGTTCTTAAACAAAGTGGAATTGTATGTGAAATTATTTATAAAAATGTCCATTCTTCTCTGGAGAGAGGGTCCGTAGCTTCAGATTCTCACAGGAGTCTGTCACCCAGAAAATAGTAAAAACCATTCTGATGATCAACACATCTATGGAATTGTTTTTACTTTGTCCCCATTTATTACTTGCAATGGAATTTTTACAAGTATTAGTAGTTGTTCATAGACAATAGAACCAACACAAATATAATCACTTAGAATAATTCCTGATGCTGCTTTCAAACCTCTACTCTGTCCCCACTAATGCTAAGTCTTATCTTTGGCTGGATTGAAGAACTGAATAATGCAATCTCAGGCATGGTATATAAGAACCTTACCAACTGTCACATATATCTTCCTCTTCCCTCCTTTTAGTATTAGGAGGCCTCTGCTATTTTCACAGGGGATTTTTACCCTGACACTCACTATCAAAATTTCCGAGTAACCCCGTCTTTCTCATGCCAACACTTCTGGTTGCTGATCCCACAGTTTTAGTTAAGAGGAATAAAATCTCTTAACAGGGCCAGTCTCAGACACTAGCTCCATTCGCTTTTTCTAGTGAACTTAAAAAAAACAGAGTGGGAAGCAAACTTTTGGTTTATTATTAAAAACCTGCTTCCTGTTTAATTTTCTGCAAAAGCTGTCTCCCTCTTGCTGATTATTAATGATGTTTCAGTATCTTTCTCCTTCCTGTCTTATTTCCTTTGGGATTCACTTCCCCCAGTGACTTAATTTAGGTAATTCTCTAATTAGTGCAACTTCTACTCCAGCAGATTTCCTGGGCTTTCACATCAGTGTTTTTCCATATGATAAAGTCTATTAACAAGGCTCTGGACTTTCAAGAAAAGGGAAGCAGTCATTTAATGTGATGGGCTCTACCTCATTTGCCCCCATCTTCTGATACAACTTCGTTAGCTATCTGGGAGCTTCTTCAGCAGATAATTCCATCAACATAGAATTAGGGCTGAGCTGTGGCATCAAACCTGAGAGCTGAACAGATTCATTTCCCAGGGGATACTGTCCATACCATCACTATAAGCAACAAAATATATATTTTTACCCAACAAAGACACTATCCCTTAGAATGTATTTTTTTAATGCCATTTTTCCAGTAGTGATATAGATTTGTCTGTCCTGATGCATTCAATTTTTTCTTCCAATCCCCAAGCCTTCTCCAGACATGATTAGGAGTGTAATCTGGGCTATGGAACCAAAAAAACAAACAAACAAACAAAAAACTAAATAAACCACAACAGACTATCTGACCTGACATTCTCAGCAATGTTTCTCAGCCTTTACTATACATTGGTAACAACTGTGGAGCTTTAAAAAAATTGACACTCCAGTCTCATCCCCAGAGATTCTGATCTCGGTTGGGGGTGTGGCATAAGCAGTGGGAATTTTTAAAAGCTAAGACAGCAGGAGACAAGGCATGAGAACCTGCCTTCTAAAATAATCAGCTGGATTAGCGCATTCAGTTTCAATCAATGAAGCCAAAACAGTGCTATCTTCATGATGTCATAATACTGTCATAAGACGCAGTGGTTCTCAACCTTCCTAATGCCACGACCCCTTAATACAGTTCCTCATGTTATGGTGACCCCCAACCATAAAATTATTTTCGTTGCTACTCTATAACTGTAATTTTGCTACTGTTATGAATCGTAATGTAAATATCTTTTTGTTTTCCGATGGTCTTAGGCGACCCCTGTGAAAGGGGTCGCGACCCACAACTGCTGCATAAGAGAGTAAAGAGCAGAGTTCACTTGAATTTATATAGCGAAAACTGTCTTAGATAGGAACTAGCAAGTAGTTAATAATGTAATCTTCCCTTTGTACTTTGTGGTCATCTTTTGTCACAAAGTTTTCATTTTACTGCTAAAGCCAAATTATTTTTTGTATATTGGGATTTACTGGGAAGCCGCTTAGTGATGTCTGGTCAATAGGGTCATTATTTAATTTGTACACTTTTGAGAGCACAAAGGAACACTCACTATTAATGATTCTGCCAGGACAAAACATGTGAATTGTCTTAGGGAAACGGGCATATGGTCACCCTGTGGTCACCGTGTCTTCTGCGGGATCCAGGAGGACAGCAAGAATCTGTAACGTGGCTTTACTAACTAAAGCAACCAGTAGTAACTGTGTCCTTATCCTGATTACTAAAGTCATCAGTATTGTTGTTATATGTGCCTATCTATTATTGTTTAGCATTATACCAGGCACCTTGGGCAATAGGAGAGAATCTGAGGACATGCTTTTAAGTATTGGGCGTTATATACAATCTAGTTGGGAAGAGACGACTAATACATGAAGATGCTCTGGTAAATAAAATGCAAGAACCTCCTCAAAAATCCTTTCAGGAAGCAGAATATGATAAATAAAATAAAAAATAAATATATTCATTAAAAAATACTACCCTTAATTATATACGGGCTGTCCTTTGACTTAAAGTGATTCCATGTACAGTTTCCCACCATGGGCCTCACAAGCCCCCAGCACTTCCAGCAAACAAAGGCCAGTTGACTTCCTGAGCTGCTCTGGGTTTGAAATTTAGAAATTCTCTTCTTTGTGGGCATATCTCCTCTCCCAGGTACTCTCTCTAGCTCCTGGACTGTTAACCTATATAGCCATTGACCCCCAAATTAAATCAAGAAATTTAATTTTAGCAAAGAAGGCATGATATAATTGATGACACACAAATATTCTTGAACAACATGGGGATTAAGGGGTGCTCAGCCCCTGCACAGTCAAAATCCTTGTGTAACTTTTTTTTTTTTAAGTTTATTGGAGAACAGTGTGGTTTTCCAGGACCTATCAGCTCCAACTCAAGTCGTTGTCTTCAATCTAGTTGTGAAGGACACAGCTCACTGGCCCATGTGGGAATCAAACTGACAACCTTAGTGTTATGAGCCTGCACTCTAACCACCTGAGCTAACCGCCCACCCACCTTGTGTAACTTTTGACTTCTCCAAAACTTAGCTGCAGTGGTCCCTCAGTATCCGCAGGGGATTGGTTCCAGGACCCCATGCAGATACCAAAATCCATGGACGCTCAAGTTCCTTATATAAAATGACCTAGAACAATGCATACAGTCAGCCCTCCGCATCCTCATGGAAAATACTGTTTTCCATCTGTGGTTGGTTAAATCTGTGGATGCAAAACCCAGGGATAGGAAGGCTGACTGTATAGTTATTGAAAAAATCCACATATAAGTGGACCAGTACAGTTCAAACCCATGTTGTTCAAGGATCCGCTGTAATATGGAACCAGTAATTTAAGTTGGCGGCAGAAGGATCCCTCAAGTAGAGTGCATCAAAAGCTTAGTTCAGTGGGTCTCACAGATCTTTCATCTCACTAAGACCCTCCTGCTGGGTGTTGTAGCCACGCCCCAGATTTTTTGAATGACAGCTAACTACAGTGTTGACGTATATTTAATTTATGATCTTCCACAAGATTTTGTTTTCCTGCCAATTTTCAACTTGGGTCAAAACTGTCGTTCATCATTTTGTATTTAGGAAGCTTATTCTTCCTCCTTTGCTGGCATATCATGTACAGATCCCTATTTGATTTAATCTGTTGTCTAATAATTAGTTTTGCATTTTTCTCAAATTTGTTTTGAGTGATAAGTCTAATTATCAAGATTGAGTAGGCAACCTGAGGAGACTCAAATAATTAAAGCATGGTAGCAAAGGAAATAAAGTTATGGGATTAGTCCCATCATAAGATGGTCAGCCTGGGATTGGATCCAATGGCCAGTCTAATAGCTTGACAAATCTTCCAATCGTGCATGGAATGGATGGGTGAGGGAGTGAACACCAGTCGGGCAAATCCGTCTCCCATCACTGGTAATGACTGAGATGGTTGAGAAAAACAGATCAGCTGAGCCCAACTTGTGTAACAAGAACAGTTCTTTACCTTTGTGGCACATATTTCATTATCTGAGATATTAATGAAAATATTCAGACATTGTTTTCCTTTATTTCACTGCTGTTTTGTTCTTGCCTGAGACTTATTCTCTATCAAAACTTGCTCACAGTAAAGGATTTAATAGTTGCTATTTACACTTTACTATATTTTCCTCAAATTGAAAATAATTTTCTTCTTTATTATGAAAATATACTATGCTTATAAAGTACCTAAACTTTATAGAAAAATAGAGAAGTAAGAAATACTCTTAATCTTACCATCTAGAAATAATAAAATTTTTAGGAGTATATTTCCTGATATAAAATACTGTGTTAGTCAAAAAGAAATTATTTGAAGCCTACTTAAAAAAAAATCCACAGTATGTCATGACATCTTTCCCCGTCAATAAATATAAACCCCCATCATCACTTAACTGGCTACATAGAATTTATGTGTGTGTGTATGTGTATGCATACACACTGTAGCTGGTTTAACCAATTCCATTTTGACACACATGGATTTCCAATTTTCATTTTAATGAACACAATAATGAATATCTAGTATGTTCTTACTATCAATGTTAAACATAGGTAGAGCTAAAAGAATCCTTAGAGACTAGCTAGTTCAATGCCATCATTTTGCAGCAGAAAAACAGGCATAGAGTGATTAAAGTGGGAGTAGAATCCATGTCTTTTGACTCGAGGACTACTGATCTTTCCAATCTACCCTGCTACCCTTTTTAAAAAATTGCTTGGCTATTAAAACGTCACTAAGTTGGCACTGAGTTTTTCTTACTCCAATAGCCAAAAGACTGTACCTTAAAAGCTAACTCTTTCCAGGTCATTTGCATTTGAATGTTTGTGGTTAGTTATGAAATAAGTTAGCAGAGCCCTACGAGTATATAATCTTTGGAATGAGGGCAGAGAATATCTCAAGTACCTGAAATCATATGGGCAGGGTCCTACTTATCCATTTCTGGCAGTATCTGGTATAGGCGAAGAGTGGGAGTTGAGAAATAGGATTAGTTAGTAGCTGGGGTCAGTGATAGAATACCGATGCTCACAGCTTTGAAACCCTTCCAAAAGAAGAGTCTACAGCTTCCACTTATTTCAGTTTCTGCTATGGAAGGTCCAAACCTGGATGTTTAATTAAGTGTATTTTGATTATTAAGATGGTGATGGAATAGAGCAAGCAGCACAGAGTTGTTACTTGCACATGCTCAGCATAATTTGGTGCTAAACTATTGATTTAATTATTGACTTAAAATATTAGGCTATAATATAGATCATCTATATTAAATATCATGGGAATCTGTTAATTTAAAAATTATGGGACACCACTTCCTGGATAAATAACTCTAGAATAAGAGATTTGGAGTTCTATGTGATTTTTGGAAAATTACTCAAACTCTAAGTTTCTTGGTTTCTTTATCTAGCAAAATGGATAATGATAGCAATTTACTTCATAAAATTGAATAGAAATGTTTATATGGCATTTGGCAAAAAGAGAATGATAAATAATCTTTTAAAAACAGAGTTAGTCATACACAAAGGAAAACAAGGAAAAATGTTTTTTATAAGAACCAGTTATTTTATAAAATAAATCATGTTTGAGTTGAATCAAAGTTTCTCGTGGACTTTAAACTATTGAACAGATATTTAAACAGAAGTTGAGCAGCTGCAGAGATATCCCACAGAATAGAAAATGAGATGAATTTGCAGAGGTAATGGAGTGTTTTATTGCAAAATCTTTTGAAACTTTATTAAAATTGTCCCAAAGGTCTTCGTTAATATTATGAAAAAAATATTTGTGAATTTGGAAACTGCTTATGAACAAATAAAGACAACTTAACACAACCGTTTATGCTGGCAATAATTATCACATAAACACAAAAATGTATAATCGGTTGAATTGTTAGAATTCTGCCATTCCTTATTAACAGACTTGATTTTTAAATTATATTTTCTCCCCTTGAGTTCCTGGCTTGATAAATATTCATAAAGGAAGAGAACAAAGTTTTCAGGCTGAGGTGCTCTAGATTATCCACGTACAGATTCTCCCCTTTGTGGAATACTCAAGATAGTTAATGTCAAAACAACTTCAACCCACTGCTTGTAATGCTCTTTGATCCACCTTTCTATGTTCTTAATCCTGTGTGCCCAAGGCTTTGGCATATTGGAGTGTGGGGCCCAGAGCAGGGCCACTGCCCAAGGATTAAGTCTGAAATGGCAGTGAGAGGATGAAGCAGACAGAGATGAAAGACTGCATAGCTGAACCATCACTTGCGTATTTGCTATACCTCATTATGAACGAGACATTGGAAGATACTAACCTCCTGCTCCTATAGGTGAACCGAGTGATAGGTTTGAACATAAGACCTAATTAACTCCATTTTTCACCCACAGACACTAAGCTAAGTACTAATATGAATGTGCCAGGGTCGCTGAGGAGCTGGTGAAATTTAGGCACAAATATTGCCAATTATGTCACAGGGAATCTGAATTCATTTAAATAACTTTACTCAAACATAAATAGGAAAGTGAATCTCACGGGGGGGGGGGGAATCACAAATATGTATTTTTAAGCCAAATAGAAATGACTTTGGATTACCTACTTTGTTGTTGATCTCCAAGACTGCCACCCTCTTTTAATTTCCACGATTTGCTTGTTCATTAATTCATTGTATTCACTCATTCACTTATCAGGCCCTTCTGCCTTTAGTAAGTACATGTTGTGTATTGGGTGCTGGGCTAAGTGCTGGGAAAGTTAAAACTTTATCCCGAAGCAGTGGGGAGCCACTGGGTGATTTGAAGCCGTAGCTGGCATGATCAGGTTTCCTTTTCAGAAGCTGGACTTTGGCTGCTGTGTGGAAGAAGAATGGAAGGAGGGTGAAACTGGAGAATGGGAGAGCAGGTAGCAGGCTAACGGAAAACAATTCATGAGGTGAGGCGTGGGCTACGGGCTGGATTGCTTCCCTCCCAAATTTATGTGTTGAAGTTGTAACCCCCTGTACCTCAGAAAGTGACCATATGTGGACATAAGGCCTATAATGTGGCAGTTAAGGTAACATGAGGTCCTATGGCTGGGCCTAACCCAATATGACTGGCGTCCTTAGGAGAAGAGGAGAGTAGGACACAGACATACAGAGGGAAGCCCCTGTGAGGACAGAGGGAGAAGATGGCCATTTACAAGTCAAGAAGAGAGGCCGCAGAAGAAACAACCCGGTCAACACCTCCATACCTGATTTCTAGCTTCCAGAATAGTGAGAAATTTCTATTGCGGAAGTCACCTGATCTGTGCTATTTGTTATGGAAGCCCTCGCAAACCAATACAGCTTGAACACAGCAACTGCAGAAGAACATCAGCACCTTCAGGTCCAGTTCATCAGCACATCCCCTCATTAGCCTGCTATGACGTCTGCACAAGCTCACATCCCATAGGCAGCAGAAAATCTAATCCTGAAAAGGGAGGAAAAGCCCAGGAAAAGCTATACAAGGAAAATAAATGAACAAACAAGATAGAAACAGACTCACAGATACAGAGAACAAATTGACGTTTGCCAGGGGGGAGAGGGAGGTCAGGGAGCTAGGTGAAAAAGGTGAAGGGATTAAGAAGTACAAATTGGAAGTTACAAAATAGTCACGGGAATGTAAAGTACAGCATAGAGAATACAGTCAATAATGTTTCAACAACTGTGTATACAGGTGGGTACTACACCAATCAGGGGAATGACTGCATAAATTATATAAATGCCTAACCACTATGCTGTATGTCTGAAACTAATATAAAATAATATTGAATGTCAACTGTAACTGGAAAAAAAAAAAGATGCTCATCCATTCCAAAGCCTGGCTCCTGATTCCATGGACTAGGATGTAAGCCTTGTTCTTCTGCTTCTTTCCATTATTGGTGGAGGGAAATTTGAAATTGGTGCCACCTGCTCCTTCAGAGGGCGGTCAGTTTGGTACTTGCATGCTTGCTGCAGGTTTTCAGGTTCCTTCCAATGACCATTCTTTTTGAGGCACCTGAAGTTTGGAAAGTTTGTTCCTTGGTCCTTGGCTCCTCTATATTGTAAATGGCCGGCTTTTCCAATTGGTCTTGCTGCTGCTTTGTCTTTGGGAGAGTGGAGGGTGTGGTTCCCCCAAATGTTTCCAGAAACAGAATGGAAATTTCAGCTTAGTTTCATGAAATGCATCTCTTGGTAAAAGGGTAAAGAAAGAAACTAACGTTTTTTTGAGCTCTAGGCACTATTTTTCTGTACATTACCATGAGTTCTCGATTCCTCCATTGTCAGCAGGGGTTTGAATGAGTCGAACATCAGCTAAGTTCAAATTTATTTGGTTTAGCATGTCTGTTCTTAAGTAGCTTTCTGATATGTATGTTCATTTCTAAGTGAAAGCAGTTTTTTAATTTATTTCAAACAAATAACTTTGGTTCTGTGATTCAGTAAAAAGTAGTTTTTTAGGATTAATTTAATTCGAGGCACAGCAGGTTATCGAGTTTATTATAGTTTTGGTTTATTATTTCACTTTATTCAAGTCCTTAGATTTTATAAACAAAACCATAAACTTTAAACTGCATATAAAACTGTAAATTATATTTTAAAATCTTCATCCTGTCTAAATTCAGTAGAATTCTATCATCTGAAAATTCATCTTTTTCTTCAACTCTGAGAAATTTTATTCTATTTTCTCTTTATTACCCCCTTCTACTTTCTCTCCTTTTGTAACTTCTATTAGATATTGGATTTTGAGGATCTTGCCCCAATGGCTTTCATCCTTGAAAAAATTCTCACAACCTTTCCATTGCCTGTTTTTTGCCCTGTGTTTGAGGGGAATTTCTGCTTCCACTAACCTGCTCTTCAGTTTGGTCTGTTCTGCTTATCAGCGAATGAATTTTCGATTTCAGAAAATGCTTTTTTAATTTCTGTGCTTTCTCACTGATTATTTGTTGTGGCTATATCCTTTCAAATCTTGCTGAATAAAATATAAACTCATTTTAAATTTATCTTCTGTTTTCTTTATTAACTTAGTTTCCTCCGACAGCACTTTTTTCTGTTAGGTAAGTTTGGTGTTTCTCTTTCATCGTGTTGATTCCCCAACCACACACACAAAATTGTTGGTGGTTTTGATTGTCCACTCATCTTTTACTTGAAAATGCTTTTGGCTGCTGTTCTATTACAGCCTCTCTTTAGGGCTGTGAAGCAAGGCCATGAAATGCTATCCAGAGAGGGCAAAGGTTCCCTGTCATGTCTGGGGTTCAGTAGATACCTGGGCTCTGCCCCTCTGGTCCCAGGATCCCCACTAACTTCTATATCCCACAGTCCCACAGGCAAACCTCTGACGCTTAATGCCAGCAGAGGAGAGGAGGTGCTTCCGTGAATTATTCTGCAGCCTCCTCCCGCTCCTGTATCATTTGACTCTTCCTTGGATCGTCCCTAAACTATTCCTCCTCCTGAACCTGTTTTGCTTTCCTCTGGTTTTGTTTCTCTCTAGATCAGATCCTATCTTTCTCATCTATATTTCAGGATTTCCTAAAAATTCTTGAAAAATGTATCACCATTTTTCTTATTTCTCTGTGCTGTTAGATTCCTGTTCTCTTTAAGACATCTCTTTTCTATGAGATTTGGGATGAAAGAGAAGGTAAATGCATTTGCTTAATCCACCATCTTGACCCAATCTCTACCTAGTATTTTCTTTATTATCTCTGTTATTATCAAATAATAAAAGTTCAATGTGAAAAACTCAGAGAATACAGACACAGAAAGTGAATATTCTTCTTGTGTCACATTCCTCTAGTGACCCGACATATCCTCTTAGCCTAACCTACTGACTTTAGCTGGAGCTGGGTAGACAGTTTTGTGAGGGCTCCCACGCCACTTCCTGGCTGACAGCATGTATTCTCAAATGCACACCTTTCTTTCTCGCCCCAGAACTCTTCCAGAGCTGCAGATAGACTGTTGGCAACCTAGGCTGGTGGTCAGAGGGGGCAGGCGCTTGACCACCCAGGATGAGGGCCAGTGTCCCACACTTCAGACAATTCCAGAAGGCATTCTATGCTCTCTGCAGAATTAATCCTTGTTACCCATAACAATGACCTCAATGATCAACCCTTATAACAGCTTTTCCTTATTTTATATTTCAGTCTCCCCAGTTTTGCATTTCCATTTCCTGGGATCTGCCATTTTTTTCTCTCCTTATTTGACAAGGTCCTTTTCCTCTGTGCAGGCATGCCTTGGAGATAGAGTGGGCTGGTTCCAGACCACTGTTGCAGAGGAAGTATCACTATAAAGAGAGTTGTAATCTTCATGCTGGTGGAGGGTCTTGCCTTCGGTTTATAAAAAAATGCACCACCTGTGAAGTGCAATAAAAGCAAAGCACAATAAAACAAGGTATGCCTGTACTTCTAAACTTCCTCTCTCCCTCAGTTCTGATTTATCATTTCACAGTAACTCTATTAGCTATAAAGCATTTGGGGATGCTGTCAGGATAGCAGGCACTGTAGCAAATGAGGTTGTATTGAATTATTTAGCTTTCAGCTAAAGTGGAGATAACGAAAGCAGCTGAGCTGGCTTGTAAAATCCTGGAGTAATCTGTCCACTGAATTGATGGTGTTTCTCATATTAATTTTTTCTTGTGGCTAAAACTTATAGATTTTAAGCCTACAAAGATATCTATGTGTGCAACTTTTCAGTTCAGCGCCACAAACCTATATCTAAGGAATTGTCTGTTTCATGAGGTATAGAATTATGTAGCTGCAGAGCTGCAAGTCTAGGGCATCATGAATTTATTAATAAGTGTACTCACACAAGGCTTCTAAAAACATAAATACGTAATTTCCATTTCTTTTTTCTTTCAAATAGATCAAGGATTTCTACTTGAGGTATATGATGGCCTCAGCTTTTAAAGTTAGCTTGTTTTTCTTGATTTTTTCTTGCCAGAATTTGGTTCTCAAATACGTAATTTTTAAAATGGAAAAGACCTTTCTGTTTCTAACTCAGTAATAAACAAATGGATTCTTCAATGTTATCAGAAAGAGGGATCATTGCTAACCTAATGGATGACCACAAATATTCTCATATTATCTTTCCTACATTATTAGTGTCTCTTAAGAAATTGAGCTTAACGAAGGCCCAGACAACAGGGGTGCGGTGGAGAGTTCTATGGCTTTGCAATATCTGTGACGTTTGCCCCACTTAACATATCTCGATGTCTAAATGCCCACTCTCAATAAGTGTGGCTGCAGCAGGAAGTGAAATAGCTTCGCTAATGTTCACTATATAACCTAAGCATGCACGTCTGGCAATTAAACACCCCTTTTCCTGGTGAATCCTGGAAAACAGCATCATTATACTCCCAAGCAAATAACTCAGGAGTAAGACTGTTCCGTTGTTAAGAATACTAGGCAACATCAAAGTTAAAACTCTTTTCTGTATTTATGCGCTTATAACCTCCACTGCCATCTCCGTAATACCTGAGATTACCTGGGCTGATGACTGGTGGTGACGGCGGGTCGAGAAGAGATGAAAACTACAGCAAGGCGGACCGCCAAGCTTATTGAATAATGACCTTGGATCGCAAGAAAGTCAAGAAAATGGACTGCCTTACAAGGTGCCGATGTTCTGGGAGTTTCTCTCCCGTGGTGACTCGGAGGTGCCTTGATTTTCCTCTCTGGCACCATTGGTTCTAGTGTTTCTTTGGCCTGCTGCATCCCACACCACCCAGGCTTGCGGTGAGGAAGACCAGGAGCCTCACCTGGAGACCGGGGGCCGGCGAGGAGGTGCGGGCGGGCTGGTGTGGCAGTTTGCCTGTTGATTACAGTCCCTGCAATATGCGAGTGCCTTGGGACTGCGGGCTGCAGCCCGCCCGTTTTGCTAGGTCCGCTCACACTTACCAGGTTTGCAGACAGAAGCAGCCACACCAAACCCGCGGACTGAAAGCGGGGGGTGGGGGGGATGGCATTCGGCCCAGTACCTACCCTTGTCCCCCCAGCGTCTGCTCTTACCGCCGGTGGGAAGAAGCCCGCCCCGGAGAGCGCAAACACACCAGCCCCCGGGAACAATCTGTCCCTCGCAAACCCATCGCAGCGGGGGCGCACTGCCAAGGCGCCCGCCTCGCCCACCCTACAGCTTAAGCGTGTCTTTTAGTATATTTAAAACACCTGACTGTATACAGTAGGGACGCAGGGCGGGAAAGTCTAGAGGGCTCATTTTCGTGACCAAGCTAGCCGCTCTGGGCGCATGAATTAGGCCCAAGCTGCAGAGTGAAACCCTTTCCCCGCCGCAGGCGCCTCGGGTAGCGCGCGGTTTGGGGAGGTGAGCGACCATGGGGCGCTGCGGCTGCTCAGACTACTGGCGTCCCGGGCCCAGGCTGCCCGCTGGGAGGCGGAGGCCAGCTTCGGGAGCCGGGCGGAGGCTGGGCAGGTGCCCCTCGGCGCGGAGGCTGATTGGCAGGTGCGGGAGTGGGTGGGGAAGGCGGGGGCTGGGCCTGGCGCTGCGGGAGGCTGCGGCCCCGCCTCCCCGCCCCCGCCGCGGGACTATCTGGTCCCGGCAGCAGCGATGTCCCCCGGCAGGAATGTCCCTCCTCAGATAATGTTATTTATATCTCTGGGCGGGTCCGTGGCTCGGCAGCACCAGGCGCCCGGTGGCCGCTGTGCCAGGAGCCCCGCGCTGCCCTCCTCCCCCTGCGCCGCCGCCGCTGCCACCCCCGGGCTCGGGCTGGCCGTCGTTATAGCCCCAGCGCAGGTGAGTCCCGGGAGGGCTCGGCAGCCCGAGGGGGTTGGGTTCGGGTGCGGATGCGCGAGTCTGGGGCGCGCGGTGCGAGCGCAGGAGAGGCGCTGGGCCCAGGGGGCGCGTGACGCGCGGGGCCCAGGGGACTGGGTGGGGGCCCAGCCTCGGGTGCCGGGCATGGGGGTGGCGCGGGGCCCCGAGGCCCTGGCGGCCGAGGCAGCTAACACCCTGGGGCGCGGGAATCCGCGTGGGCTTCGGAGGCGCTTGGCGAGCTGGGCGTTTGCTTTGGAGAGCTAGATCCTGGAGCGTCGCCCGGGGGAGCTGGGAGGGCGGTGAGGGGGGCGCGTGTTCTGGTCCTGGGCCGCCGCCTCCAGGACCCAGAATGGGGTAACGGAGGTCCTATCTCTAGCCTGTCGGACCTCCGCGCTGCCCTCTCTGCCTCCTGCTGCCGGGCTTCTCAGTCCTGGGGCCGCTCAGATTCTCTTCAGGGGAACTTGGCTGTGCGCTCCCCCTCCCCCCCCCCCCCCCCGGCAGTCCAGCGCCCAGGAAGGGAGGACAGCGCGGGGTAGCGGAGGGGGCCGATCCCCGGGCCTTGGGAACCACGCGGAGAGAGTGGCGGGGTGCAGACCCAGTGAGGAAAGATCAGAGAGCCCGAAGCCATACTCCGAGGACCCCCACCCTTCCTCTCCCCAAGAGTTTCCTTCTCACCGCCTCACCAGTCCCTCTTTCTCCAACAACTTGGCCCTGAGAAATAGCAGAAAGTGGAAGAAATAACAGGAGCTTTGAAACAATCCCCAACTCCTACCAACTCGCCCAGACTTCCAAGGGTGGGGAAGTAGCTGTGGGCTTGAGTACCGTTTCCGTGACAACGAGCCCCAGGTAGGGCCTTGATTTATAGCCTATTAATATCCAAACCACTGTTTTCAGTGAGCCGTTAGCCCCGCCAGGAGTTAATAATAACATGCTTAACTCGCTGAAGGAAAATGAAAAGAAGCCAGTGTTTAAAAAATAATTTTAGATGCATCAGATGGGGGTGTGTGTGGAATAAAGTGACAGTATTTTGTGCAAAGCTCCTGTGAGTAGAAGCTAGGCTGATACCTCCAGGTAGGAGGCAGCCACGCAACATCTACAGCCTTGAGATAGTCAGGATCTATATACTTCAGTTTCTAAGGAAAGTCATTCAGCTGGCTCCTGAATGAGAGGAGTCTGCAAATCAAAAAATTTTAGGCACCTCTGTGCTATCCACTAACCTACCCTTAGCTTCACAGATGGTTCTGAATTTTATTCTAGAATTCCCTCTTTGACCACACCCCCCATCTCCATGACGCAGAGCCTGTCATTTCTTATTCCAAGGTGAGACTTTTACTCTTTTGCTAGGAGCCCTGGGTTCCAGAATGTCTTGAAAATACTTTTTTCGTAAGTGCAAAAAGTTAAGTGCACTGAACACCCAGCACCCAACAGAGCTAGGCTTGTGGGCTAGTTAAGTTAGGGAAAGGAATATTAGGCCTACATTGAAGGAGAGCCCACCAGCCTTGAAACCATCTGAATCCTCAAAGGTGGGTCATTTATGCAGAACCTTATCAAACTCAAAGCACAGCTGAGAGACATAAACCCTACTTTATGAAAAGGTAGCCTTTAGACTCCTTAGCTGTTGCTCTTCGTTTTATCAGTGGCCCAAGTCACAATGATTGGGGATGAGCCAGTTCTGTTAATCCCAAGTTCTCGGAAGACTCAGAGTCCACTGGTGGAATTAAAAGCACCTGAAAACTCCCAGGCATCCTTGTAGCACAGGCATATCAAGTTTTCCTGCGTGGCTTGCCCAGCTGAGAGCTGAGAATACTACCTTTTGCTCTGGTCGTTGCTTCTTCCAAGTGTTCTGATGGTGTCCTCTAGCAGACAGCCTGCTAGATGATTAGCTTTGGGGCAGCTAAAAGTACAGCAGGAGACAGACTCCCACCTGGGACCAGACCTGGCAAAATAAAAATGACTGTTTTAGGCAAACTAGGTGTGAATGAAAGGTTTGAACTAAAGTCAAAATTTGATGGTTCTGCCAGAGCTCTGGAAACAGACTGTTTTTGGTAAATAAAAATAATAACAGCTTTCTTTTTTTTTTCCTATTTTTTACGCACCAATACCTGCCTTGGTGCCTGGCTGGTAATGGATGCTAGGTTAATCTTTGTTGAATGAGTGAGAGAATGAATAAATAAGTACTCAGAGTTTTCTTTATATTATACTGTTTAATTGCCACAGTAACTCTGCAGGGTTGCTCATCAGCATTTTACAAGTGAGGAAACAGATTCAGGGAGATTAAATAATTTGCCTCCATCACACAGCTGATGAGAAGTGGGGCCAGGATTCAAACTCAGCTGTTCAGTTCCACCCTCTGTTTAACGTTAGCCATTTGAAGTACAAGTTGGGAAGATTTGGTTATAGGATTCCTATTAGCTTCACAATCTTTCACTCTCAAGACATCAGGTAATAATTCCTCTTGTATCAGAGCTTTAAAAATATTACCTGAAGATGGTGTTGGGCACCTATTTGCTCAGAGGTGTTTAGCCTTGCACATTATGTCCAGGTCATTGTTTCAAGGATAGAACTGTAATTTTGGCAGTAGTCAAAGCATGGATTTTTTGAAAACAGATTTTTCTTTCAGTCTTGGAAGTGGCCAGGAGGGCTTGATGATGCATGAGGACAATGTGATAGGACAGAGGATGACTATAAAAAATTCATGAGACAAATGCTGTTAGAGTGGGAAGGGACCTTGGAGGTCACTGAGTCCAGCCTTCTACTTGTGTAGTCACTTGCAGTTAAGTAAGCCCTAACTGCAGTTTACCTGGTTACTTATGTGCAGCTAGGGCACATGCCTTCTATACTTCTTCCCACCCTTCCCATTTCTTTCCTCTCTCTCATTCTCTGTTAAGGCCAAAATTGAGTTTATTTCCTGGAGTTCTGCTTAATCAACCCACTGAAGTTTTCTTTTCTTTGAGGGAGATTGTGAGAGGATATATTGTAAAATCCAATACTTTCATCTTAGTGAAATCTTGGAAGAAAGGAAGGAAGAAAGAAAAGGTATTGGAGATAGGCGGGAGAGAAGACGTTAGTGAGCATTAAATTTTAAACTGTTTCCTAATCTCCCCATTGCCTGTTAGGTTTATAGAGGTGTGTGTTTTTATGCAGGAGGCATGCACATGACTATCTTGAGACAATATAAATCTCAAGACAAATATGCAGCATTTCTGGGGCAGTGGGGAAAGGACTTGAGGGAATTCTTGGAGCTGTCAAATACCTGTTTTAATTTAAACTCGGTCATTCAAATTGCTCTTGAAATGTGTTCTTTGAAATTTCAAAATCAAACATAAAATGTTACTCTCTATCCAATACCTGAAAAGGTAGCATGACCACTGGGAGGTTTAAAGTAGCATAAAATATACCTCTCATTATCCATAATGTTTTTTATAACCTCAGACCTGTAGATTAACATTTATAAATTGACTTGGGAGGATCAAGAGTGAAAATAACTGCTGTGTGGGCTGATGAGAAATTTGATTTTATAATGAGTACTGGCAGAGAAGTTCATGGATACTGGGTTCTGAAACCATGGATATTATTAGCCAAAAATTACTGTGGAAAGAAGTATTCTATCTCAAAAGTAGTTTGTATTAACAAATCCGGGGAGGAAGAGTAAATGCAGTGGTCTGTGTGCCAGAATTGTGTAGCATTGTATAGCATTTGCTGGGTTTATCACAAAGATGCTGCTTTCCTCTGACAACCCCAAGAGGTGAAGGTCACCTGGTTTTGGAGATGGAAATGGTGATGGAGGGAAAGTGTAGGAGGCAGTCAGGAGAATTCACTGTCAGATCTGGCTCCACTCACTGAATTGTCAACTTCCCTTGGTAAATATTTAGAAAATGTCATAGCATGTTTCCCTTTGTTGCTGTGCTTATTTCTTAATTCACAGCCAAAAGACCCAGTTCTTCCATTTTCAGCCAGCTTTAGCTGAATATCACACCACCAGGGGATCCCCAGCCTTACAGCTCACACAGTCTTAGAGGCAGTCATAGACAGAAAATGCTCCCTCGATGGACTGTCTGGCTCGCTTCTGACATTCCCAGACCACCTTTGATTTTTTTCTCTTTCCTTCTGCTGGTGGCAGGAAATATTATAAAGCCATCTTCCTTTTACCTCAGAGAGGTCTTTCCAGGCTTTGCCATAATGGTTCCACACTATACCTATGCAGACCTGGCCAAGGGTATAATTACAAGGGCAATTAAAACCCAGACATGTATCATGTTAGCAGTGGGGGCTAAAGTGGGGCTCCCTTTCATTTGAATGCTATGAATTTAGCAAGTGAAAAGGCCCAGGGCTAGAAAAAAAGAGACTTGCATCGAACTGGGCTCAGATCAACCAGGATATTTATGAAAAGAATAACAGGGCACCTTGACAACTAAAGAGCTATAATTGCTTTGAATTATAGTCAATTCAGATGTTTCCACCATCATGAAAAGGAGCAGAAACTTGGAAAATCCTGAAAGGAAATAAGTTGAAAATCATTTCAATTTGTACCAGGCTTAAATATGGGTGTGTCTCATTTGAGAATTCATAGCACTTCAAATAAAACAAAATGTACTTGAAAGAACTTACAAGGACTGGAAAGCGGTCCCTAACCTCATTCTGTCCTTCTGCTCAGTTCCTGCCTGTTTCCAGAAGCCCCCTCAGAGTGGTAAGTCCATTTCCCCTTCCATCATATTTTCATGGAAAAGTAAAAAGAGGCCTTTCAAATACTGATTCTGACTCATAAATCATGGCGAATTAGAGCTGGAAAGGCTGAGAGAGCCATCTGAGAAATATTCAAAAAGAGCAAACACTGGGTACCTACTGTGTGCATTACACTGTTATATGCTGAGGACACACAAGGGCATCAGATAGAGACCCACTGGTCTGGTGGGGGAAATGGACTTGCAAACAAGCAGTGATTCAACAGAGAAACTGTAGGAGGAAGTGTCTGGTTCACGTTGGGGCATACTTAGGATTTTTCTAGTGGAAGAGGGAAGGAGACAGGCATGGGATCCGAGGCATTTAGCCTGGCACAATAGAGCATGATTAGGTTAAGGAGGGAGGGGTCGTTCCTTGTGGCTCTGTAGGGTACAGCCCAGGAATGGGCTGGAGTTGTGACTGAAAAGATAGTTTAGGTTCAGTTTGTGAAAACATGGATGGTTCAAGTTGAAATCAATGAAGGGTTTTGAGCAGGGGGAGGGCCTGATTAGATCCTTGTTTAGACAAAGCTCCTTAGTGGCAGTGAAGGGAATATGAACTAGAGATCAGCTACGAGTAGGCCATGGTGATGATTATATGGATGAGGTGTATAGTCCACTCAGTTTTCAGGATGCCTTGTATATGCATCATTTCGTTTTATTTTATAATGACCACACGAAGAAGCAAGGAAAATCTCATCAGTCCTACTCTATAGTCAAGGGAACAGGATTAGAAATGGGCAATGATTTGCCCAAGGTCCCTCTAGTAGGTTATGGAGAACCTGACTTGACCCAGTTTCCTAGTTCTAAGGCTGGGGCTTTGTCCAGATCTCCTCAATAGAGTAACCAAATATTCTAGGCTTTCAGGTTGAGACAGTGCTTGCTTGCTTTCTTCAGCAGAACACTCAGTCTAAGTTCATTGGTTCTGGAGAAAGGGAGAAGAAAACTTGTTACAGTACTTTTTAGCCATAAAGCTTCAAGAGTGGCCCTCCAAAGTGTACACAGATGATGTCTCAAAGCATGAATTAATGTCAAGCACGCGAGTGGATTCCCAACGTGCCACAGATAAATGATAGGTTTATATGCCTGTCAATTTATGTTTTGGCTTTTTTATCCCCTTACCCCCAAATTTACTGGACACTATTATGTTTATGCCTCATTTGGGGCTTCAAAAACCTCTTTATGTCCAATGATCTTGAGTGCATTGATTTGTACATACTTCAGTCTTCAACAACTATTTATTAAACTCTCATTTATTTGCCAGACATGGTCTAGGCCCAGGGGATATAGCAGTGTACATGGAAAAAGAAAAAAAAAAAAGTCTGACACCATGGAGCACACATTCTAGTTGGGTGAGACAGGTCTAAAATAAACAAGAACAACAAACACATGAGTATGTTTCATAATTTTAGATGATCTAAAGAAAAAATAAAGCCGTGTGAAGGGAAAGAGAGGTGGTTCTATTCTTTGAGGTAGGGTGGTCGGGAAAGGCCTCTCTGATGAGTTTTCATCTGAGCAGGGACCCAAATAAAGTTAGGAGAGGTGGGGTTGGGGGACAGGGATGTTTGAGGAAGAGATTCAGGTTGAGTACAAAGGCCCTGAGGCTGGGCCACTGTTGTGTCCAAGGAGTGGTCAGGAGAGGAGTGCGATTCAAGTGGAGGCAGCAAAGGGAGAGTGCAGCAGCTGACGTTGGAGAGGAAATGGGGTCTGGATCTTGTAGGCTTTGGTCATGCAAGGACTTTGTGTTTTAGCCGCGTGATAGGAAGCTACTGGAAGTTGTGGGCAGGAGAGTGACTTGTTCAGATTTGTATTTTAGGAGGATCTTTCTGGCTGTTCAGTGGAAGATTGATTGTAGGGGACAAGCGTGGAAGCAGGGAGTGGAATGAGCTACTGTAGTGGTCCAAGTTAGAGAAGATGGACCAGTCTGATGGTGGTGGGGGTGGTGAGATGCAGCTGATTCTGGATAGATTTTTAAGGTAGAGTTGATGGATTTGGATATAGAGGATGAGAGAAAAAGAATAAGTTAAGGATGACGCCATTGGTTTTGGTCTGAGCTACTGAAAGAATGAAAAAGCCATTTACTGTGACAGGTACATATCTTGTCAAAGGTACTATAGGATATCATTTCTGATTTTTGTTTTCATGGAGGAGTTAATTTGGAATAGACTCAGGCAGACTTTTCATTTAAATACACCAGAAAGGAGGTGTTTTATTGTGGATGACTCATAATTATCTGTTTGTTTTGAAGTAAAGCCTTAGACGTGCAGTTAGTTCTGTGTACTTGATTATTACTTTTAGGTCATTCTCACAACAGCTCCAATGTGATAGAGATTAAGATATGGTACAAACAAGATTGAAAGACGTTTCATTTTATAATTAGAAATGTTTTGAATTTGCTGATTAGAGACCATTTTTAAACACTTCCTGTTGCCATATTTTAAAAAAACTTTTATTATTTATTTATTTATTTTAAGATTTTATTGGGGAACTTGGGGAGGGGAATAGTGTTGGGGAATCAGGGAAGGGGAACAGACCAGTTGCTGTCTTTTTGTTCTTCAGTCTAGTTGTGGAGGATGTTGCTTCACTGGCCCAAGTTGGCACCATCATTGTGCTCTTCCCGGGTGAGGCAGATCAGTCGCAGGCTTCTGGACGGCCGCTCACTGCAGCTGCTGGCCACTCGCGCTGGCCGCTGGCTACACACAGTAGCCCATGGCAACCCACTACAGCAGGGATTGCAGCCTATGCCATCGCCAGTGACTCATGGCAGCCCAGCTCCAAGATGAGCTATTGTTCAGCATCTTAGCTGTGGAGGGCGGTGTCACTGGCCCTCATATGTGGGATACAAACCGGGGCCTTCTGGTGTTCCAAGCCAGCTCTTAACCAATGTGCCACTCGGCTGGCCCAAAGAAAACCTTTTAAAATTATAAAATTAATTCATGCGCATGTCTAAGAAGTGTATCCGCATTGTATAAGGGTATACAATGATAAGTAAAAGTCTTCCTTCCCCTACCTCCATCCTACTCCTAAGAAGTTACCAATCTCACCAGTTTCCTGTGTATCTTTCAAGAAAAATTCAATGCCAGGGTAAGCATATGGCCTGACATATTTCAAAAAGTCTTAGCTTTTAACCTCACAAAAGCACATGTTTGGTTTCATTTTTTGTGACTTAGTAGCCCTCAAGTGTATACTTAGTGGCTTGGAGTCCAGCTTTCTATCCATTAAGGACCTCCCTCTCCAAAGCCATCCCACACTGAAACATTCATCATATAATGCCCTTCTTCAAAACCCTTTAGTGGCTTCCCTCCTGATAGAGGTGAAAATCCAAACTCATAAAGTTGACTTTTAAGAGCCATTGTAATCCGGCCCCCATCCCTTTTTCTGTTCTGTTACCACTTCCCATCACAAACCCTCTGCTTGAACCAGGCTTGTCTGCTTCTACTTATTGAGTCCTGAACATACCTCCCAGAGATGGAGTGGTTTCCATTAGTCTTCCTGGAACACTCCAACCCCCAGGAATCTTGCCATTCTCCAAATTTGTTAAAGGGCTAATTACATGTGCTACTTAATTGAACAAAGTCACAGACTTCTTTTATGATTACTTAACTTTTCTTGTGTCCATCCATTTGCTCAACTAGACAGCTCTCAAGGGTACAAACTGATCTATGAATTACAGTCGTGGGTGTTACATAAGCCCTGCCTGACACTAATTGAACATAGAAGTTCAGTTAGTAATTTTTGGAACATGCACTTTGACAGTCATCCCCTGGTGGGATGGTGCTGGTCCATAGGGATCATCTTAATTAAAAATGGTCAGATGATGGCTGCCAACAAAGCCACCTTCTTAGTGGGTTATGTAGGTGTCCATTCCTAGGGAATTGTACCTGTTCCCTGCTCCTTTGGATAAAGAACTTTCTAATGTTCCTGGTCTTGTACTCTCACCCACTGTCTTCATATGACCTTGCATCTAAGTGTCAGAAACAAGGTGTTTTCATTTGCCCCTAAATAACCAAGAACAGTTACAAGTATTTAACAGGCATGGCAACCACACAATTAAAAAAATTTTTTTGTTTTAAATTATTATGAATATATATAACATGAAATTTGCCATTTTAACTATTTTAAGTGTTCAATGGCATAAATACAGTCGCATTGTTATGTAGCCATCATCACCATCTATCTCCAGAACCTCTTTCATTGTACTAAAATCAAATTCCACACCCATTAAACAATAACTCCTCCCGCCCCCCAGCACCTGGCAATCACTTTGCTTTCTATCTCTATGCATTTGACTACTCTGGGTACCTCATATAAGTGGAATCATATAGTATTTGTCCTTCACTGATTGGCTTATTCACTTAGCGTAATGTTTTCAAGGTTCACTCATGTTGTAGCATGCGTTAGAATTTCCTTCCTTTTTAAGGCTGAATAATATTCCATTGTATGTATTGTTCGTATTTTGTTTATCCATTCATCTATTTACAGATACTTGGGTTGCTTTCACCCCTTGGCTATTGTGAATAATGCTGCAATGAACATAGGAGTGCAAATTTCTCTTTGACACCCTGCTTTTTCACTTCTTTTGGGTTTATATACTCAGAAATATATATTCCAGTATATTGCTGGATCATATAGTAATTCTATTTTTAATTTTTTGAGGAACCAAACCCTGCAATTTTAATATTTTTCCCTGGTATTCAATATCTCCAAAGGGAAGAAGGGAAGGGAAAATTTTATTAACACCCTCACCTTTGTGACCTAACTGAACTTGAGAATGCTTATTTGCGAACACTATCCTTAGGGGATAGTTTGTCACCAAATTTCTTGACTTTGTCCATATATTAGTTTGCCTGTTTTTAAATTATAGACATTTAGAGGAAGTCCAGAAATGTTTCATTTGCTTTATAGAGCATGTAGCCCACACTCAGGTGGGAAAGGGTGTAAATATTATGTGATGATGTATTTCAGCCAGAATATCTCCTTGAGCTGGATGACAAGAGCCTGGGTTGCTTCCAGCTGCTTTTCTCTCGCTGTTTGCCCTTGGGCAAAGAACTTCCTCTTTCTCTGACGTTTTCTTTTCAGGTGTGTGTGTGTGTGTGTGTGAGAGAGAGAGAGAGAGAGAGAGAGAGAGAGAGAGAGAGAGAGAGATGTGGGACCTTAATATTTATTATTATCCTTAAAAACTTCTTTGCACATTTCCTTATAATGCCTCCTGTTTGTAGCCCTGCCTGACAGCCCCTTTCCTTCGCTGGGACCTGGGGAAGCACTGAGTACTTCCTCTTGCATATTTTTGCACCGCCTTTCTCATTTCTTTGTTCCAGACAGGTCATCTTGTTTGTAATTGTCTACTTGCCTTCTACACCATTAGACCATGTTTCTTGTGACAGGGAGCTGGGTCTTTCTCTCTCTGTCTTTTTTTTTTTTTTTTTTTAAATTCTCAGCACCTAGAGCTGTGGTTGGTACAATGGTTCAAAAATCATTATTGATTAAAAAAATTAATGAATATTTGAAATTATACATAATTGAGTTTATATATATCTTAACATGGAAATAAAAGATTATTTTAATTAATGAGTTGTTATAAGTCAACATTTATTATGGGCTAGGCAGGATGCTGAAAGCTTTTATATGTATGTTATTTCTATAATTATGCTAATTTGACAGATGAAAAAAAAGGGGCTTAAAGACACTTACTTACTCAAAATGACACACCTAGAGGATCAAGCTGGACTTGAACTCTACTGTATTTAATTCTAGAGTCCTTCCTTAGAATCACAGCACCCACCATATTTGGGTGGAGGTCAACAACTCATGGCTCTTAATATTAAGGGTTTCTTTTTTTCTTTTATCCTGCATCTTTAAAGTCTGAAATCAGATAGGTAATTAGTTGTATACCTGTCTAGGTTGCTTTATCTTTGCAATGATTTAACCTATAGGCTCAAATCCCTTCTTTAGCTTTTAATAAATACTTAATATTCTGAGTTCTACTTCCAACATAGTTCTGTGACATTCAAGGATGAAGATGCTCATTAGCACTGCACAGCACACCCACTGTCGTGAGGCAGCTCTCCATACCACCGTACTGTTGGGTCGTCGGGAAAGTCATGACGCATTTTTGCATTGAAAAACACATCATGACTTTCCCGACGACCCAATAAAACTGCTTGGGAAGAGGTCTGGTATTGTCACACTTGATGGCCACCCTCCAGACCCAAGTCCCAACTTCTCCGCCATGTTTGACTTTGTTAACCACTCTTGCTCTGACACTACCCGCTCCCTTGGCTTCTGGGGCCCAGGCTTTCCTTCTTCTTTCCCAGCTTGCTTACCATCGCTGCTACTCTTTCTTGTTTCTTCCTTTCTACCAGCTGGTCACTGTTGGGTTTGCCGATGCATCTAAATCCCTATCTTTAGCCCCAACTTCCCTCTTCAGTTGCAGATCTGCTTTACATCAGTCAGCCGCCTTTCTTCATTTGGTTGTAGCAAATAGGACCTTCCAGCTCCTTCCCTCACCTCCAAAACCTGCTCCTCTGCCTGTTGTGGAAGTTGGGTTCATTGTTGTCACCATCCTCCCAAGGAAGAACCTCAGCAACTTTTTTGGTTTTTCTTCCTTTCGCACTTCCACATCCAGTTGGCTGCCATCTCCTGTTCATTTTTCCTCTAAAATTTTCAAATTCATTCCTTTCTTTCAACTCCCACTGTTCCCCTTCTTATGTTTGAATAATTGGCCTTCAATCTCTATCTTTCTAACCCTTCTTACACCCTGACTTCATAATTCTTTTTAAAAACGTGAGCCTGCCTGAGCCATTCAACTGCTTTAAAACCCTCAATGGTTCCCCATTTCTCCAGAATAAGGTTTAAATGGGCAGGCGCATCCTTCTCCCTTTGCTCAGCCATGAACACGTACACATAGCTCCCGACGGCCCTGCTCACACATAACCCCTTTAATGCTTCGCCTCTTCCCTAACCCAGCAAGACACCACTCTGTCTCCTGAGTTCTTAAGCTGTCACTTTTCACACTGTCCTCTTGGTTGGTCATGTACAAGTCTGACTCTCCTAGATTGCATTTCTTGAAGAAAGGATGTTTGTCTGGTGCCCATGGGGACACTGGTGTCTAACTCAGTTTGGTTCATGTGCGGTGCTGGTTGAATTGGGTGACAGGGGACGTTTCAAGAATATTCAGTGCTGAAAATAACCCCCCAAGTTTTGACCTATAGATGATTATGAAAAAGGGTTAATGGAAGACAGTCACTGTTGATGGGGGTGGGGATAAGGAGTGAAGACGAATGCTTTAGACTTGAGTGGAGGTTACCTTCCCACCTTAATATTCCCTGATCACTTTCTATTTATCAGAGGGAAAAGTTAACAGCTGATTTTTAACTTACGTCATTAGAACATGTCTATTTGCTAGAAAAATTTAGTGATTCATCCAGAATACCGTCCCTCCCACCTCATTTTTTCAGTGAATGTTTGAGGCTGACCCTCAGAATGCAGCTATGAAAGGCTCTTTGAGTGGGTGTTTCAGACCATATACACAAGATTTGTTTTATAATGGTGAAGAATTAAGAAAAACTTTTCAGAAAAGACTGAAAATTCCTGTATAGAGGTTTTGTTTTTTTCTGGGTGCATTTAACCTTTTTTGTTTGTTTGTGCTTAAGGCATGTCAAAGTATTAATAGAAAGGACCTTGGAAAATATTACAGCACTTATTAGTTGGTTTGTCCTGCCCTCGTTTTTGCCTTACCCGGACAAAAAGTTTCACCAGTGGCTGGACTCAGCAGAATATTGCTTGCTCAGACCTTTGAGAGTGTTTTGTTTCTTTCAACAAAACCCTCTGTCAGGGACGCACTCCCACTGAAATCCAACTGCCCTCTCCTTTTGCTGTGTTGTGTCCTGTGATTGATAGGAGCTGGGGTTTAGCTTCTAAAGGCAGTTAGTGGAGCTCCTAGGCCTTTATAAATACATGGAGGGAGTCTGAGATGATTGATAAGCAGAAGGCCCTCAGAGGGTCTTGGAAAGATGTGCCTGGGATAAAGAAGGGCAGAGGACCATGATAGGTGTTGTGTGAGGGACCTCAGGGTAGAGAGACAAAGGAAGGGACTCACCAAGACAACGGAAGTCCCCAGTGAGTTTTAAGGGGCATCATGAGGCCAGTGGTAAGCAGACAACAGTCAGCAAACTTGATCCAGAGGTGACAGTGAGAGTGGGATCAACTAATAGCAGCTTCTAGAAGTTGTAGAATGCAACAGATGCCAATAATGATCATCCGCCGTTTCAAGGATCATTGAGCCCCGAACGTTGCAGCAGGCTGACCACTGGTGAATGGCCCGGCCGCATGCTTTTTGAGTGAACAGTCCTTTACATTTTCAGGGATGGTTTGCTTTATAGTATTTAGTGGTGCTCTGGTCTTGGATTTTCTCACGTAAAGTCTAGGCTACAGTTTGTACGGTCAGTGGATCAGGTCCTGCCTTGCTCTCCAAGGTGGATATGTGCATTCTATATGTGCTTTTGGCAACTGTTGGGAAATCTAGATGCCCAGACATCCAAGTTAAAGTCTGAAGTAGGAAGGTCCCTCACAGTGGGAGGTTATCAGAAGATTGGAGGTGTTTACAAGCATAGAGAGTGAGATGTGATGATGGAACCAAACTGAACTGCTCTGGGGTAGGAAGTCGGTACCCTCTGCATGGAGGAGACCTGTACCTGTGAGGACAAACGAGGTCGCTTGCATTCAGAGCTGTGTGAAGTCACTTTGCCTGGGAGACTGGAAAAATACCCAAATGGCTGGTCGCTGGGTGAGCTGAGTGGGTGCATAGTGGAACGGGGAACTCGGTACCCATGCCCTCGAAGTGGCAGCTCCGTTCACATCCTTGGTTTAGCTGCTGTCCCTGCTTCTGACCCAGAAAATGCTCAGAAAATGACTGCAGTGAAACGCTTCTTCAAGGTGAAGCTTTCAGTCCAGGTAGGGGGAGGGATGCGGAGTTGATCCCAAGGGTTCAATACTTCCTTCCTAAATGTGCTGGGAGAGAGCTTTGTTTATGCTCTGACCCAGAGGAAGTCACTTTACATCTCACCCTGTTTCCAGCAAAGAGTGCCTTTTGCTTGTTTTGCATAAGCCTTGTGCCTCCTCTGCGGAAATGGCACGGAGGGAACTGGGAGCTATTAAACTCCTGGCATCATAATTCTTTGCAAACAGCGGAGTCTAGTGAGCAGTGTATTTGGTTGGCAGGTGATCACTACAGTCTATACTTGGTTTCTTTGTCTATAAAATGGTGGGAATGCTTTCTCCTTGAAATGAGAGGAAGGTCAAAATGAAATAGTGTATTTCCTTTTTTAAAAACCAGATGCTTAAAGCATCAAAACATCTCAAAGAGAGATGTTCTGTTGATAAAGTGTACTCAGAGCACCTTGCAGACATCATCTAATAACAGAAATCTCAGAGCATCTGGTTCAACTCCCCTATTATACAATAAGGGAGATCCGCAGAGCGGAAGTGATTTGCCTGAGGTTAGAGTTAGTTGTAGGACTGACTCTAAGTGGAAACCAGGTCTTTTGATCCATGGCCTAGTCCTTTCTCCCTCCCTTTTGTTCCTCCTCCTACAACTTTTAGAAACTGGTTTTAAAAACTTATAGCATGAACACATACATACCCTTGGTAAAAATAATTCAAGCCAGGCAGAAAAATGTAAATGGTACTCCTAGAGACTTTACTGGAGATAACCACTATTAACAATTTCTCATATATCCCTGTAGAGTTTTTCTAGGCACATGTAAACATATACACATAGATATAAGTATGTGTTTGTATTGGGGAGGGGGGGTGTATACAGAGGGTGCAAAAAAATGTATACACATTTTTTATTTTTATTTTTATTTTTTTTAGCTGAGCCATCCTGCCACCTGTTGGCAGCTCATGGCTGCTCAGCTCGGGCTGACTCGAACCGCTGTTGCTCAGAGCTCAAACTCTTGAGCGAGCTCTTAACCAACTGAGCCACTCAGCCGGCCCTATACACATTTTTTTTGTATACACATTTTAAGAAAGGAAAAAACTGTATTAAAATTGTAATACTCAATATATACCGATAACAAAAGGTGACTACAAGTCACATTGACTTCTGCAATTATAAGAAGAGCTGAAAGTGGTTACCATAGTGGAATTTTAATACAGTTTTTTTTCTTTTTTACAGTGTGTATACATGTTTTTGGCATCCTCTGTATGTACACACATGTACGTATGTTGGTGGTTATTTTTCATGCTGTACTATAACTTGCTCTTTTTGCTTAATGATGAAACACTTTGGACATCTTTCTGTATCAGGACATAGAGATTGACTCCTTTCATTCTTACAGCTGTGTGGTATCTTGTGCTCCTTCACGATGACTTTAAGACGTATAAGTGGCACCATGGAATTTGAGTCCTGAATTCATGATGCTGATGTAAGAACCCCTATTTTATGTGAGCATCCAGGGAAGGGAATGACTTCTGACAAGGTCAGATGGTTTGAGAAATCTGAGACCCTGCTTCTATCTCCTCTTGCTACTTACTTATGGGCCTCTGTTATATGCCGGGTCCCATGCATGGGACTTTAAATGCCTTAACTCATTTGATTCTCACAACAGCCCGTTGAGTTAGATATAATTCCCATTTTACTCATGAGGATTGAGGCTTCTCAAGCCAACAGTCAATTCAATAGCAGACTTCAGATATGAACCCAGATCTGCTTGACCCCGAAGCCTATGTTCTTTCTCACCGTTGGAAATCTAGGACACTAGGAAGAATGGTTGTGGTGGGTTTGAGCTGAGCGTTTCTCATAGCTTGTAAGTTTTCTTGCTTTCAGCCTAGCTAAGGGTCCAGTGCACAGACAGGAATGACATGGAGGACCAAGCAGCAGTGGAGCAGAGACAGAGAGATGTGGGAAAGAGAGACAAGAGGCAGCCTCCCTTCAGGATGCATTATTGTTTGTTACGTGCTTGGCTGTATGGGAAACACAGAAGTGATCGACTAAGACACAGCTCTCTGCTCTTGAGAGGATGATGGTTTCTCAATGTGTACAGGCACACGTGAGACTGAATGTAACATGGCAGAGCAAGGCAAGGGCCATCGTAGAAACTGCTCCATGGTCTGTAGGAAGCTAGGCTTGGTTTGGGCTGGGAATCCTGGGAAGGCAGCCTTCACTGAGGAGCAGCCATCTGCACGGATGACCCTTGACACAAGCGCAAGTTTCCCACTGGCCGAGGAGGGGAGAGGGCATTCTATAGGGCAAATGGAGGCACACAGGACAGGATGAGTCTGGTGTGGCTGCAGAGGATGAGTGGGAACATGTAGTGATGGAGGGGCCCGAGAGGTAGGCTGGGGCTAGGTTGTAGCAGGCCTTGAATGCCATATAAAGACCTTGTAGTTTGTATTTCGGGTCCTGGGCGTACTATCAAAATGTTTGAACAGGGGAGTGATGTGCTATCAGCTTTGTTTAAGACATCCTGCAGAAATATGATGGAGACCTTAAGAGGGTCTAAATCAGGGCAGTGGGAATGGAAGGGAGGCGGCGAATCTAAGAGATTCTGAGCAAAGTATCTGGACTTTCTATGTGGGGAAGGACCCACTGCCAACTTTGTGAGCCCTGCCACATAAAGGACCAAACAAACATTATTAAAATTTACCAGTAACCTATATTAAATATAATGTTTTTGCTGTCAAAAGTTGGGCCAGCCGAATGGCTCAGTTGGTTAAGAGTTGGCTTAAGAGTGCAAGCTCTGAGTAACAGGGCTGCCGGTTCAATTCCCACATGAGCCAGTGACGCTGCGCTCGAGCTAAGCTGTCGCTGAGTTGCCAACAGGTGGCAGGATGGCTCAGTTGGTGTAACAACAAGATTGCCTGTTCAGTGGTGGGCTAGGCCCACCCACAACTAAGACTGAACTTGGCACCTTAAGCTGAGCTGCTGCCCAGATGGCTCAGTGGATAGAGCATGTGCTCTTAACAACAAGGCTGCTGGTTCGACTCCCACATGGGATGGTGGCTATGCCCACCCGCAACTAAGATTGAACACAGCACCTTAAGCTTAGAGGACACGAGCTGCCGATGGGGAGCTGACAGATGGAGACTGGCACCCTCCACAACGAAGACTGAAGAACAACAACTTGGCTGGTCCCCCTTCCCAATTCCCCAACACTGTTCCCCTCCCCCAATTCTCCAATGAAATCTTGAAAAAAAGAAAAAAAAAGATGTTTGAAGGGGCGTAGGGATTATTCTTGATTTTATAGTCTTAATTTTATACTTTGGTACCAATCAATAATTTTTTGAGTCTTAAAGCATTTCTGCAGGTCCTTAAAATCCACTTGTAGGCGCACTGTGCCCAATGGCACTGAAGTGAGTGGGAGAGAGCTGTTGAATATGCCTTAGAGTTTTCTAGCTCAGGTATCTGGGAGGTTAGTGTTGCTAATTTACTGATATTTATGTCTTAAAAGAAGCAGCAGCTCTGAGAGTGGTGAGGCGGTACAAAGAGTTCAGTGTTGACCATGTAGTGGGAAGTATCAACGGCATGTTTCGGTAGAGCTGCTGTTGCACATCTGGAGCCCAGGAGAGTCTGGGGCTGGGGATGTCGACCTGACAGTCCTCAGTCAGCACAGAAAGGGAGAGGATTGCATGAGGGAAGAAAACAGGCTTTGACTTTGGTTAATGCCTGCATTTCAGGGATGGGTGGAAGGAGAGGTCTAGAGAACATGATTGCAATGTAACTACATACTGAGGATGAAGAACCAAGGGAATCCAAAGCTGTGGAAATCCAGCTTCGAGAAAAGAATGGTTAATAAGGTGTAATGTTGGGCTGGCCACGTGGTGCATTGGTTAAGAGTTGGCTTGGGATGCCAGCTCTGAGCAGCAGGGCCCCGGTTCAGATCCCACATGAGGGCCAGTGACACTGCCCTCTACAGCTAAGATGGTGAACAACAGCTCGACCTGGAGCTGGGGGCTGCTGTGGGTTGCTGGCAATGGCATAGGCTGCAGTGGGGCTGGCCGGCAGCAGGTGTGAGCTTTTCATGAGCCACCATAAACGGCTGTCCAATGGCTGGTGAGTGACTGCCTCACTGGGAGGAGAGCAATGATAATACCAACATGAGCCAGTGAAGCAATGTCCTCCACAACTAGACTGAAAACAAAAGGACAGCAACTTTTCTATTCCTCTTCCCCGATTCCCCAACGCTTTTTCCCTCCCCCAATTCCCCAATAAAATCTTAAAAAAAAATAGTGTGTAATATGGGAGAGAGATAAGAGGGAAGGCTAGGAGGAGGCCATTAGCTTTGTAAGAGGCTCAAGTGACCCTCAAGATAGCAGTTTTAGTGGTGGGTCAAAACTCAATTATCAGGAATTAGAGTGAAGCTGTGGAGAGGAGGAGAAGGCAATGAACGCAGACTGCTTTTCTGAGAGCTTGATGGGAAAAGAATGGTTTGAGACAGGTCAAGGGAAGTGAGAACGAGTTTTGGGCTGAGAGGGTGAGGAGCCCTTAGAAAGGAAGTTGGGATGAGAAGGCAGCGAGGGATGAGAAAGAATTGGTGGATGGTGGAAGTCTCTGGGAGGCTGGAAAGCATCAAGTGGTAGGGTAGCCAAATAGCACTGTCTCCCCTGTGCCCTGTCACAGCTGTGCCCTGACATAGATGAACAGTGTAAGATTGTGAATGGTTGTTGAGCCTCTACTGCATGCAAGGCACCATACTAGGTATCATAGTGGCATCCCACACTTCTATGAGCTTGAGGTGACACTGTGCTCCTCAAGGGTAGGGACTCTGTGCTGACTGTTCTCCTTGCCTTGAGTAGGGCCTGGCACCAAGAATGATGGGTCAGTGAGTATTTGTCAACTCACTGGCGGACTTACTGCACCTGCCTCACAACATCCGTCCTTCCTCTTTTCTTTTTTAATGATTTATTGTGGGACGTATGATGTAGGTGACACACACGGAAGTTTGGAAGCATAGTTACAAAGCAGACATTTGTACGTTCACACTTTTGCACCTACCTGCCTGCCCCTCCCCTTTTCTCAGTGTCCTGCCGTCTAAGTTCCTGTTTCTCTTGAAAATGTGGACGAGTAAGTTTGTACTGGGACTCCTCCTGGGTCTCTCAGTGCCGAATTCTGGGGCACCTGGACTTACTGTAGCCGCGGGGAAAGAATATATGATGATCCTTTAGGGGAAACAAAGGGGCTCATTCAGTGAGTTGGTGAAAGATGAGTCTCCTTGTTGACAGTGATAAGAGAGGATCTTGTTTCCTGAGCGTTCTCTGGGTGTGAATGCACTTTCTTTGCTTAGTTCATGTCACTGGGGGATTTCCTTCATGCCCAATGAACAAGAGGGCTCTTTGCTGGGAAGTCCAGTTTCTGCCATCCCAAACTCTATTTTGGGGAAGAGCAGAAGCCCAAGGATCAGGCCACATTTGTTATTATTCTCTTAGATTCTAGGATTATGAAGTATTTTATTCAGTGGTAAGTATCTGACTTACGTTTTTTGGAAATTTTACCTTTTGTCATTCAGATGAGGTGGGAGACTTTTTATTCATAGTCTTTTTAGGGACACTTAAATTTTTCTTTTTTTCCTTTCTATTTACAAATGTAATACTAAGCTTTACTAACATAAAACATTGCAGAAATACAGAGCATAGAAAGTGAAAGTTCTCATCATCTACCTTCCTTATCCCCTAGATCAGCGGTTCTCAACCTGTGGGTCACAACCCCTTTAGGGGTCGAACGACCCTTTCACAGGGGTTGCCTAAGACCATCGGAAAACAAAAAGATACTTACATTACGATTCATAACAGTAGCAAAATTACAGTTATAGAGTAGCCACGAAAATAATTTTATGGTTGGGGGTCACCACAACATGAGGAACTGTATTAAGGGGTCGCAGCCTTATGAAGGCTGAGAACCGCTGCCCTAGATCATCATTTACTGCAATTAAATGCATTTTCTTCCAAATTTTAAAAAACACATATACTAATAAAATATGTGATTGCTATTTATTTTTGCAGGAAAATGTTTATATTTTGAATATGATTGAACAGTTTACATTTACTACTCATCAATACGTCATCTTTCCACACACACATACCTATAGATTTTCCTCATTCAGAATTCTTCCATTTTTTAAATGATGCCATATTGTGTGTGTGTTGTGTTGTGTTGTGTTGTGTTTTTGCTTTAACCAATAATACAGAGCTAGTTTTAAACTGCTAGGGATGGGTGGTCTGTTCAAGCTAAGGGGGCTAGTAAAATGAGTGCTGGTTTGTTGGGGAAGTAAAAGGCTGGCTCCATGACTTTCCATTCTCTCCTAGACAGATAGAATAGGGCAAGACCTCTCCTGCAGTCCAGAGGAGTCACCTGTCCCTCTCCCAGGCAGGGCTCAGGCACTAACCTTTTGTTACGAAGTATACTTAGACCAAATTATACTGCCATTTCGTTTTGCCTTCCGCTTTTCCTTCCTTCCTCTCTCTCTCCCTCCCTCCTTCCTTCCTCTTACGAACTGGGTGTTCAGTTACAGTTTCTCCTCTAGTTCTCCTCTCCTCCAGCCACCCCTGAGTGTCCAGGCTCTGCACACCTTCCCCTCCCCTGCAAGGGCCTCCCACAGCTCCTGACTTTGATCTCATTTTGTCCCCTGCTCAAGTTTCCAGTTTCCCTAGATGATGCCCTTGTTAGTATCTGTGGCCTTCCACTGTAGTCTCATCTGCAAAATATATGAAATCTGCTTCTCAAGTCACTTACCCTACCCTTTAAAGGATTTAAACACAAACCAAGCTTAACACAGCTGCTCCTTTGCCTGATTTCACCTGGTGCTTACCCTCACCCTCTGTTCACTGTACTGTAATAGTAAATTTCCATTCCTTGCGAGGCGACTTGATTTCTAGTGGAAACTCCTGCCCTGTGGTGTGGCAAAAGGAGACATGCTTTGGCTACGGTCTGACCTGGCTTCAAATCCAGGTTCCAACACTTACTACCTGTGTGACATCACTAGGTAATTTAATCTTTTTTATCTTTATTTCTTTTCTCGGTAAAATGGGGAATAATGATACCTACCTTGCAGATAGGGTTTTGCTATGGCCTGGATAAAAATGTGTGTCAGATGTCTGGAATATGGTAGGTGACTAAAAATGATAGCTACTTCCTGTCATTATTGTTGATTTCTCTTTAACAAAATTTTTAGCTGATCTCGCTGTATGTTATAAGGACTCAAAGAATCAATGCATTCGAGATCCTATTAGAAATGGATACTATAATGATGTAAAATTTTGAACATAAATATTTTTGCCAACTAATGGTTCCTCTATTCCTGGCAATGGAACATAAAATAATAAAACAAAAATTTAGGACAAGAATTCAGATGTCTCCTTGAAGTCCCATGTGCTAGAAATAATTTGCATTTTCCAGGGAATAGCTGTTCCCATTCATTCCAAATTGTGCTCAGAATCTGGTTTCTTTTGCTCTCTGAGGTCCAGCAACTGAGTTAAGGGATGCTCTTTGCAGTTTGATTATTGTCACAAATGTGCCCCAAAGGGTTTCTAAGCAAAGACTTTCCCAGTCCATTGGAGGGTTTGTCATAGATTATGATGGTGGTGGCTTTCTGGTTGCTTGAAGACGGCATGCTGCATTTTGGGGTTTCATACTCTGCACTTTGGCATTACTGTTTCTGGTGCAAATTACTCGTGGTGATGAGGACCATGTGGACAAATGATAAAGAAATAAAAACACGAACTCAAATTTTCTTCAAATCCTATGGGAAAACTAAGACCTTCGTTCCTGCACACACAGGTAGTGAACTTGTCTAAGGTCCCAGAGCATATCAAGAGCCGCTACAGCTTGTTTTTTATCTCTTGTGCCAGCGATCCTGTGGCTCTCCCACACTTGGGGCCAAGCTGTTTCTCCTCTGATGCCTACCCAGGACGAGCTCTTGAGGACTCCCGCCCTTTAGGCAGAACCCCTTTCTTTTGAACTCCTGTATGGACAGGTATAAACCCTATGAGCCTTTCATCGCCAGGGATGGGGATATTAGAAAACCCAAGACATTCTCTTTGTCAGGTTGGGTAGTATGATCTTTTCCTTTGCAAGTGACAGAAGGCTTCGTAAGAGAAATGAGAGTATCTCAAAGTCATTGGCAAGACTGAATTTTCCTTTCAAAGCCCAGCAACTCTTGCTCCCTTGCTGAATTTGGCTAAGCCTCTCAAGGGGTGTCATGCTGAGCTGGCTTAGCAGATGGCTCCAAGGCAGGTCAGTGGTGCTGAGAAAGTTGGATGGTCTGATGCTGAGGGAAAGAACTTGGCTGTGGGTTCCTCCCTCCCACCGGATCTTCCTTCTCAGGTGGTAGCTGTGGTGAGCCCTGGTGAGGAGGTTCAGGAAGGGCTCTTCGCCGGACCTTGTAACGTGAATGTCAGGAAGCTCCTCTCTTAGGAGGTGAGCTACTTTCTAAAACAGCAGTCCTGTCTGCTCCTGAAGCAAGATGCCCGAAAAGACAGCCTCGCGAGCTTCACTGTTTTGCCTGCTTAAGCCAGTGGGAGCTACAGACCTCAGCATTAGCACATTGCTTCCTTTTCTTCCCTCCCCTAAAGCAGGCAAGGAGGCTCCGCGGCCAGCTGGGCTGTGTGTGTCCTTGCCATCTGCCAGGCCTCACTCCTCAGGCCAGAGCCTGGGCTTCGGCCAGTGCTTCCGCAGCTCTGCCCAGCACCCCAGCCCGGTGAGCCTCTCGGCATCACTGCACAGGTGTCCTACCCGGGTCCTGCTCCAGCCCTGCATGGCGGTGTTACTGAGAGGGGACAGGAAGGGCGGGACTCAAGCAATTGCGGTGGTGAAGGGGCCACCACTTTCTTTCCTGATGACACTCACTCACCACAGTCCCCTGGTTTCTTGTTCTGTTGTGGGTGTGAGTTTGTCGCGGGTTTTGTCCCAGTGGCTGCAAGAGGAATTGTGTGGAAAGTCCAGGTTTGGAGGCCACCTCCTAAGAAGAGCTCACATTTCTCTTCAGCCAATTATGTTGTGTTAGAACACAGGGACGATGATGTCTTGTGATAGAAATACTTTGTCTGATACAATCTATCTCTTCTTTTTCCATCTCCCCAAACCATAAAGAGTAAGTTTTGGGGCATCATTTTCATATTTATAAAGACTAGTGTCTAGAATGAGATTCTCTCTGGTGATGGGCCAGAGTCCCTATGTTGGTGCACCCCTAGGGGACTACCCAGACGTCTCCTTCTTATAGGCACCTTGTTGTCTGTCTCTCTTTCTCCATCTTGCCAGCTCTTCTGTCCCCCTACCTCTCCAAGCCCCTAGCATTCTCTCCCTCTTTTTCCAAGCGGTTGCTGCTCCTGCTCCTTTTTTTTTTTAACTCATTATCCCTTCAAACGTTCTGCTGGTTGCGAAGCCCTGTACCTGGTTAGTGGAGCATCAGGGCTGCCCTTCTCTTCCACGGAGCCAACTGGTTCCAAGCGACCCTGCTGTCATTTGACCACAGAATGGTTGTGAGAGGCGCCTGCTTTCTGGCAAGTTGCCTCAAATTAAGGGCAAGGGCCCCAAGGATGATCTCATTCAGGCGCCGCTTCCTGAAAGGGGTGCTCACGGAGCCAGGCCCATCTGAGGGGCATCCGCAGCCCTTCTCTGCCAGCCTCTCTCTGTGCACAGAGAACTCGTTTGTAGGAAAGTTTCTGGGATGAGGTAGGGCTATTATTCTGTTCACCAGAAAATAACACCGAGTTTCTCAGTTTTCCCTTCTGAAGGGCGAGGCCTTGGCCTGGAGCAGGGACTCAGCCTCCTGGCGTCCTGGAGGATGGCACTGGGGGTAATGTGAGCGGGTGTCCTCGCACTCATGTGGCTTTCTGGGCCAGGCCCAGCTAGTGGAAATTCTACAAGACCAGCTGAGGCATAACTGATGTAGGGAGTCCAGAGTGGGGCCCTCTGGAGGAGGGAGAAAGAGCCGTATCCAGTCAGGAGTCTGGAAACCTCTTGAATGTTTTTGCCCAATGGTCAGTGTAAAATTTTGTTGAACTCCCACTGTGTGTGAGATCCCAAGCTCTTCTGAATCTTCAATCTCAATATCCCTCTCTCTCCCTTTCTCTCTCTCTCTCTCTCTCTCTCTCTCTACCTTTCTCTCTCTCTCTCTCTCTACCTTTCTCTCTCTCTCTCTCTCTCTCTCTCTCTCTCTCTCTCTCCCTGTAGCCTATACACAAGCTCAGGTTTCTCCCACTGGATAAAGCTATCTTCTGGCCCTGCATCTCTGTCTACCTACCCCCAAAGCCCCATGCCCNTCTCTCTCTCTCTCTCTCTCTCTCTCTCTCTCTCTCTCTCTCTCTCTCTCTCTCCCTTTCTCTCTCTCTCTCTCTCTCTTTGCCTGTAGCCTATACACAAGCTCAGGTTTCTCCCACTGGATAAAGCTATCTTCTGGCCCTGCATCTCTGTCTACCTACCCCCAAAGCCCCATGCCCTCTTTCATCAAACATTTCAAAGGAACAGGCTACACATTATTTTTTGCATTCATTTATTCCACTCCCCACTTCCATTGGTCTTCTGTCCCCACGAATATTGGGTTGTCGGAAAAGTCATGATACATTTTTTTCTGTTTTTCATTGCAAAAATGCGTCATGACTTTTCTGACAACCCAATAGAAACTATAGTCACCAGGTGTGAATAACTAAAGCTCTCTGGGGTATTGGAGGCTTTGTTCCCTCTGTGCTCCTGGAATTTTTCTCCCCCAAGGCTTTAAGATGTGATTATCTCCCGACTTGCCTTGTCCTGTGATGGCTCCTCTCTCGGCATACCCCGAGGAAGGGGTTCCCCAGTATCCACCCTGAGTTCCCATTCTGGACACTCGATGCCCTCTTTTAGGATAATCTTGCCCACTTTTGATATTTTTGCTGCCACCTATTTATTGCTGATGACTCTAAATATCTCCATCCCAGGCTGTTTCCTGAGGCCTGGGATACCCAGCCTCAGGCTAATTATTTCCTCCTGGATGTCCCTCAGGACATCTGAAACGTCTGGCCTGACACACGCTCTTTCCCCATTCTTTGCTTAAGTCTTATTTGTCCCATTGGTATCAATTTAAAGCCACTTCCTCAGGGAAGCCTTCCCATCTACCCTGGTCTAGATGAGGCCTCCCTGTTAACATTTGCCCATTACCTGTACTTCTCTGTAGCACTCTGCAATTTGTAAATTATAAATTACTTTTAGTAATTTATTGCCTCTTTGTCCTCCCCACTGGACTGAGAGCAGAGAGCCTCTGTATTTTGCTTCATTATTGCATACCCAACACCTAACACCATGGCTAGCACTGAGTATGGGCTTGATATGTATTTTTTTTTAAAAGATTTTATTAGGGAATTGGGGGAGGGGAACAGACAAGTTTCTGTCCTTTTGTTCTTCAGTCTAGTTGTGGAGGACATCGCTTCACTGGTCCATGTTGGTATTATCATTGCGCTCTTCCCGGGTGAGGCAGATCGGTCGCCGGCCTCTGGACGGCCGCTCACAGTGGCTCACGGCAGCTCATGCTGTCTGCCGTCCACCACGGTAGCTTACGACAGCCCACTGCAGCTTCACTGCAGCCTATGCCATCACCAGCGACTCAGGGCAGCCCAGCTCTAGGTCGAGCTGTTGTTCACCATCTTAGCTGTAAAGGGCGCAGCGTCACTGACCCATGTGGGATCCGAACCGGGGCCCTGCTGCTCAGAGCTGGAGTCCCAAACCAACTTTTAACCAACACGCCACTCGGCCGGCCCTTGATATGTATTTCTGACCCATTGAAATTACCATTCCATCCACTAAAATTCCTCCTTCTCTTGTAATTGCCATCCTGGCTGATAGAACCACCCAGTTCTCCCAAGGTGGAGAAGTCATTTTTGACTTTTCTCTTCCTCTAACTTGCCATTTCTACTCACCCACCAATATCCTAAATCGTTTTGTAACCTGATGTCTTCTCACCATCTTGACTACCAGAACCCTAGTTCATGCCCACGTCATCTTTTATCTAAACTATTTCAGTAACACCCTAATCATTTTCCCTGCCTGTAATTTTATTCCTTCCCCTTTAGATCGATCCCTCCACACACCTGCCAAAGGGATCTTTCTAGAAGGCAAATCTAGCCACTCCATTCATTTAAAGCCTTTCATTGACCCTCCATTACTCAAGTTCCTTTGCATGGCATATGAAGGCCTACTGTGTCATGGCCCTTTTCTGTCTCTCAGTCCTCACCAAGCTCCTGGCAGTTTCCCATGAACTCTAGACTGTTTCTTTCTTCCTTCCATGTCTTGTATATACTTTTCTCTTCGAATGCCCTTGCCCACCATCCCTACCTCCTCCTCTCTATCTCTCTCAGCTGTACCTGGATAACTCCTGTTCCTCCTTAACGACGCAGCTCTGATCCCCACCCTCCCTTACAGAGGACCTTCGGTACACTTCTCCTATGCTCCCATAAAGCCCTGGGTATTTTTCTCTCTTTACACATTATATTACTGTTACATGGACTGTTTTTGTGACTGTCTCAAATACTCATCTGCCAGCTTCTGAGAGCAGGGACCAGGTTTTAATCATCTTTGTAACCCCCATGCCTAGGAAAGTTCCTGGCACATATCATGATTTTTAAAGGAAAGACTGAATGAGCTCAAAGCAACGGGATTAAGGGACAGACTTCTACTGTTACTAAACTAATAGGCATTTCCTGTACTCTTTTTAGGTGCTCAGCATTGTTCTAGGTATTTTACGTATATGAAGTCTTTAATCTTTACAATCACCTCATAAAGTAGGTAATGTTAGTGTCCTCTCGGTTTATAAATGAAGAAACCAAGGCACAGAGAGTTCACATTATTTTGTCCAAGGCTCAATAGCCAATAAATGGCAGAGCTGGGATTTGAACCCCAGCAGTCTGCTCCAGAGCTCTGGCTCTTAATCTCATCACTGCACTGCCTTTCCACAAGCAGAGATAACATACAAGTGTGTGGACTTTTAAAAACTGTGTATCTAGCTCATTGTGTTGTGTGGTGAATTTGATGGGGTCTCTGTCCTTGGAGGGGAAAAAGAATCCAAAAGTGGCCAACAGGGCAAGCAGTGGGTCTCTCTGGACATTTCTATGGGAAGCAGGTTATTACCAAGGAAGTGTGCAGGTTCATGAAGAATATGACATGTAGGCAGACAGAAAGATAAGCAGACCCGGGCTGGCTTAATCCAGTGTCTCAAAGACTACATTCAGTCATCTGGTCCTCTGACTGTCACGCTGTTAAATGATGGTGGAAATACATTCAACGCTGGCCGTCATTACTCCCTCAGAACAGAGTTTGACAGGAAGAAAGGAAAGGGGAGCAAGAGCAGAAATAACTATGACATCATCGGGGAAGGCGGCCATTGAGAAGAGCGGGAGGCTTGTGTCCTCTTAAAATAACTTCATTCCCTTTACAGTTTTCACACAGACAGGTAACCTAAAGAATGGGAAGAAAATACAAAGTGCTTATGTTCTGCCTGTTTGGCTTCTCCCAACAATTGGAACCTTCATGTAGGGCAGGGGATGCGAGTGCCTTAGCCTACGGTGTGGTGACAGCTCAGGTTTGGGCTCTGACAGCAGCCTGGCTTGTGAGTGGGCCCTGGTGAGGGGCCTGAAAGCTGAAGATGTTTGCGAATGTGTCTGTATTGGTGTGATGGGGAGAGAGGTACTGTAAGAAAAAGTGGGCAGTTTTTAAAATAAGGGGTTGAAGCAATTAGTTCTAAAACCCTGCTGGAGCATTCGAAGGTGGGATTCTAAAGAGACCATCTACAGGTGTGTGTGGACAAGGTCTGGGGAGACCCCTGTCCTGCCACCCTATGCAGTCAAACATGGTGTCCGTGGGCATTCAAACATTAAATCCTTCTCCCTGCCTTCTTCTCAGGTGAGGAAGCTGGAGTTGACAAAATTTTTCTGTAAATAGCACACATTTTCTGTAAATATTTTTGACTTTTGGGCCATGTCTAATCTCTGTCACATATTTCTGTTTGTTTTACAATCCTTTAGAATTGTAGAATCTACTCTTAGCTCGTGGGCTATCCAAAAACAGGCTGGATGGGGCCTGTCGTTTAATATCTCCTGGTCAAGAGTAATAACCCAGCTGTAGCTTCAGGCTCTGCCATGTGCCGAGTGAGTGCTCCAAAGAACCTCAGTTATACTAAGCTTTGTCTTTGAGTAGTTGAGCCCTATGGCCTGAGATGGGTCAATACTCTAGACCACTATAGTATGGTACCAGTGTAGTGTAGTATAGTGTAGTGTAGTGTAGTGTAGTGCAGTACCACTATGGTACCACGGGTCAAATCTGGAACGCAGTCAGGGGCTTCTCCTTACTGGGGAAGGTCAGCAGGAGGTTACTGACCACAGAGCCCTTCTTCCATGCCTCCCGAATACAATGGCAACAAAGGTGAATTTTGGTTAATGAAAACAGCAGATGCCCTACTTTACTCTGAGGGTGACTTTAACTAGGAATGGCTCTAACATTAGTGACTAAGATGGGAATCCCTGACGTTGGAACTAGAGAATGACCTGAAATTAGCAAGGCTGCATTCCGTAGGTGAAAATGTCAAGTTCTGCTTTTAAAGACAGGCTGCTTAGCCTGGATTGAGTTAGGTTCAAGGGTTCAGGTGTTAATAAAATGGGACCAAAATTTCCAGTTATATTTTTGTCACTGTTCCTATCCGTTTTCAAGGGACTGAGTTAATTTAAATATTGCTGTGACACTCATTTGTCACATATGGAATAGACTTTTAAAGGTATTGAGAGCTAAGAGAGTAAGTGGGCTAACCCACCCTTTGACTAATCATCCCTCACACAATGGATGGAGTAACTTTGGCTTGTGTTGTTTCCCTTTTTTGTGTATCACTTTTCAGGTCCATGGTCAACTTATTTGAAGCCATTAGGAAATGTGTGTTCGGAATTCAGAATTTTTTAGATTTAGAAACATTATACAGTGTTTGGGGCAGCATCCTATGATCAAACATGTTATTATTTTCGCAGAAAAACTTATTTTTACATGAAGGAGGATAAATGAAGACTATAAATCAGCCTAACCTCAGTTCAGGGCAGACTTCGCCACCAAATGAATTACAAATGTCAAATGTCAGGGCTTTTTGAATTTCAGAATTGTTGTAAATAAGGGTTTATGATTCATATGATGTCTTTTATTTTTTGGCTTTGTGTGTGTGTGTGTGTGTGTGTGTGTGATGTCTTTTAAATCAGAGTGGAGGCTCTGTGAGTGTAGGAGATCTATCCTCTGCAATGCCTCATATGGTGCACGTACATAGCAGGTGCTCATTAAAAGCCAATTGATTTTTTAAATTAACATAAACATGATGACATAAATGTTGTGTTAAACATGACTGTTAGGAGGCTATTTTACAACTAGCCCTTATTTTCCCATTTTTCTAATTTCAAAATGTATTTTTTAAAATGTTGGAATTCCCCTATAAGCTATAATCAAATCCAAAGCTGCCTTGATGGATCACAGGTTGGAAAGTAGTAAATAAAGTAAAAGCAGTTGGACTCTGTGAGTGTTGGTGGGCGAGTGGCTCATTTGTGGTATGGACTGGCTAATTTATGGAGGTGTCTTGCAGTTTTGTAGTTCCTTGACTAATACCACAACCATTGACTCATTAACAATATTGATGAGAATTGAATATCAGAGAAGGTCCAATGTGCCATAGCCTTAACTACATTTTAAAGCATGAGTCAAAAATGACCAAGCAATGTACTAACAATATTGAAAACGTTGCTATGAGCAGGAGAGGAACAATGAGGTCATCCTCTCAACGTCTGGCCAGTTCTTTACACAGCTGGTGGGAAACGCTGACCGGTTATATTCCCTTCGCTTTCCGGCCAGATTTTAAATAAACCACTTGAAGCTCGCTGTGGAGTTGATGCCTCACAGGGCATCGTGTCAGTCAGCACAGACCACCTCTTGAAAAGAAGCCTGCCTTATTTCCCTCGAAGCAACCCTCTCCATGATTGAGACAAAGAGAGGCACTCCTCACACCTTCACAGCCACAGTCCCTGACCAGGTGATCACACTCATTTTTTACCTTGAAAGTGCTCTCATTCTTCTTACCTGTGTCCTCATATTTATACTGATCAAGACATTTAAGGCCACCTTAAATATCTTCTGAGAATACAGGCATCTATGACCTTTTTAAATTGTCTCTTTTGGTGACTCATTACATTTATGTTTTATGTTTTGCTTTTATTCTTTTACTGCACTTAAATCTACTTTCTTAATATAACCACTAAATAATGGTTCCTTCTATTTTGCCTTCCCTACAAAGATAGAAATCTGATTATGGGCACATACTTGAAGTCATGTTCACTCCCTCTTGCTTTCTAATATCACAATCCAAAAACCTCCAGCCTTGTATTGTGGATCCCAGTTTAAAATAACGTTCATTTTCTTTGCTCTCATTAACACCTTCTCCCAATTCCCCTCATTTCCTTCTAACGAGGAGCTCCCAAACTCATTTCAGTATAAATGTGAGGACACAGGTGAGAGGAATGAGAGCACTTTCAAGGTAAAGGATGTGCGCAACCCCCTGGTGAGAGACTGTGGAGGAAGTGGAGGTGTCAGGAGAGCCTCCCTTTGTCTCAAGGCGGTCCATGCTGACTGACACGATGCCCTATGAGGCATGAACTCCACAGTGAGTTTCAAGTGGTTTATTTAGAATCTGGCCGGAAAAAGAAGAGAATATAACAGGTCAGCATTTCCCACCAGCTGGCTCATTGTCTCAGCAAAGTAAATGCTCTCATCACAGACTCCTCTTGAGTCCTGCATGCTGCTTTGACTTAGGGGTTTGGTGTTTTCTCCAGGCCCCAGATTTTCACTTCTGAGTTGGTGTTCTGATTCAAAGCCAGTGTGGATTGATGGAGCTATAACCAACCTGGCAAGGTACCTGAAGGACTGATGAATGGCTTTTCCCTACTCACCCACCCATCCCCCAATGCCCACTGGTTACAGGATGGAAAAGTCTCCCCTAGATGCCCACATTAGGGTCCTCGTAGGGAGACAGCTGCCTGCAGATATGTTCTGCCCATCCTCCTTCATGTGGGTGGAACACACCTTCTCATGTGGCCAAGATCTTGGGCTTTGATGTTTGTTAGGATCAAAGACCAACAGCCAAGTTGGGCTCGCTTCACAAGCCTGTTGGATTACTGTTTCCTCGTGAAATTCTATTTTTAATTTTCTGGGGTTTTGAGGAATGGATGTCTGTCCAAAAACTGGCTGTGCTTGAGGCTGCAAAGTTTGTGAAAGATTAGGAAAATCACACCCTGAGGTGATTGACTCTACACATAGACAAGTGGCTTTTATAGCTGTTAAGAAAGGATGGAGTGCTACTGGTGGGTGATTGGTTCCTGATAGCTTAGTGGGCTGGCTGCAGACCATCCTGGACTTCGACATCCATGCTTTCGGCCAGTGCTTCTCTCCAAACACATAGTTCCTCTGCTCGGAGGCAATGGCAGGAGCTGTTGATGCCCCCTTTCACCTTATCAGCAAAACTGTAGAGCAGATTGGAACCTGATTATTGAGTTGACTTTTTTCTTGGCTGTCAGTATCTAAGAATGTAAAGAATCAGTGTGACAAAGGCCATTTCTGAGATACATTTGGACCCAATTTAAACAAGCCATGCATGTATATGGTTCATACATACCTGAGTACACTCAGTAATATCATCTCCCTGTTGTCTTATTGTAACGAGATCATGAGTTCCTTGAAGGCAGCAGATACTGCCTTTCTTTCCCCACAGTATGCTGCCATGAGCTGAGCCCTGCAGCTGCTCAATAAATATTAATTGAATTAATCAGCTGCCACTACACAGGTGCACACATTTATCTGCCTTGTGCTTTCATCCAGCTACAAATACAACCTGTGCATTCAGCTGCCCTTGCAGGAGCATAGGTGCCCACCCCCTCTGTACCTGCACAGACTTTCTGCAGCTGTGCATTATCTAGACAGACCCCTTTAGCCAAACATGCTCTGCAAAGTGAGGCCTCCTAGTCCTTGTACACATAGCCTTTGTAGTACATACACCCAGCTTTGAGGGGCTTTACACTCCCCCTTTCTCTCCCACCCCCAATGTTTCTTGACCCTTCCAAGGGTTTAAGGAGAATGAGATCCACTCCCCATTCCACTTCTGGGGCAGGGTTTTTAATTACCGTGTAGGCTTTGTTCTGTTGTTGCGATCAGGCTTCTCTGTGTAGGGAGAAGGGAATTCCAGTCATCCTGATGCATTATAATCAAGTTACTTACCGCAAGTCAGGAGTAACAGTTCTCTGCTTTCATTCTGATCACAGCAGGTGATACAGGACTGTAGCGTCTCGTATTTCGCTAGGTGCTTTAGGCTGTGGTTGCAACAGTGCTTTACAGTGGTGGTTTCAATCTTCTAAGAACCATGAAGCCATTCAAATTTTTATCTGAACTCCATGATCTACCTACTTTATGCATAAAAAATAGAGAGTATTTTTTAAAAAATCAATATTGGCCCAAAATGCCTGACTGCAAAATATGTTTAACAAATAACACGTACACGTTAAAAACCAAAATGATAAATTTTAAAAAGAGTCAAAAGTGATTTGATTAAAAAATGGAGAGAGTAGATGAGCCTCTTACAGAGGTCACCATTACACAGTGTTGGACACACACGTGGGAAGCTCTGATCCCTAAAATATGGTCAGTTTATACTGTCAAAGGCTGTCACATCTTGGCGAGTCTATAAAATAGGTAATCCTGCTGTCACAAAAGGACTACAGGACAACCTTTTCATTTTCATCTCCAGAATCTTACAGTTTGGTGAAAATTTAAATATGAGAGCACAGCACAGTGCTCATAAAATATTTGTGGAATGAATGAATTTTCATTCCTAGAGCAGCAAGTTGCATTCTCCTCCTTTTCTAGTTGACAGAGAGGAGGGAAGTGGCAGGTATTTTAGTCAAAGGGCTAAGACTATAGCTTGTAAATAGGCTGGCAGTTCCCAGGGACACCACTGGGCCCTGTCGTCATGCCTGTTCTGTATTCATGAGCTTTATGTATGTGTTAGTAATTTATGTACCAATAGGCATACACAGAGTTATCAACATTTGGCGGGCTAAATAGCTACTTCTGTTCAAAGGCAAATGCTTGTTAAGTGGATATTTTCTGATAAGGATGTCCACATGCAGTGGGTGTAGCAAACTGTGTAGGGCACAAAGAGAGATAAGGGGAGCAGGCCAGTTCTGCCAGGCCCAGATAATGAGTGGGGGCTTAGCATGAGTTTATTTCATACAGGCAGTCCTGGGCTGGTTTGGGTATGGATTTACTTTGGAAATTTCGTTTCCCAATGTTTTGCTTGTTTTCCATGTCTGTCTCTTTCTTCAACAAGGGAGTATTATATATAGGGAGAGCAGTAGCTCAAGGACGCGGGGACTTCTGTGTCTTATTTCTGGTTGGGTTAGCGACCTGAAATGCTCGGGCCTATTAGGAACAGCAGCTTCCGCTCCATCCCTTAAGTAGCATGCCGTAGTCACAAAAGCAGGAGCCAAACAGCTTTCTAAACACCCAGGGGAGGTCTTAGATCAGGTGCGATCCCTGAAATGTGGTTTGGATGTATTTTGGAAATGTTTAGCTATTTTTGGTAGGCAAAGGATAGGGAGTAGGAGAAAAGAATCTTAAATCTGACCTTTACAAATAAGAGGTGTTTATGGGGAGCCCTAGCATCCTCGAGTTCCTTTTCACTTGATGCCCTGCTAAATGTTAATGTGAATTACTGAACTGTTAACAAAGTTGGAATTTATATTGGGGACAATTCATCCAAAAGTCACGCTGTCAGACCAGTATCAGGCCGGCACAAGTGGCACTTCACCCCTTGCTTCTCATGGCTGTGTGACCTGGGGCAAGTTTCTTAACTTCTGGAAGCTTCCGTTTCTTCTTTTGTAAAATGATGAAAGTGAAAAGCACCCCTAGGAGGGTATTGATAGTGAAACAAGCTATGTATACCAGGCACTTAGCGTAGAGCCAGCCTCCCATCTACTCAGTCCTCACTATGTTCCTGATGTGTTTCCTGTAATGGTCTTCTACAAATGCCTCCTGTTGGAGATACAAATACTGTTGTGTGTTGGGACCTGATCCCTTTACATATGAGTAGCCAGCAGTCTGGCTGCCTGGAATGTGGGGAGAGGGTTTGGACGGGAATAGTGTGGATAATTCACAACTAACAGTATTCATTCACTGGTAATTAAGGATAACTGTGGAAATAAAGGAAGGTTGGCTTTTCCCATCATTTTTGCACTGGGACTCCTGCTAAGCAGCTCTTGGCAAGCGCAACCATCACACATTCACACGAGGAGCCTCTTCTGAGCGTGGGTGCACCATTTTGAGGGTGGGTAGACTCTGCTTTCATTGGATTTCAACTGCAGCTTTTTTTGTTGGGATTTTCTAAAGGCCTGGCATATATCACTTTTATAATTAAAAGCAGTCTAATTAGCTTGGTTGAAAGGCAATACACCGAATTAATAATGGTCCTGTCTAGGCTAAAACCCAGCTTTGTTCTGGGATAGGGGTGGTGGGGGTTGTGGGGGTTGTGATGGTGGTGGAATTGTTTGGGTCAAGGGACATGAGCGAATGCTAAGAGAAGGTGAATGTTGATATCCTCCGAGCTTGCCAGATGATGGTGGGGGGGGGGTAAGCTGTTGAGGTGAGCAGGTAGCATTCCCCGCTAGGCAAACCCACTCTTTTCTCAGAGCTCAGATCCTCAGGTTGGCTTGGCAGCTGATGGCCTTTGGCCAGAGCAGGCAGCCACCGGAGCAAGGCTGAACTGTTCTAGCACTCAACGGACTGTCACGCCCATCCTTTTTTTTCTCATATGAGAAGCTAGGGATTGTGATGGGGCTGTGATCAAGTAGAAATGAGAAAGTAAGGAAGTTACCGTTTTGTTTGCTGTGAAGAATTGTGGCAAATAGTCAGACACACATTGGTTGTTTTTTCTTCCCCCATGGAGGAGAAGCCTCCATCTTCCTCCCTTTGTTGGAGGGAAATAAGGGGTGAGGGAGTCATGTGACAAATTTTGAGTGGCAACAGTGTGACTGCTCTGCATCCTTCTCCTGAGCGTCTGTAGACGTATCCTGGACATCAGGGGAGAGGGTTGATTCCTCGTGTTTGTTCATGGCACCATAATAGCCTTGAGAAGTGCAAGCATATAGGCTGCCTGTTTTAATAAAAAACCTGTCATCCAACATTTAGAGGATCTACACAGATAACCAAAAAGAACAAGATGGCCGGTACCTGTGTAGATGCTGTGGAAACACTGGATGACATTTCTGGTGATTTAAAAAAAAACCCTCAACTTCTGTATGGCCCCTGCTTTTAAGCGCCACAAACAGAGGAAGGAATCGTTGGTGGAGAAACTGAGACACAAAGAAGGGCTTACAATTCACTCTTCTGAGTTGTGGAAGCAGTGACAGACTGCGCGGTGTTGGTGGCCCACACATATTCAGGGCTGCACCCCGTGCCAGGCACTCTGCTGAGGACTCTAAATGCATTATCTCATTTGATCCAAATGGCAGTGCTGTGAGGTGATGACTGTTATTAACTCTATTTTATAGATGAAGAAATGCAGGCTCAAAGAGTTTAGATAAAGGCCTAAAGCCACACCGCTAGTCAGTGGCTAAGTCCACCATCATCCCTGGGCTGGTTAACTCCAGATGCCCCTAACCACTAAGCCATACTGCCTGGTTCACTTCCCCAGATCAAAGTCACCTTAGTCTACTATTTCTGGCACTACATCCCCTGCGTGCTACCCTCCAGTTCTTTCTGGAAGCTGGCTCAAGCCCTTGCTGAATGGAGAAGTATTACTACCATATACTAGGGAATGTTGAGATGTGGCAATCTTTTTGGAGCTGCTTGCAGACGATTTTAGCAATGACCACTCACTTCTCCATACCTTTCAGATGACCTATCCTGGCTTATGTGTCCACCACGCTGGACACGCACACGTGCCTCCCTAGGAACAGCCGGCCCTTGGCAGCTCTGGCCGCCCCTTGCCCTAGCCAAGCTATTTGGAGTCAGTCCTCTTTAAGAGAGGAATGTGGTCGCAGTTACTGTGCAAGCAGGTCTGCCTGACTACAGGGTGAGGCGCTGACGTGCTGTTCATTTGGGAGCTTCTGGGTAGCCCACTGACAGTGCTGAGAACTGGGGGTACCCTTGCCCCGTATGCTTTCAGGTGATAACGTTTGCCGCGCTCCTTGACATATAAGGAGAGTGTTATCAAGCTGCAGCACCTTGGGAAGCCTTCTGCAAGAAACCCTCTTCCGGTTCCACACCAGGGTTTCCCTCCCTCTGTAAATAGGTGTGTGCTGTGTTCTGTGTGAAGAGGGACCCTAAAAATAGAGTGGGACTTAAGAGCTGGGGGATTAGACAAATATTTCCCTTCTGACTCTGCCCCTTGTTTGTCCTGGGAAAGTGACCCCACCTTGCTTTCCTATCTTCTCTATGTCTGTGATGATTTGGGGAGAAAAGGAGCTTGGAGATCCTCAGAGGAAACGGGGGTCTGCTGCAGGCTAGAGACCCGGTGTGTTTGTGTTCTGAAATCTCAGGGTTGGATTAACTGTGACCCGAAAGGGCCTCCTTGGCCTCCCAACATAGATCATCTTTCTTTCCTGTTGCCTTTCTTGATGTTCTCGTTTCCTGGTGTTGAGCTGGATGTGGAAGAATTTGTCCCAGGTGATTTAAAAACTGTTTATAAGCACCCAGCTCCTTTGATCTCCGCATTCCTTCCTGCAGAGGGCTTGGGTCAGGCAGGGCTGTGACCACAGTGGCTCTGAGCCATACTGCCCAGGGTTTGAATCCCGGCTCTGTCGCTGACTGGCTGATGGACCGGAGCGGATCTAAACCCTCGAAACCTCACTTTCCTCACCTACAAAATGGGGATAATGAGGGTGGCTGCCTCACAGGATTTGACGGTGTTTGTAAAGTCCAGTACCTGGTGCAAGGTAAGCTCTTAATAAATATTTGATGACAACAGCTTAATAGTTGGAGAAATTCACTCCCTGTTATCCAGGTGAGGAAACTTGAGCACAGAAAGGAGAAAGGAGTTTCTCCAGCTGTGCCAATGAGGCATACTTACCTGCCTGACTGTAAACCTCTTGAGGACGGGACCATCTCAGCATGAGCACATTCATAGTATACATTCAGGAGATATTTGGTTGAGTAAATTGATGTTCATAACATCGCATTATTTTTTAAGTTAGTAATGGACAAAAAGGAGGGAGATAGCAGGAACATGCAGAGGTTCTATACATCTTCCTAATAATATGTTTCTTCCTTAGAGAAAGGTGATCTTTAGCCTGGTGGTTAGCACATAGGCCCCCAAGCAAGGAGTTCAGTAAGTGCATGTCGGATGAACTCCCAAATGTCTGAAGGGATGCTGAAGAAAGGGCTCTGTAGGTCACAGCTTGGCCAAGCGAGGCGTGTGAACAGGTGTTCTTCTTCAGGTCACAAGGAGGCTTCTTGAAATAGTCTTGAGTTCTCTGGGGGAGCTGATCCCCACCAAGAGTGAGCACAGCTTTCTTAACTTGCCCTACAAGGCCTGGGGTTGCATCTTAAACAATCCAGAGTTATGTATGCGACCATACATTTGAGGCAGTCAATGTTATCTGTGTAACTTTCGTGCCTTTTGCTTTTAGTGTTTATAAAAGATACTTTGAGATCATTCCACTGTGAATTTAAACAAATGCCATAAAAAAATCTCCACTCCTCTGGTTCTCATTTCCATGTGCAGGAAATCAGCATGTTAGCCTTGTGGGGTATTCTCAATGGCCAGAAAGGCAAGAAGTAGCTCATTGCCTAGGAAAGATTCTAAGGTAGAAACGGACCATTGGCAGCAGCCTGTCTCTGTTATAAAAGGAAGAGCTTTTCTTCTGGATGGACGTACCATGGAGCAGAAGGTGAACCGAACTCTCTGGAGACCTGAATTCAACCTTGGCTTCGCCACCCAAGTGTTGGGCAGGGAACTTGATCTCTAAGTCTTTGTTTAACTGAAACTGAGATCAATAGTACCTCCTCCACCTGTCTCACAGGGTCATTACAAAGATCAAAAAGAAACTAACTGCGTAAGGAAACTTCCTTATAAACATGGTTTACATGGACAATGAATTCATCACTCCCTGCCATCAGTACCCAACTCAAATACTATCTCTTCCATGAAAATTTCTCTGGTTTCTTTAGCTTTCAATATTCCCTTTTGCCTCTGAAGTCCCATGGCATTTTCTTTATGCCTCTTTCTACACTTACATAATTCTTTCTGTATTCTATCATACTTACTCATGTCTTAGGCAACCTGAGGGCAGAATCCCTGTCTATAAAATATTTATATGCTCCATTATAGTACCTAGGTTCAGAAAACCCCCTCAATATTTGAAAATAAATTGTAATAATTATTCTACATCATCATTATCAGACCAGTTCATACCAGTGGGTCTGCCAGATAGTAGGTGCTCAATAAATGTATTTTTTAGTCTTTTTATTAATGTTTTCTTTTGGGTTTTTTTTTTTAAGATTTTATTGGGGAATTGGGGGAGGGGAACAGAGCTGGGGAATCGGACAAGTTGCTGTCCTTTTGTTCTTCAGTCTAGTTGTGGAGGACATTGCTTCACTGGCCCATGTTTGTATTATCATTGCGCTATTCCCAGGTGAGACAGATCAGTCGCCGGCTTCTGGACGGCTGCTCATGGCGGCTATTGGCAGCTCACACCAGCTGCCGTCTGCTCACGCTGGCTGCGGGCCACACACAGTAGCTTATGGCAGTCCACTGCACCAGGGGCTGCAGTCTACGCCATTGCCGGTGATTCATGGCAGCCCAGCTCCAGGTTGAGCTGTTGTTCACCATCTTAGCTGTAGAGGGCAGTGTCACTGGCCTGCATGTGGGATCCGAACCGGGGCCCTGCTGCTCAGAGCTGGCGTCCCAAACCAGCTCTTACCCAACGCGCCACTCTGCTGGCCCTGTTTTTCATTTTAATATTTTGTTGTAGGTATATTGAGGTCTACTTCACATAGAGTAAAATTCACTCTTGAGTGTACATTTCTAAAGGTTTTGATAAATGCATACAGTATATAAACACCACCACAATCACCCCCCAAAATTCCTAATGCCCCTTTATTGTCAGCCCCTTTCCCCAACCCTAGCCCCTGCCAACCATTGATTTGTTTTCTGTCCTTATAGTTGTGCCTTTTCCAGAATGTCACATAAATTGAATCATATGTACAGTTTTGAATTTAGCTTCTTTCACTTAGCATAATGCATTTGTGATTCATTCATGTTATGTGTATATCAATTTTTCTTTTTAACACTCAGTTGTATTCACTTGTATGGATGTACCACAGTTAGTTTATCGATTCATTAGTTAATGAACATTTAGGTTGTTTCCAATTTTTGCTCGAATAAAGGTGCTATAAACACTTGCGTAGAGGTTTTTGTGTGAACCTAAGCTTTTATCTTTCTAGGGTAAAAATACCTAGGAGTAGGATTGCTGGGTCATATGGTAAATGTGTGTTTAGTTTTATTAGAAACTGTGTTCCAAAGTGGCTGTACTGTTTTTGCGTTCCCACCTGCAATGTTCGAACGTTCTAATTGCTCTGCATCCTGACCAGCACTTGTTACTGTCAGGTGTTTTTTTTCTTAAAGCCACTATAAAAGGTGTGTGGTAGTGTCTTATTGTGGTTTTTATTTGCATTTCTCTAATAACAAATGAAATTGCGCATCTTTTCATGTGCTTCTTTGCCATCCACATATCTTTTTGTTAATTGAGTTTTATTTGACATACATTATATGAGTTTCAGGTGTATAACATGATGATTCAATATTTGTGTATGTTGAGAAATGATCACAATAAATCTTAACATCTGTCACCATACATAGTTACAGAATGTTTCTTCTTACGATGAGAACTTTTAAGACTTACTCTCTTAGAACCTTTCAAATATGTAATATAGTATTATTAACTATAGTCACCATGCTGTATATTACACCCCTATGACTTATTCTATTGCTGGAAATTTGTACCTTTTGTCTCCCTTCACTCATATTGTCCATACCTCCCACTCCCTTATCCCCGTCTCTGGCAACCACCAATCTGTTCTCTGTGTCTATGAGCTTAGTTTTTGTTTTCTGGTGGTTTTTTTTTTACATTCCACATATAAGTGAGATCATATGGTATTTGTATTTCTCTGACTTACTTCACTTAGCATAATGCCTTGAGGCCCATCCATATTGTTCCAAATGGCAAGTTTTCATTCTTTTTTTTTCTTTTTTCTTTTTTTTAATGGCTGAGTGTGTGTGTGTGTGTGTGTGTGTGTGTGTGTGTGTGTAAAATCACATTTTCTTTATCATTCATCCATCAATGGACACAGGTAATTTCCATATCTTGACAATTGCAAATAATGCTGCAATGAACATAGCAGTGCATATCTTTTCAAGTTATTTTTGTTTTCTTTGGAATTGCTGTATCATATGGTAGTTCTATTTTTAATTTTTTGAGGATCTTCCATATTGTTTTTCCATAATAGCTGCACCAGTTTACATTCCCACCAACAGTGCACGAGGGTTCCCTTTTCTCCACATCCTCACCAACATTTATTTCTTGTCTTTTTCATAATAGCCATTCTAACAGGTGTGAAGTGAAAGCTCATGGTGGTTTTGATTTGCGTTTCCCTGATGATTAGTGATGTTGAATACCTTTTCATGCACCTGTTGACTTCTGTATGTCCTCTTTGGAAAAATATGTATTCATATCCTCTGCCCCCTTTTTTTTTCATTTGCAAAATGCAAGAAGCATCTTTAATTTTACATTGCTGTACTAAGTATAGTTTCAACAGGTATGAACACCTGCAGCTGTTTTTTGTTTGTTTGTTTTTTGTTGTTTATTAGTTTCAGGTGTATATAACAGTGTAATAGTTATACATTTCATCCCTCGCAAAGTGATAACCCCCATCTCCCAGATCCCGTTTTTTAATCAGATTGCTTTGTTTTGTTTTGCTATTGTGTTTTATGAATTCTCTCTGTATAATTTGGATACTAGGCCCTTATCAGAGTATGATTTGCAAATATTTTCTTCCATTCAATAGGTTGTCTTTTCATTTTGTTGATGGTTTCCTTTGCTGTCCAGAAGCTTTTTAGTTTGATATAGCTCCACTTGTTTATTTTTGCTTTTGTTGCCTTTGCTGTTGGTGTCAAATCTAAAAAATCATCACCAAGACTGATGTTAAGGAGCTTACTGCCTGTGTTTTCTTTTAGGAGTTTTATGATTTATGTATTACATTTAACGCTTTAACCCATTATAAGTAAATTTTTGCATATGGTGTAAGTTAGGGATCCAGTTTCGTTCTTTTGCATGTGACTGTCCAGTTTTTCCAATACCATTTGCTGAAGAGACTCTCCTTTCCCCATTGTATATTCTTGGCTCCTTTGTTGTAAATTAGTTGACCATGTGGTGTGGGTTTATTCTTGGGTGCTCTTTCTGTTCCATTGATCCATGTATCTCTTTTTATGCCGATAGCATACTGTTTTGATTACTGTATCTTTGTAGTGTAGTTGGAAATCAGGGAGCGGGATGCCTCCAGCTTTGTTCTTTTTCTCAAGATTACTTAGACTGTCCAGGGTCTTTTGTGGTTCCATACAAATTTTAGGGTGTTTGTTCTATTTCTGTGAAAAAGGAGTGCCATTGGAATCTTGATAGGGATTCCACTGAGTCTGTAGATTGCTTTGGGTAGTATGGACATTTTAACAATATTAATTCTTTCAATCCATGAGCATGGAATATCTTTCCATTTATTTGTGTTGTCTTCAATTTTGTTTTCCATCAATGTCTTAAGAGTTTTCAGTGTAAAGGTCTTTTACCTCCTTGGTTAACTTTATTCCTAGGTATTTTATTCTTTTTCATGCAATTGTAAATGGGATTTTTTAAAAATTTCTCTTTCTAATAGTTTATTATTAGTATATAGAAATGCAACAGACTTCTGTATATTGATTTTGTATCCTGCAATTCATTTATCTTTTTTTAATGAAACATCTATACAAATACTTTGCTCATTTTAAATTGAGGTTTTGTTTTCTTACTAATGAGTTTTAAGAGTTATTTATATATTTTGGATACAAGTCCTTTATCTAGTATGTGTCTTGCAAATATTTTCTTCCAGTCTACAGATTGTACTTTCATTCTCTTAACAATGTCTTTTGAAGAGCAGACACTTTTACTTTTGGTGGTCAAATTTTTCTTTTATGTATGCTACCTGATATTTTATGCATTATACTTTTGGTGTTGTATTTAAAATATTTTGCTTAACCCAACATCACAAAGATTTTTCTTCTGTTTTATTTTTTCAAGAAGTTTTATAGTTTTAGGTTTTACATTTAGGTGTATAATTTATTTTGAGCTAATTTCTGTATATGGTATGAAGTATGGGTTGAAGATCATTTTCTTTTTGATATGTCCAGTTGCTCAGTACTATCTGTTGAAAAGACTATTCTTCATTAAATTGTTTTTGCACCTTTGTTGATAATCATTTGACTATATATGTCAGTCTATTTCTGGACTTTATGCAATTCCTCTGATCTGTATGTCTATCCTTTTGCTACACTATGCTATCTTAATGACTGTAGCTTTATGGTAAGTCTTGAAATCAGGTAATATGTGTCCTCCAATTTTATCCTTCTTTTCAAAATAGTTTTGCTATTCTATTTTCTTTGCATTTCCATATAAATTTTAGAATCAGCTTGTTGATTTAAACAAAAAAAAAATTTTGTGGGGATTTTGATTGGCATTGCGTTGACTTTGTAGATCAGTTGGGGAAAGCTGACTTCTTAATAATATTAAATCTTCCAATCCATGGCCATGGTGTATCTCTCCATTTATTTAGATCTTTAATTTCTTTCATCAGTGTTTTGTAGTTTTCAGCCTATATACCTTGCACATATTTTTTGTTGTATTTATACATAGTATTTTATGGCTTGAGAGAGTGCTATTGTTCAATAAAAGTTTATTGAATGAATGAGTAAATAGTGCTAACCTGCTTGTGAATGCTTGTCTTGATTCTCTAGTCAAATACAAGATGCTAGACTAGGGGTTGGCAAACTCGTCAAAGCCCTTGGGTATGGCCAGGCCAGCAGTGAGGCTAAGAGGTCTAAGTATAACTCTAGAAGGCAGGAAATATGGGTTTCATTGTGACACCTTGTCACCACGTTCTTTAACCTTGGACAGCTCTTCCTCCCTGCCCAGGGTCTGCCTCCCAGCACAAGTTGTACCTTGAGTTAAGTCTACACTTTTCAGGGACTTTAGGCACAGCTAGCTTTTCCTGTCCATGCAATAGACAGTTGCCTGTCTTGCATGATGTGCATGTGCTGAGTAGCCTGTCTGACCAACCATTTCTCACCCATTGACCTGGTTTGGTTCCTAAACGACCTCTTTCATATACCTCCTTTGAGTAAGGTGTCCTGTTTACACATGGCCCTTATTAATATGTATTCCCTGGGAGGGATACTCTGGCGCCTTGGAAAAGTAGGTACTCACATCTGTTCTACCCAATTAATATGTACTAATTGAGCACCTACCATGTGCGAGGACTTCCAAGATGAAAATGGCATCCTTCCCTTTAAGGGGTTTACAATGATAGAAAGTTAGGTTATCAAAGTCAATTTTATCTGAAGGAGAGATTGCACGGTAGGTCTGAAGGGGTGCCTCTTGGATCATTTAACTCCATGAAGGAACCTGGCATCAAGGGCGGTTGGGAGAGCATGGATGCTTGAGGCAAAAGTGAAAGGGAAAAAAAGTTACAGAAAGGACAATAGGCTAATGACAATAGACTCCACCTACTGTACATTTTTCTTTTTATTATAGAAGTGTACATATTAAGCAGACCCACAAACCTGATGCTAAGAGATACTGTATATTATTTGTCAATAACAATACCTTAGGGTTATATGGTATACAGTTTATACATCATTTTCATATAACTTTATTTAATCTGTGCAACAGCTTTATGTGGTAAGTGGTAGGTATATTAATTAGGGTAGCCTAACTGCTTTAATAAAGAACTATAAAATAAAATTTTATTTCTTGCTCACAACATAGATGAGTAAATGAATATAACTTGAAGGGGAGGCTTGTCTCTCCCCCCACCCTACCCCCACCCCCAGTTATCCAGGAAATCAGGCTCCTTCCATCTTGGCCCTTAATCTAGGTTCTAGGAATTTAAAAGAAAGAATAAGAGAATTATGCAGAAGATTTTTATGGCTAAGATGTGGAAGTGGCGGGGCACATCACTTCTGCCCGTTTAATCACACAGCCATACCTAACTACAAGGGCGACTGGAAGATGCCTCCTGGCTGTGTGTAGAAAGAGTAGACTTCTGACATTGGTAGGTCCAAGCAGTCTCTGCTACAGAAGCACAGGGTGTTTCCCTTATTTTCAGATGGGAAGACTGAGGTTCAGAGAGGTTAAGTGGCTTAGAGAAAAACACACAACTACTAAGTACAGGAGTTAGGATTTCAACCCAGGTCTTCTGTTTTGATAGACCAGGAACAATAATAATAGAATAACAACAATAATATTATCTAACAGTTTATGAGTGTGGCTGTGTATTAAATGGGACAATATACACGAATATCTTAGTAAATTCCAGATTCCCTTCCTAGCTTTGGGCTGTGCCACACAGTCCCATAAAGAGCCAGGTATTTTTCCTGAGGACTGTGGGCAGCAGAGTGACTGCAAGAGGCAGCAGCAGGTGCTTCCCCATCAGCAGATCCCAGGGAAAGGGGCTGAATAGATGCTAGTGGCCAAGGGTGCTCTCTCTGCAGGCCTGGGACATTGTACACAGCAGACACTGGCCCTGCCAGGCCTGAAGAGGCTGCACTTGCCTTTGCTGCAAGACTGGAACTGCCCCTGGTCGGCAGCTCCCCGTATGTCTCCAGGACAGCAGGACTGTGTCAGGCTTGCGCTCTGGCCAGGGATGGGGAAGTCCCCTAGTCAGCACCTGTTCCCTCAGGAGTCCTTGTGGGCCTGAGCAACTTTTAAAAGATTAATTTTAATTATTTTAAAAGCTCTAACGTGAATGGGTAACTAAATTGGCACCCATACTTATATATTATTTATAGGTTTGACTTTTAAAATAGCTCTTTTCATTTGTGTAGCAGAGGTGCATGGATAGAAACCATTCTATGACTGACATTTCTGTGACACAAGAAGGAAAATATAAGAAGACTTCTCCGCTAAGTGAGGTAGGGCTTCCCTGTCTAGAAGAGTTCTGTGTGAAAAGCTGCTGCTTTTGTCAGGGTTTCGGGTGAGGAAATGAAAGTATGGGTTGAGTCAGTGCTGCTCTGAGTGTTTTCAAGATTTGTAGACAATTATAAGAGCTTGGGCTCTGTTGCCACTGCCCGTCTCTTCTGCCACCTCAGTCTAACCAAAGAGGAAGAGATGGCAGGAACGTGTGGCTGAGGCAGCAGGGGCTACAGCGACAATCAAGGCATCTATGTCTAGCCTGAATCCATAGCATTACTGCTACATGCCACATTTCTAGCTGCCTTGCCACCTTGACCTCTAAATTGACCTCCAAGTAGTGTATCTTCTGCAGGAGCCACTCTTATCCTCTTAAGGAGCAGTTCTTTTCATTTCTCAGTTCTCATCCATTTGTTCAACATTTTGTAGCCTCATTTCATATATGTGGCATTATGCTGAGTAATTAGGACAAAAAGAAGGAATTAGGATGTTCCTGCCTTCAATTAGCTTACAGTCTATTGGAAAAGACAGAGAAATAGAATCTTGTCCGACAGTGTGTTTAAGCGCGTAGATGAAAGTGAGCACTGAGTGTGATGGGAACCTAAAAGAAGCACTCCCTCTGCTACAGGGGATGGTGGTGGAGATGGGAGGTTTGTTAAAGGAGAGAAGGCTAAGATGAGTTCTTAAAGACCAAGAAATTATTCTGAAAAAGAGAGAGGGTAGTCTGGGTTTAGGGGGCAGCATGTGCACAGAACATGACCAGAGAGAGCCAGGAATCTGAATAGAGTTCTTACTGCAGGGAGGAAGGGTTGGATGGAAATAGTGTTCAGGTATGGGATAGGTCATGAAGGGCTGTGACTGGGATATATTAGGGTTTTAGACTTTCTTCTGAGAGAAGAGCTATCAAAGTATGGTAGTGACATCATATTTGTATTCTAAAATGATTTCTTGCTACAGCGTAGAGTATGGGTTGGGATGGTAGACAAAAGAGCAAATATGGATATAAAGAAATCAGCAGGAAACCACTAGACTTGAAATGATGGTGGCCAGAAGTGAGGGAGCAGTGGAGACAGAGAGTAGAGATTCAAGGGACATTGAGGGGACCGAGGTGATGAGATACTGGGATGGGAGAGGGGTACAACATGACCCCAGGTTTTGGTTCGGGCCTTTGGGGTATTGGTGGAACATGACAGGAACGACTGGGGCAGGCATGGGGATAGATTCAGTTGGGGGTTGTGCTGAGTATGAGGGGCCTGTGGCTTTTCCAGGTGGATGTTCAGAAGGCAGTCAGATGTGATAGGTGGGAGTTGAGGAAATAGATTTGGAAGCCATTAGCAGGAGATGGTAATTCAAGTCATGGGAGGGAAGGAGATAGCCTAAGAAGAGTGTGTAGACAGGAAGAAGTGGAGAGGACCCAGGATAGAGCTTTAGAGAACATCACCATTCAGGGGACAGGGAGAGAAAAAATAGCCCACAGAGCAGGCCAAGGAGGAAGGCCAGAGAGGTAAGAGAGAACAAGGAGTATGTCCTAGAAGACAGAAGATGTGATTTCAGGAAATTTGGGAATGGCCAACCAAGCTTAATGCTTCTGAGAAGTCAAGATAAGACTGGAAAAGTGTATTGTTTTAAGCAACAAGTAAGGAAGATGTCAGTACCCTTCGGAGAGAACAGTGTCATGAGTGATAGGGGAAGCCAGCTTTCAGTGCATTGATAAGTGAGTTTGGTATGGGATCAGGAAGCGCTCAGGCATGTACATAAATATACTGTCTGTTTCTGCCTTAGGAGCAGAGCTCATCCTACTTCTAGCTCATCGTCATCATTTTCTAGGCGAGGCCCCTCTCCTGGTTAGTTGGTTGATTGATTTCCTTTAATCTCCATCTTCCTTTTCTATTCCCCTTGCTTCACCTACAGGCAACCATTTTCATGTGTTTTAAGAGTTTTCCTTTTGTTTGTATATGTTCTTATATATTGTTTTATATGCATATATTTTTAAATTATGTCAATGGTGTGTTATAGATCTCATTCTGTTTATTTTATCCAGCACTGTTTTTTGTTTTTGTTTTTGTTTTTAGCTGAGCCATTCTGCTACCTGTTGGCAGCTCAGTGGCAGCTCAGCTCTGGCCTGGCATCGAACCACTGCTGCTCAGAGCTCAAACTCTTGAGCAAGCTCTTAACTAACTGAACCACTCGGCCGGCCCATATCCAGCACTGTTTTTAAGATCCTCCAATGGTGTCATGTGCCCTCCATGTGTATATTCCGATTTTACTGTCTATCCCCCAGTGATGGACACACGGGTTATTTTCACCTCCCTGACACCACAATCAATGCTGCAGTGAACATCCTTGCATATGTCCCCTTTTAGACCTAAGGGAGAATTTCTTTGCTCTCTATGCCCAGGAACGGAGCTGCAGATATGCAACCTGCCTGAGAGCTGGCAGACTTTCTTTCAGGATGGGTAGGCCAGTCCACATTCCCACTCTGTACTTCACTGTCTACATCTCGCATTTTCCAGCTTGATAATGTTTGCCTGTGGTGTCTCCTTGTTTTAACCTGCATTTCTTGGGTTATTAATGACCTTGAGCTTCTCTTCATAGGGTTTTACCCTTTTGAATTTCCTTTCTGGTAAATTACCTGTTCATATCCTTGATAACTTTGTCAGCGAGTTTGATTCTGAAAGGGAGGAGAGAAAGGATGGCAAGGACTTGTTTTATTTGAGATGGGAGAGATTTGAGCATGTTAAAATGAAGATGGAAGGGAGAAAAGCTAAAGACTCATCTTCCTCCCAGGATTGAAAGGATGGACAGCAGGCAGGATGATGAGCATCTTCCCTCCCCCAGACAGAGCAGTGAGACTAGGGTTAGGGAGTGGAACTGAGGAGGGGAAGTGAGTGCACAGATCATCACCAGCTTTCCCTGAGCCCTTTTTTTTTTTTTTTTAGCTGAGCCATCCTGCCACCTGTTGGCAGCTCAGCGGCTGCTCAGCTCAGGCCAGGCCTCGAACCGCTGTTGCTCAGAGCTCAAACTCTTGAGCGAGCTCTTAACCAACTGAGCCAGTCGGCCGGCCCCCCCTGAGCCCATCTTGGCTGCCCCCTTCACTCAGGCACAGAGGCAGTGAAGGGTCCATGGGGCTGGATAGGAGGGGAAAGGCAACTTCACTCAGATTCTTGGAAAATTTTATATACTGTGTTTCTAAATGTTTGCAAATTATATTTGTTTTAAATTTCAAAGAGAGATGCCTAAATTGGAGCATATAGGATGTGACACAAATAAAGTTGTAGAGGCGCATGATACAACGGTGGGGGTTGGGGGGCATGAGGAGCCTTCTGGTTGAAACAGAGTTAACATCAGAGAGAATGGGAGCTCACAGAATGGTGTGGGTCTTTGGATTAGACCGTGTGTGACAGAGTTGCTGAAAGCTTACAGAGCAGAGGTGTGTCATTGTGAGAAGGGCTGTGCAGGATGGATTGAAAAGGCTGAGCATGAAGGGAGATGAACCATTACACAGGTCCAGGTGGGAAATGGTAAGGGCCTGAAGTGAAGTGGAAGCTTTAGGACATAAAGGAATGACGAATGGAAGACACTTTGCAGAGGCATAATGACTGGCCTTGGCGATGAATACATATTGAATAAGTGCTCACTACGCATAAGTGGGATAATTGAATGAGCAGTGCCTGGATCAAGATATATGGTGGGATGGAAGGGTTTAAAGAGACTCCAGAGTTTGAGCTTAGGTCTCAAGGAGGAGGAGGACATTTATTGTGCACCTGTAGGTTCCAAGCACAGTGCTAGGCATTGGAATACAATAATGAATAAGACAGACATGGCTGCTGCCTGCAAGGAACCTGTAGTCTAGTCAGGGAGAGGCAAAGACAAAAGTAAACTGGCAGATGTATGAGTAATCACCATCATGAAGGGATCAAACAGAGTGCCCAGACTGAGGGTGACAGACTTACCTTAGGGTGCTCAGGGAGGAATTCCACGAGGAAGAGATAGCTAAGAGGAGACCCGAGGAGTGAGAAGGAGCCAGACATGCAGGGTTGCTCCAAGAAGTGTCCCAGGCTGAGGGCCCAGCATGCAGAACTGGGGAGGAAATGGCAAGTTGGAAGAACGGAAAGGAGGCTCAGGCTGCATGTAGTGAGCGTGGGGAGCTGAGCTTGGAGAGGGAGGCAGAAGCCAGACCACGCTGGGCATAGGGTCATGGTAAGGGGTTGACATTTACTCTAAGCTCCAGTTGTACTTGGGAATATGACTTTTTTTTATCAAATTGATAAAATTTAAGTTTAATATTAAACATTTTCATTGTACAAAATTTTGAACATATATCAAAAGTAGAGAGAATAATATCGTGAACCTCCCTATGTGTGGATCACCCCAGGTCTACAGTTATTAGGGGTTTCCCACTTGCTTCATCTGCTCCCCACTTTGCTAAAGCATATTTAAACAAATCCCAGGCGACATGTCATGCCCCACCCCCTACATGCTTCAGCATCTCTAAAAAATATGTTCATTTTCTTACATAACTACAGTGCCATTGTCACACCTAACATAATTGGCTATAATTTCTGGTTATCATCCAATATTGAGCCTATAATTCAGATTTCCCTGATTGTCTCAAAAATGTGTTTTGATAATTATTTGACTCAAGATCCAAACAGGGTGTACACTGCATTCAGTTATTACATCTCCTAAGTCTCTTTTGATTTACAGCAGTCCCTACTTTTTGCCTCTTTGTGTATGTGTTTGTTGGAATGCCATTGACTTGTCAAAGATATGGAGTCAGTTGTCCATAGAATGTCCCATATTCCAGGTTTGTTGCTTTCCTTCCTCATGTTGTCATTTAACATGTCTCTCAGTCTCCTATAATTCCTGTAAATGGGAAGTTAGCTCGAAAGGCTTGATCAGATTGAGGTTCAACTCTTTTGTCCTTCACTAAGGACATTGACAATGTCCTTCATCTTGCATCATATCAGGAGACACACAATATCGAGCTGTCCTAGTGATGTTAAGATTCCTCAGTGAACCCAAGTGTTGGGAACTTGATCCCATTGCAGAGTTCCCATCAACCTCTTATCGAATGGTTTTATTTTCCTGATGCTTTTTTTCTGAATCAGTGACTTCACTAAAAATATATCAGTGATTATTTCAGTCTGTTCTTGATCACTTCCAATGTTGAGATTAAACTACCTCCCTGTGCAGTTTTCATCAGAGAAAAGAGAGGTCACTTTTCTTCATGGAAGATGAGAAGCTGGGCATCAACTTTTCCATTTAACTACCATAGAATGTTACTTATTTTGGGAGAGGAGGCCAGTGTCTAACTTGAAAGAAATGAGTTGGCAGAGATAAGAGGTAGGACTGGGTTGTGATAGCTTTCTCTGAACGTAGAGCCCAAGAATCCCAATAGAGGATAGTCTTAGAAAACTATGCACATCTATTAGGAGTATCATCTGTCCTGCCTCCTTTAATCATTCCCAGTGGGCATTTGCCTCTGTGTAGAACGTGAGGTGCTGCTAGATGCTATTAAGATAGAGGGCTAATGGGACAATCCCTATGTCAGAGCTGAGCTGCACCTGTTCCCCAACCAAATCCCTATAAGAACTGTTGGGGCCATGATCCCACCCCCTAGCCCCATTTCAGCAGCTGCAGCATAACTGGAGCCCGTTCTTAGTAAAAGATTTTTCCATGATGAGGGTGGACAAGTTGTGACATGTGTGCCTTAAGTCCCTGCCTGGTGACAGAAACTGGAGCAGAAGGGTCTGGATAAGGTCTTAACCAAACAGCGGTGGACTTGAAGGACCAGGATACTGCAAACGCATGGGGATCCTTGATGGTGGCAACGATGGATGAGAGTCTTGAGACTTTAAGATACCCAAACCACACCCTCCCACTGATGGACTGGGAGACCAGGATGGAAAATGCAAAGTGTGAAAAAGCAGAGTGTGCTCTGGGGAGGGGAAGCGGCTTGGTCCAGGCACTCCTCGTGATGTCTGTCTGCTGGAAAGGTCACCCACAGGTGGCATGCTTACCTGGGCATCATTGTGACCCCTTGGTCTTGAAACCCTCTTGTTCTGCTGTCCTGGGAACCACATGCTCAGTCTTAACCATATTGAAATTGAGCTGTAATTTCTAGGTGGAGATGTCTGGTAGACAGATGGAGGTGCCAGACTAGAGCTTGAGGGTAGGGAGAAGGGTAGGATTGGAGATAGATTTAGAGTACTCTGCACTGGCCATCTCATTGATTCTCACGCTGTTTTAGTGGGCATTTATGTATTCGACTTTTTTTTTTTATTGGTGCAATTGGGGAGGGGAACAGTGATGGAAAATTGGGGGAAGGGAACATTGTGTTTTTCCAGGACCCATCAGCTCCAAATCAAGTTGTTGTCCTTCAGTCTTAGTTGTGGAGGGTGCAGCTCAGCTCCAAGTCCAGTCGCTGTTTTCAGTACCATGTGGGAGTCGAACTGGCAATCTTGTTGTTAGAGCATGTGCTCTAACCAACTGAGCCATCTGGCTGCCTGTTGGCAGCTTGCTGCTGCTCATCTCAAGGTGCCATGTTCAATCTTAGTTGCGGGGGGACACAGCCCACCATCCCATCCCATGCGGGAGTTGAACCGGCAACCTTGTTGGTAAGAGCATGTGCTCTCACCAGCTCAGCCACCTGGCCGCCCATTGGCAGCTCAGCGGCAGCTTAGCTCGGGTGCAGCTCACTGGCCCATACGGGAATCGAACTGGCAACCCTGTTGCTCAGAGCTCATGCTCTAACCAACTGAGCCACCCAGCCAGCCCCACGACTATTTTTTTATGTTTTATTTTCTCTTTTAAAAATTAGTTTTTATTTTTCAATTACAATTAACACTGAATATTATTTTATATTAATTTCAGGTGTACAGCATAGTGGTTAGACATATATATAATTTACAAAGTGATCTCCCCCCAATAAGTCTAGTACCCACCTGGCACCATATGTAGTTATTCTTTAAGGTGTCTGTGAATATGCAATGAGATTATGATCAGATTTTGCCTTTTGTAAATGCATTAGCAAAAGTTACCAGGGAAACTTCAGGATTTAATCTCCTGACCTGGGTTGCCATAGTACCACAATATGTTAAAAGCAGGTTTGGGGTAGCATAAGGGGGCAGGATAAAGTAGACAACAGGCAAGGAGTCAAACCTTACAGTCAGAGAGATAAAAAAAAAGGTAGAGTGGGTCTAAACCCTCTGTTTAAGGAAGATGGTATCCAGGCTATTGCAGCAGCCTACAGTTGTGACTCTGAGGCAGAGCGGCATCACCCTGTACTTCTCCATTTCCCACCCCTAAAGGAGACCTTTGGACTTTGTTGCTTCTCACTTTTGTGGGAAGAGGAGAAGGGGGATGCGGAGAGAAGAAAAGAAAAGCACAGCCAACCTCTTCTGCTCCCCACTGTGGGGAGGGCCGAAGTTAGTTCTAGCTGGATCTCTGGAAGCACCAGCCTGCAGGCAGGGAAGGAGCTGCCACCAACCGCCCAGAGGTTAACTGGGCAGAGCCCAGAAGGTTGAGATTCCGAGGCCTAACACCTGGTCTCAGAAGAGGATGGGTTCCTGGGCACACATGGGAAGGGTGGTGGAGCTGTGGCTTGTGTCAGTGATACCGTGAAATCCACCTACCAAGCAAGCTCTCCTTCTGCGAGTGTGTGCACTGTGTGATCAGATGAGCTTTTCTGCACTGAGCTGTGGGCAAATCTTCTAGGGAGCCATTCTGCTAAAAATATAACCTGGGGGCAGGTGGTATCAGAACTCATCAGGTGAGAATGACCCTGTGGACCATGCAGTTAGAGACAGGCCTGCCCAGGTGCTAGACAGAAGATGGATGGAGAGGAAAGGTGGGCTTTCCTGAGCACCGTCACACAAGCCAGAGAAGACCCTTTCTGACAGGTCTGGTGGGTTACGAGAAGGACTTCTTGAAGGTGAATTGGGGAGTGACTGGACAAAGAACTACTTCTTAGATCTTTTTACTTGGGTTTGCTGGTGGGGTCGGAGAAGTCAGGTGCTGTCAGCCATGTTCTTGCTGCCCTCCATATTCAGCAAAGTCCTCTCTAGATGCATAGATGACTTATAGCCTTAAAAACCTGACTGGATCACCTCATCTCAAAGTTCCCCTCAGATATCAACTTAAATGTCATTGCCACAACTTCTCATTTGGTTAGGTGTCCCCACCATAACCCTCCAACACATGCTATTCTTTTTATCCTGATGGTTTCTTTACTGCCTGGCCTTCAAAAGGGCATTATGACAGTAATGGGAATAGATATGGGTGACACTGGGAAAGCACTGGGTTAAATTTGGTTTTAGACATTGGGTATTTTTGGGGTTTTGTTTTGTTCTCCTGGAATAATCATGTGTAGTTTTCCTATTTTCTTATTTTCTTCTCTTCTGCCTCTCACACCTAATTTCTCCAAGATTCTACCCTTGCTGCTGAACACGCTGGCTGTCTCCCACCCCTTGGCTCTGATGGAATGCCATCTGGGCAGACCCCTGGGGTGGGCATGGCTGGTGGGGCAGAAGGAAGAAGGCCTCCTTTTAGTTTCTGAATCTTCTTTCTTTAGCGTTTGTCTTCAGGGTCCTGACCCTTCCAGAAAAAAAGAAAGAAAGAAAGAGAGAGAGAGAGAGGGAGGGAGGGAGGGAGGGAGAAAGAGAAAGAAATCTCTAGACTTGTGTATTTAGACACACACATGTGTTTTTTCACATTCAGGGCAGAGCCACTGTGTGGCTGCTGCCTTCTCTGAGCCGCAGTTGCAGGAGGCATGGTGTTTTTAAGCAGGATGAATTGCTGTCGAGTGGCTGCTCTTCTGCACCCGGGGCCATCAATCTTGTCTTGAATGCTGGGCTGCCTGCTCAGGCTCATCTTTCTGGGGCAGACTTATTTACGGAGCCACGGCAAAGGTAATCTCACTCCCCCAGCCCCACGGCCAGGGCCTCTTGCAGCCACTCTTAAAAATAGCCCAAGACAAGGAGAGCCAGGGTCTGGTTACCTCCTGCACACAGGATCTGATCTCACCTCACCTCCTGCATCTGGCCGCTCAGCCTTTCTGGGTGCTGGGTCCTATCAGTCCCTCCTGCTCAGAGCCAGCTGTAGTTTCCGTTCACGGAAGCAGGGAAAGACACTGGGAGTAGAAAACCCTTCCCAGCTATCTTTCCCACCCAGTTGGGTGGGAAATCTCAACCTGGTAGTAGCGTGTCCATTTGTGGAAGGTGATAGGCTGTCCAAAGGGACAACGGTGTTCTTGGGCACAGGCCTGATGCCATGGGACATGCTGTGTTTGGGGTAACAACTGGCTTCCCCACCTTGCAACTTCCCAGAGTAGCAAACACCTTTGCCAAGTCCTGGAAGCTGGGGAATGCCCTCTGTCCCCATGTGCCATGCTGTTTCCCCACCTGCTTCTCTGAAGTCTGCCTGGTCAGGGGGTATAAACTGGCGTGTAGCTTGGCCTGTGGTCCCAGCCACAGCAGTCATTTCCTAGATGACCTTGGGGAGGCTTCATCCTGTGGTAGGCCTTGGTTTTCTCCTTTGTGCACTTAGAGTGGATAATTCTGGCTCCTGTCTTACCTCAAAGGGATGTGGTGGGATTGATTAATCAAACGGGATAAAAAGAGTCTAAAGTGATTCTGTCTGAAAAACAAGGGCTCTAGCACTGCAGTTACACATGGATTGGTGAGCTTGCTTCATTTCTTTTTCAAGCGTGTGCCTGCTGGAGTGGGTGAATGGGTGTGTTGGAGTGCGTCTGTGATGTGAGTGCGTGTGTGTGAGTGGTGTGTGCATGCATACACTTGTGGAGGGAGTGGTTTACCTCACTCACTAGTTGTTGACATGCGTCATTTTTCTGCCTCATGGCATCCCCACCCCTCCCCCTTTTGCTCTCAGATATGAAGGCTCTGGGCTCTCGTACAGACTTGATCTTGGAGTCCCTAAAGCTCCCTGGGGAGATGACTGGATGGCAGGTACAGGGGAGGAAATTAAGGCTGCAGCTAGCCATTTTCCAAAGACCTAAGCCATCAAGCTTAGCCTGGTGCCTCTGGCCTCCTGTCCCAGGGTTATCCCTGACCCGGCCCTTGCCCTCCAGCTGCATTGTAAGCTTCCTAATTTTACCACGTCCTTTCTCGCTGTCAGAACTGTGCACCTGCTATTCCTTCCCTTTGGGCCCATCCCTTTCCATTTCCTCCCTTCACAAGATACCTCCAGCCTTCCTTTAGGAACCAGCTTACACTTCTCTTCCCCTGACACCCAGGCCTACCATGAGGCCCCACCTTTCCCATCCTGTTTCAATGGTGGTGCACATCACACTTATGGTAACTGCTTACTTAGCCGTCTGTCTTGCTGCCTGATATAAGCTCCATGAGGACAAGACCCTTTCCATCTTATTCATAATTGCCTAGCACAGCGCCTGCCACCTCACTGGGGCTTGGTACATATTTGAATTAATCACAAATGAATGAATGAATGAATGAATGAATGAATGAATGATGGGTGAATGGGGACCTAGTACTCTGAATGCCTATGTTCATTGCATAGATGAACACACTCAGCTCCATTGTCCTGGGAGCCCCTCATCATCACCACCACCACCTCATGCTCATGGCCTTAAAGGGTTGTCTGGGCTCCTTGGTCTGTCCTGGGATTCAACAGGAGACCTTCTCTGAGCACCTGATCACGCTTCAGAGAAGGCAAAACCAAAAGCCCAGGTTTCTGAATACTTGCAGCTGGGAAAGAACTCAAAAGGGCTCTTGGGCAGCCTCTGGGGGGAGGAGACTTCCCCCAGCACACCTGCCTGGGCTGGTGGCGCCAGTGGCATCTTGAAGCTCATGTTCATCTCTCTTCCCACTGATCCAGGTTTGAGTCAGACTCAGCCAACTTCCAGCTTCTCCCCTTCCCTCCTCTGTCCCCACCTCCCCTCCCAGGTTGGGTCCTGGCCCCCATCAGCAGGGTGGGGGTGGGGCCGCTCTTCCCAGCTCATGCCGCCAGCCTCCCAGGCGAGCTATCCCTCTCGGGGCTCCCTCAATGGTGGCAGTGGGTTTGGAGGAAGCGGGCTCGCTGCGACTGACGTCTCCACCTGCTGGCCATCCTGACCCTTGCTGCATCAGCTCTCTGTCCCCGCCGCTACTGCCGCTGTTACTGCTGCTGCCGCTGCTGCTGCCGCTGCAATATTTTATATCCAAGGACCCCGAGACCCCGGGTAGGAAGCATGCCCAGGCAGATGGCACTGTGCGCTGCTCCCGCAAGGATCTACTCCTGTTGGATGCTCCGAATAAGTTTCCCCTGAGAAAAAGTCTAAGGGGGTGGGAGCTAACCCTCTGACTGTGTTCCTGTCTCCCTCAGGGACCCTTCCATGAAGACTGAGGCAGGCATAGCTGCTGAGAGCCTGCTGACATGACATCAGCCACGGAGATTGAAAATGTGGGCAACCAGCCACCATACAGCCGGATCAATGCCCGCTGGGATGCCCCGGACGATGAGCTGGATAATGACAACAGCTCAGCCAGGCTCTTTGAGAGGTCCCGGATCAAGGCCTTGGCAGGTACCGTTTGGGGCTGTGGGGGTTAGGGGAACTGTTTCCACAGTCCTGAGGTTCACTGCCCTCCTTGCCTGTGGTGAATCCCCTGTGTGCATTGGCGTGAGCCCTGGTGGTGATGGAGACGTGGTTGTGTGGCTCAGAGAGGCTGGGCCCCCTCGGGAGGCAGCATGGGCTCAGGCGGCCTCTGCTCCCACGTGGCCCCTACTTCTTCCCAGGCGGGAGGTGATGCCAGGTGGGCCCTGCTCTTTGCCTCTGTCCTGAATGACCTGTGGCCAAAGTCAAAAGTAAGAGAAAGTCTGGGTGAAGGAGTGTCTGAGGGGCTGGACCACTGAGCAGAGGAGCGTGGGGCCTCTGTATGCACCTCAGTCTCCTGCCTGGTCCTGGATAGAGGAATTATCGTCATCCTCTCTGTGGTCCCAAAAGGAAAGAGTGATTTGATGGGAAATTGAGAACAGATAATATCCTCCCCACACTGCCTCAGGAAGGAGGCTTTTCTGGACTAAACCTCTTATCCTTAAACTGGAATTAGATTTTTACTTAGAAGGTTCATAATAGATGTGTGTGTGTGTGTGTGTGTGTGTGAGTGTGACAGAGAGAGATTAAATCTCCAGTAGAGATGGCTTCTCCTCCCCCTGCTGGCTGAGATCTGATTCTTGAGATTTTTTTCCCCCACTAACTCCTGCGACCACTGCCTCCCTGGAGCTTGGCCCAAGGGAGCCATATTCTGACCCTAAGTCCTTGACCAATAGAGAGTTTGAGTTATATGGGGTGATGGGTGGGTGTGTATGGGGGTAAGGGGGGATTACTTCACCTGCTCTACCAACGATCGGCCCAAGTCAGACTTGTTTCCCCCATCATTGCTTGTTCCCATCTTCTGCCTTATAAGAAGGGCACAGCCTCTGCCACAAACACTTTCTGTAGTGATTCTCCCACCGTCCTCACTGCTCATGGCCCTGTCTGAATTTCATGGCAGTACTCTTCCAACTTCCCTCTCTCCACTCTGCTCCCAGACCCCTTGGTCTCCAGCTGACCTTGAGGCATGAGCAGGGGCTAGACCCCTCTGAGACCATAATGACGTTTTACCTCAGGAATGTCTGGGTTTCCCATCCCCATAAAAGGATTGGGGTGTCTCATCCCCTTGTCATGGTAGGGAATCCACTCAGGTCTCAGCTATCACTATTTGTGTCCTTGTTCTTTGCAAGAAACTCCCTTACTTTTCCCTTCATCACCTCCTCACCACCCCCTACCCCACAAAACCCTTCCATGGTTTTCCTTGGGGACATATAATAGCACCAGCCCCTTGCTTTTGCTTATGTAATTTTAACCTCTTTAACCAAACTTGGAACCCTTGCCTTTGCCAGTCTGGTTTTACCTTCTTTATATCTCATGCTGGCTGGATCTGGCTGCAGTGACCCTAGTGAGATGGCTGGAGGGAGACGGGTACCGTATTCCATAAGGTTTGTCAAAGGACAGTTTAAGGAGTTGGGACTGTCTTTTGTGCAGGGATCGTTTGATCTATTTCACAGATACCCTGTTTTTTTAAGAAACCAATGTAAATTCCATTTTAACAGTTATTTATTGTACTCCTACTATGTGTAAAGCTAAACCCCTGGCCAGACATGAAAGTAGAGGGGAAACCACAGAGGTGAATTCTGCATAGTACCTGTCTCTAAGGAGTTTATGATCTATTAGGGATAAATGAACCGTGTTCATAATTAGCATGAGTAGAACTGGAGAAGGGCTGTAGGAAAGGCACATAATTAAATAGCAATGAGAGCGCAAAGGAAGAGATGGAGGGAGAGTCAGGGACTCGTTTGTGGAGGAAGTGGCTTTGGGCTAGGGAATGAAGGGTGCATGTGACTCTGACAGGCAGATGGGCTAAGGGTTTGCCCACTTGGCTTATGTGTGTAGCCATGTCTGATGGGCAGCCTGGGAGACTAGTGGAAATGGATTGATCAGGTTAGTCAGGAAAGAGACTCCTCCACCTTGCCTATTCTCACCAAGAGCATGCTTCTTATCTACTGAAGAACCTGAATGCCCCCCGGGGAGAGAGGAACCGCAGAGTATAAAGTTGCACGGACCTTAACAATTCAGAGCATCTGGCTAATAAGTAAACATGGAAGTCTGCAGGATTTTTACAAACAAACAAAAACCTAAGCAGTTTACTGACTTTCCTCTCCTGAGAGTCCACTCTGAGTGACCTGTGAGAGAAGCTAAAGCTTTGAGAAGGTCCAAAGTAGAGTGGCTGGATGGACCTATTCTGGTGGGTAGGCAGAGCAGAGAAAGGAAGTGTCAGTCTCCTCCAGTTTTAGCTTCTTGACATTATCTTCAGTATTAGGTAAGGGGTCAACCTTTCCAAAGAGGCTTAGGGAGCAGAAGCTAGCTACGTTTGGTCCCCCTCATTTCATCATGGTTCACAGCCACTCCCTCCCCCAGCCTAACAGTATTACAATAAGGAAGACATTGGTTCTGTGTTTCTTTTTTCTTTTCTTTTCTTTTCTTTTTTTTTAAGATTTTTATTGGGGAATTGGGGGAAGGGGAACAGACAAATTGCTGTCCTTTTGTTCTTCAGATTAGTTGTGGAGGACTTTGCTTCACTGGCCCAAGTTGGCACCATCATTGCGCTCTTCCTGGGCAAGGCAGATGAGTTGCCAGCTTCTGGATGGCCGCTCACGGCGGCTTGAGGGCCGCTCACGCTGCTGCTGGCTACACACGGTAGCCCATGGCAACCCACTGCAGCAGGGGTTGCAGCCTACCCCGTCACCGGTGACTCATGGCAGCCCAACTCCAGGTTGAGCTGTTGTTCAGCATCTTAGCTGTGGAGGGCAGTGTCACTGGCCCTCATATGTGGGATCCGAACNCAGGGAGATAAACCCCTTGAGCCTGATGTTTCTGGCTTCCAATGTGGTCCTGAGAGCACCTTTTCTCCTTGCAGATGTCTTCACAGAAAACCCTGATGAGAAATCCATTATCACCTACGTGGTGGCATTTTACCACTACTTTTCCAAGATGAAGGTGCTGGCAGTGGAGGGCAAGCGTGTCGGCAAGGTACCAAGCGGTCTCATAACCCGTGTCACCTCATCTTCCTGTTTGCCACACCCAGACCTTGACAGAGATGCCCGCTTTTCATCCTAACAGCTTCGTGCCTGGGCTCCAGCTCCAGCTGGCGGGGGTGTGAGGGGGGGTGTAGGTCACCCCCACCAACTCCCTCTGAAGCCCAGCTAATGGCTCCTATGCTGAATTCCAAAGCAGGTTGATGGTCTCTTCTGAAAGATGCCATAGCCCAGCTCTGAGCCCATCTTCCACCTGCAGGCCCATGTCTCATAAACATTCCCATAGGAACAAAACAGGCTTGCATTTGTTGGTTTATTGTGGTTTCAGGCCTCTTAGGCTCCCATGGTATACCAGGAACCCACCCCACAGACTCTCATATCAGATTCCTTTCCCCTACTGGGTCCTCAGCTCCTCAAGGGTGGGGGCCATTTCTCATTCATGTTTGTTTGCCTGGTGGTTAGCAAAGATAGTGCCCGGAATCCTTCGATTCCTAATATGCATTTTAAAATAAACAGCGGCCCCACAGTGGCTGGTGTCCTGGCACAGTGAGATTCCTCATCTTTTATAGGGTTAGGGGAAGGGAAAGCTGCTTCTGAACCTGAGCAGGTCCAGCTCCCAACTGATGCTGCCAGTGCACTTCCAGCCCACTCCTTCTGCCTTAGCAACAGTCTTGGGCTCAGGGAACACACCTAACATAGGGCTCTTGAGGAAGAGGAGGACCACCTCCATTGTCATCCTTGTCAGTGGAATCATTGTTTTTCTAATGAGGCTGAGTGACAAGGCGATTCCCTAGGTAATTGACCACGCCATTGAGACAGAGAAGATGATTGAGAAGTACAGCGGGCTGGCCTCAGACCTGCTTACCTGGATTGAGCAGACCATCACGGTTCTGAACAGCCGCAAGTTCGCCAACTCCCTGACCGGCGTCCAGCAGCAGCTGCAGGCCTTCAGCACCTACCGCACCGTGGAGAAGCCGCCCAAGTAAGGCCTTGGCACGTGGGAGGGTGGGCATCAGTGGCTGAAAACCTGGCTGCTGAAAGGTAGAGCCAGGCGCTGGGCATTCGGGAGCGTACCTGGGAGGCATATTCTAGAGGCTAGAGAGCTTTGCACCTGTCTTCCACTTTATCCCCTCCTGGCATCCCTGCTCCCGAGCCGTCAGCCTATAGGAAATGGGCATGGAGGAGTAACCCCCAACTCATAGCCAAAGAGAGTACTTTCCCAGCTGCCTGAGGGGGAGCAGGAGTGAAATCTCAGGCTTCTGAGTCTTTTCAAGGAACCTGTGCTAGAAAGTTCCTTTCTCATCTGTGCACTGAGCTGCGGGTTTCTGGTAAAAGTCTCTGTATTCTCAGCCCCACAGCTGTCTGGATGAGACCTTGTTGATCATCAAGTATGTCCTTCTTTTTCTCCCCCTTCTGTCTGTCACTGCTCATCAGCCAAGCACTCAGCCTGCCTCTCAGGACCTCTGCTCCAGCACAGTGTGTGGAAGGCCTGGGCATGTGCACATGCACACATGCACAGACACACAAACACACACCTATGTGCACACATGCACATATGCACAGACACACACACACATAAAAACATGCACACACAAACGCGGGCATTGCAGCTCACCTGCCATTAGCTTGTCCTGCTCTCCTGAAACAGATTTCTAGCTCATCGGTGGTACCCTCTGCCTTGTTCCTCTCCCCCGTCATTTCCCACTCTCTTCATTCATGACTCTCAAACAAGGAAAGGTGAGACACTGAGCCGAGACTGTACTATAAACAAGTGTCTGATTTCTGGTCTGACACTAACCCACTTTTAAAGACTTGAATTCAANGCCACTCAGCCGGCCCTGGTTCTGTGTTTCTTATACGATGGTGGTGATCTGCTTTGTAAGTATATGTGGCAAGGTTGGAGAGATTGGCCTGGCCTTTTCTTTCTGAAATTGAAGGTTCTGGGGTGAGGAGGAAATGTCACAAGACCCAGATTCAAGTCCTGGTTCCACTCCTAACGCTACTGCTGTGGAGGATGGCTGGAGCAGGAGGATTTCCTGTTTTATAAAATCAGGGCAGTCGTACTTGCCTAAGGTTGTTGAGAGCATCAAGTAAGATAAAGTTTATGGAACTTGTTTAATAATAAAATACTAGGTGAACGTTTGTATTTACAAGAAATCGTTTTAGTAACATCTTTCTGTCCCTTCTCTTCTACAGCTTCAGACATTCCATATCATTACCTCAGCCATTGTCCCAGTTAACCCTCAGCCTCCCTTGCCGTAGATGGCTTGAGCTGGAAGAAAGAGCCAGGGACCAGGGAAATTAGGCTGATACTTGTGCTCAGAGCTCTTGGCTGGATCCCCAGAGACCCAATGCCCATGGGGATGAAGCACAATGCTGTGAGGTCTTTCTCCTTCAGGCCATCCAGCCAGGATCCTAGCTGTGCCTCTGCCATTGGCTGGGGGACATGGAAGGCCCAAGAAACCAAAGGATGAGCCTTGTTAGATGCTTTTCCTGGTGTGACACCCGCTCTGGGCCCTTTTCTACTTAGTGACCTGTGGTTAGAAGACTCGCATTTAGTTAACTGGACTCCACCTTTTCTGCCTCTTCAGTCAACTTTCTCTCAGCTCCAGTGGAAATAGCCCCTGTCTTGCCATTTGTTTGTTTGTTTGTTTGTTTGTTTGTTTAAATATTTTATTGGGGAGTTGGGGGAGGGGAACAGCCAAGTTGTCCTCCAATCTTAGTTGTGGAGGGCGCAGCAAGCTCAAGGTGCTGTGTTCAATTAGTTGCAGGTGGGCGTAGCCACCATCCCATGGGGGAGTCGAACCAGTAGCCTTGTTGTTAAGAGCACNCCTGTGAGTCTACCGGGCACTGCACACAGGTGACATCTCTTGGTTGTGTAGATGGTGCTCAGGCCACAGCCCTCTTGAAGTGCTGTGAGCAGTCAGATCTATTAGGCTGGCCTCAGCGTGGGGACCTTGCTACCGCTGATCCTCAGGTGCAAGGTGAAGGATGTAGAAGTGAGTAGTTCCTGGCGTACACGCGGAAATGCGAAAGTACCCAGTTACCTGGAGCTTGGATCCTGGGTTCCAGACAGCCATCCTGCTGCCAGTTCTCATCTACACCTAAAATCCTCCTGGAGCCCAGCCTTTCTTCCCCCCTCAGAAGCATCTGGCCTTTGGGACTTGTCAGGAGAGCCAGCTCGTTAGGACTCATTAGGACTCAGGTGAAAGTTCCCTTCAGTGCAATATGTTCTTATGTGGATAATGCTGCTTCTAAGGTTTTATTGACTCAATGAAAAACTGACTAAAGAGCTAGTCAGAAGCCTTCATCTCTTGCTGAACTAGGGAGAGCGTTTGGTATCGGCTGGTAAAACTTGCTATCTACAGGAATTCCCAGAATACTCCAGTTAGCCGTTCCCCTAGAGGAGCAAACAATAAGCAAATGCTGTGGGAACTGTGTTTTCCCTGGTTCGTTCTATAAAAATTCAGCCCCCATTAGGTCTCAGCTGGTGAGTATGATAGATGCTTCAGCAGGGAAATAGACCTACAGATGTTCTTCACTTTTGATTTTTAAGGGAAATATGCTCTGGTGTCCAAGCTCCAAGATGCCAGAGTTCCACGTTGACGTCAGCAAACAATTTGGCTGAGGGGATCTGGACACTCATCTCCCTATCTCTGTTTTCTCAACAGGTTTCAGGAGAAGGGGAATCTGGAAGTCTTACTTTTTACCATCCAGTCCCGGATGAGAGCCAACAATCAGAAAGTGTACACGCCCCATGATGGGAAACTAGTGTCTGACATCAACAGGGTACAGTAGCGTTTTCCGTTACCTGTTGCCAATGGCTTGATTGAGTTCTCGGTAAAGGCACGGGGAGTGCTCACTGGAGAGGGGTAAAGCAAGCCACTTTCTGTGCTGGCAGTTTGGGAGTGCTCTCTGAATCTAGTCCTGAGAGGTCAACCTCCACCCATCCATTTGTCCCCCTTCAGATGCCCAGAGTCCATTTTTGGAGCCAGTCTTTATAGCTTAGTCTCTACTGAACCTTGAAGTTTCTTGACGTGTGGAATATTAAGTAATAACAGAAGGGAAATACCTTCTGATCCTTGAGAAGGTTCTCATTAAATGGAGGTAGCCATTTAGTCATTAAGCATTTACTGAGCACCCACACAAGCAAATAATATTGGATTAGGTCAAAGGTCCAAGGCAGGTTTTAGGGGAAGAGGGTGCTGGGAGGTCGTGACCAGGGCTCCCTGAATCTGGACATGAAAGCCAAAAGGCTCTGCCTGGATTCCTGAAATCACTCAGTGTTAGGCAAAAGGTGGAACCCCCAAAGCTAGGTATTCCTCGTATGCCCCAAGCACGCTCCCCTGTCTCTGGTGCAGGCCTGGGAGAGCCTGGAGGAAGCCGAGTATCGGCGGGAGCTGGCCTTGAGAAACGAGCTCATTCGGCAGGAGAAGCTGGAGCAGTTGGCCCGGCGCTTTGACCGAAAGGCCGCCATGAGAGAGACGTGGCTCAATGAAAACCAGCGCCTCGTGGCCCAGGTGATGGGGGACACACTTAGGGATGACAGGAGAGGGGAAGCTTTCCAGAGCCCTCAGCAGTCAGCTGGGCTGGAGTCCGAGCTGGCCTCTCAGTGGCAGTGGACAGGCCTCTCCACAGGCCTGGCATCCCAACTCCCCAGGATTGGGTACATCAAGATTTACATCTGAGGAAGAACTCACCAGGACTTATTAATTCTCATTTTTAGGGAAAGAGCCTCAATCCAAAAATGGCCCCCAAAGTTGTCTTATTTGAACCAGTAGCATCAACTAAAGCCAGGGGTTCAGGCTGACATTAGACGATGGTCCTCCCGGGATATGATGAAAACGGTGCATCTCGTGTGTGTCAGATGTGCCTTTTGGACTCTGGCCTCTAGGACCGTGTCATATTTAACTAGCTAAAAATTGACCCCGGGACTGATGGTCCATGACTGCATCTGTTGCTTCCCACTTGGAGCTTGGAACCAAATTAAGTTGCATCCAGAAAGGGGCAAGCTGGAGAGAGTGCATGCACCTTAGAGAGCACAGAGTAAGCCATCTGTTTATAGCTGCATGGTTTCCAATTCAGAAGCCCCTGCTTGCCCGAAATCAGGCAGGTCCATTCAAGGCAGGGTGGTGAGTGCCAGCAGGTGGAGAAAGGGCTCTACTAGTAATATATGCACAGCATACCTACACATATGGCACAGTGAGTAAAATCTTGAGCCTCTTTTAAAGGTCCTTGTGAGACATTTAGTCTTTGGAACTTGGCTCCGATAAGAAAAGCTGAAAAAGAGGGCAGAGCTACATCTTTGGGAATAGTCTTTCCCATCCAGCAGGTGTTCCAAAGGGACTTGTTGCGTCTCTGCATTTGGGGATTAGCCAAGGGGAGCCTGGCTGAGCCACCTGTGTTTCTCCCTGTGGGGCAGGATAACTTTGGGTACGACCTGGCAGCCGTGGAGGCCGCCAAGAAGAAGCACGAGGCCATTGAGACTGACACAGCCGCCTACGAGGAGCGGGTGAGGACCCTGGAGGGCCTGGCCCAGGAGCTGGAGAAGGAAAACTACCACGACCAGAAGCGCATCACGGCCCGCAAGGACAACATCCTACGCCTGTGGAAGTACCTGCAGGAGCTGCTGAGGTCCCGGCGCCAGAGGCTGGAGACAACCCTGGCCCTGCAGAAGCTCTTCCAGGACATGCTGCACAGCATTGACTGGATGGATGAGATCAAGGTGGGCCTGGGGCCGCCCATCCCTCAATACCCCCATGCTCACTCACCTCAGGCCTCAGCGCCAGCCCTGCAGTTAGGCTTCCTTAGACTCTTCCCAGCCAATCTTGTCCCTGAGTCAGAATGGAGAAACTGAGGCAGCCCAGGGTCTGGCTGCATCTGCCTATCATCACCTGCTTGGCTCACTCTTGCTCCAGACAAGTTACCAGCCCAGGTCCACCCGATCCCCACGATCAAGAAATCTTGGGTTCATAGTAGCATAGGCAGCAACCTGCAGGGCCTGGAGACTCAGGCCCTGGGTAATCACGATTTGACTCTGGTTAGAATCCAGACCTCCCAGCATAGGAACAACCAGGAAGCCTGAATCTCCTCTCCCTCCACTGCAGAGCTCTCAGCTGAGCATATACAGAGAGTGACTGTGGAGCTTTCTAAAAATACACAGGCCCCCACACCTGGGGCAAATACGGGAGATAGAGTGAGGGGCTCAGGTTTCTGGAAGATGATCCAAGAATGACTCTGATGGGCACCCCACCATAGAAACTCCTGCTCGGTAGCCTCTCCCATGCTGAGCAGCAGCCGTTTTCCAGCTGTGTTAATGCACCCCAGGCCCAGATACCATGGACATCCCCTTTAGAGGGGTCTCTTCCCCAAGTGTGTAGGCCTCTTCACCTCTTCTCATTCCCTCCACCCTGTCTGTCCTCTTTGCCAGGCTCACCTCTTGTCTGCTGAGTTTGGGAAGCACTTGTTGGAGGTTGAGGATTTGCTACAGAAGCACAAGTTGATGGAGGCTGACATCGCCATCCAAGGGGGGAAAGTGAAGGCCATCACCACTGCCACCCTGCCGTTCACTGAGGAGAAAGGTGAGACTTGAGTGTCTGCCTGGTGAGGCCTCTGAAGCCAGATCCCATCCTCTGGTGCAGCGCCCCAGCGCCCCAGCTTGGATAAATCCCCTACCTTTAGAATTCTGCTTCTTTCATCAATTGATGGTGCAGGAAAGAAGCTTGAGGGATAGCAAAATTTCTCCAGAGACCGGACAACTGCTTTGGCAATATATGACCAGAAGCCGTGTCTAAGCACCAATAAGGCATCATCCATCTCTCACTCTCTCTGCTAGTTGAGGTTACAGCAGAGACATTTACGTTTACAGCTTCAGGTCTTAAATAGGAGACCTTGTTGCATCCTTAAAGAATCATCTTGAAATTTGTGTCAGGGTTTTTTTTAAAACAAAACAATATCACATTTCTACTGAAAGCTGACCCAACTTTTAACCTCCCTTATCCCTGAAGTTTTAGTGGGAACTAGTTACAAGGAACTTGGCCTGCCCTCTGAGCACCTGGAACCCCCTGCATCCGTTTCCAAAGCTCCAGTGAGATGGCAGATTCTAGATTGTGTGGGTCTAGCCTGGCAACCGATCCGAAGCTTGCCCATAAATGAAGCCCTTACCCTTTTCGTCTTCCTTCCTCTCATTCTTCCCAGGGTACCAGCCTTGTGATCCCCAGGTCATCCGAGACCGTATCAGCCACCTGGAGCAGTGCTTTGAGGAGCTGAGCAACATGGCCGCTGGGCGGAAGGCCCAGCTGGAACAGTCCAAACGGCTCTGGAAGTTCTTCTGGGAGATGGACGAGGCGGAGAGCTGGATCAAGGAGAAGGAGCAGATCTACTCCTCCCTGGACTATGGCAAGGACCTGACCAGTGTGCTCATCTTGCAGCGCAAACACAAGGCATTTGAGGACGAGCTCCGCGGGCTAGACGCCCACCTGAACCATAGCTTCCAGGAGGCCGAGGCCATGGTAGCACGCAAGCAGTTTGGGTACCCGCAGATCGAGGCCCGAATCAAGGAGGTGTCTGCCCAGTGGGACCAGCTAAAGGAGCTGGCTGCCTTTCGCAAGAAGAACCTCCAGGATGCTGAGAACTTCTTCCAGTTCCAGGGTGATGCAGATGACCTAAAGGCCTGGCTGCAAGATGCTCACAAGCTGCTCTCGGGCGAAGATGTGGGGCAGGATGAAGGGGCCACACGGGCCCTGGGGAAGAAGCACAAAGGTTTCCTGGAGGAGCTGGAGGAAAACCGTTTGGTGATGGAGCATCTGGAACAGCAGGCCCAGGGCTTCCCGCAGGAGTTTCGGGATTCCCCAGATGTGACCAATCGGCTGCAGGCCCTCCGGGAGCTCTACCAGCAGGTGGTGGCCCAGGCGGACCTGCGTCGGCAGAGGCTGCAGGATGCCCTGGATCTGTACACGGTGTTTGGAGAGACAGACGCCTGTGAGCTGTGGATGAGTGAGAAGGAGAAGTGGCTGGCCCAGATGGAAATCCCAGACACACTGGAGGACCTGGAGGTCGTGCAGCACAGGTCAGAGCCAGCCCTTTCTTCCTGCCTCCCCGCGCCACGACCTGTACTCCACCGGCGCCTGGTGTGGAAGCAGCCTCTAGATCAGCAAGGGACAGGCCAGGGGATGCCTTTTATTTTATTTTATTTTATTTTATTTTATTTTTTAATTGGGGGAGGGGAACAGTGTTGGGGAATTGGCGTGGGGCGGAGGGTTTAGCGCGTGGCCTCTAAGTTCAAGGTGCTGTGTTCAACCTTAATTGCGGGTGGGCATAGCCACCATCCCATGGGGGAGTCAAACTGTCAGCTTTGTTGTTAAGAACACATGGTCTATCCACTGAGCCATCTGGGTGGCAGCTCAGCTCAAGGTGCCAAGTTCAGTTTTAGTTGCGGGCAGGCATAGCCCACCATTGAACAGGAAGTTTTGTTGTTAGGAGCACGTGCTCTCACCAGCTGAGCCATCCTGCCACCTGTTGGCAGCTCAGAGGCAGCTCAGCTCGGGCGCAGCTCACTGGCCCATGTGGCAATTGAACCGGCGGCCCTGTTGCTCAGAGCTCATGCTCTTAAGNATGGGCTCCCATGACATCGTGGACGGCAACCACCGCCTGGTCCTGGGCCTCATCTGGACCATGATCCTTCGCTTCCAGGTGGGTTCCTGGGGTGGGGGCGTAGAGTGGAGCCTCTCTGGGCCACACAGGGCTTGGGAATCTTATCAAAAGGTGAATAAAGTGTGAGTGTTTGCGCACATCCTGGGAGGCTAGAAACCTGTTCTGTGGGACATTGCTGGTAGGAAGGCGCGATCGCCCTCTGCATCGCCAAATTGCTGAAGCTCAGGGTGAGCCGTTCAGCCGAGAGTGCAGTCTTTGAAGGAGGAGGTAGAATTTAGTAGCTGGGTTGACATCTGGCTGGAAGATCTGCTTTTTGTCTGCTTCCCCCTGTGTGTGTAACTTCTTGGTTTTGGATCTAGTTTGATTCAGAAATTGCAAAAACAGTACAGAAGATCTGCTTTTATGTTTTTTCTGTCAGAAACTTCTCTCTTCCTACCCTGAAATTCAAGGTTTATTTTTTTTGTAAGGAAATTTAGGAAGGAAACGGGGCCTCCCGCCTGCGGGTTTGTGGACAGAAAAAACCTTGGAGGAGGAGGGAAGGGCAGGGACGAGAAGGAGAGCACTTGGCTCGCAAAGTGACGGGCTTCCGCCCGTGGGCTTGGGTGTCCTGTCTAATTGTGTATAATTAATAAGAGCAGAACTGGGGAGAATGAAAAGGCAAGAGAAGCTCCTAATCAAAACACAGTATCTTCCAGCATTTGTGCTGTTCACGCTGCCTCTCCGGGCTTTGTTCCTCCTGGGGAGGAGGCTGGCGTCTTGTCGTTTATTCTCAGCATCCCGTCAGAGTGATCCAGTTAGAACCATTTCGTGTGACATGAGGAAGCCATCCCTGTGCATTGCCACTGACTAAGACAGGGAGACAGGCCAGCAGGACCCAGGGCCTCAGGCTGTGGTGCTGTGGTGTTGCTGCAGGGCTGGCAATGCAGATGGATGGCTCAGGAGGAGGAAAGGAAGAGAAAGCCCCCCAGGGAGAGCAGGAAAGCACTGAGCAAGATGCAAATCTAATTCCTCTCCCTCTTGTTCCTGCGCCCCCAGATTCAGGACATTGTTGTTCAAACTCAGGAAGGTCGTGAGACACGTTCGGCGAAGGATGCATTGCTGTTATGGTGTCAGATGAAGACGGCAGGGTATGCCCTGGGAACCAGCCACTGCCACGTTTCCCCACCGCCCACCTGGTCCCCCGAGCACTGCCATCCCCAAGGGATGTGACATCATCACCCAGAACTATAGCAGCTTCAACGTCAATGATGCAGAGTCTATCCTGGCCTGATTTCCTGAGGCCTGGAATATAGGATTCTTTTCCATAGTTGCCTGGATCAGACTGTGGGGTCTGTTGGGTGTGTGAGTCTCTTGGGCCCACCTTACCGGNAAATTAAAGCCATCTTGTTATTCTGCATGGAAACTGCCACATTAGTATACAAATACCTGACCTCTCTCCAGAATGAATTACTCTAGATTTGAAACTGCAAATCAGCCTGAGTAAAGTGAAGAGGGAGGTGGGTAAGTAAACACTGCAGAGGCTTCTGGAAGGAGGTGGATTTGACCTTGGCAATGCCAAGGAGAGAGCTGTGGGCCCAGCAGGAATATTTGCCCAGTAGGTCCTTGGGTAGATGTTAGCCTCTAGAGATGGTAGCACTTCGTGAGGGTCAATGTTAGGTAGCCATGAGGCTTCTTTCTGAACAGGGGGCTGTCCTCTGCTCACCTTACTACTTCTGGATCTGCTTTGAAAGATTAGAGGAAGGGGAACAGCTGAAAAGGCCAAGGTCCTGTCCCTCCAAGAGGTTCCAGCCTTGGTATTTCTGTAGAAAAGCTCCCAGTGTCTCCTAGAGCCACCCTCATTGTCACTCACACCCCATTTCCTGTCCTTCCCCTTTTCATACTGGGAGCCATTTGGTAAACATTTGTGGCATCTGGATTGGGGATGAAGCACTGCAGGCAGCAGGGAATTTACCAGCCAGAGTGCCTGCCCTCTGTGCTCTCTCTCCTCATCCCAGAGGAGGCCTCTGCCTGCCTGCTCACCCCCTTGCATCTGGTTGTGTACCCCAATGACTCAGGGTAGATGTGGCCCAGCTGGGAGAGGAGGAATGCAACTGAAAGGTACCCTGAAAAGAGAGACCCTGAGCACTAGCCTCCCTCCCCTGCCTCACACATGCATGCAGCTTGGCATCCCAGCTCCTTTGCTCACAGAAGCTTTTGGGAGGTTGCCGTGCAGAGAGCAGTCCATGGCCTCCTGAGGAGGCCTGTGAGAAGGAGAGGGCCGGACATGCCCTTCCTCCTCTTTTCTGGCCCTTTGGCCTATTGAACTATTACTGAGGGATAGGCTACACAGAGTTGCCCTTTTCAAATAAATGTACAAAATTGTGTAGCCCACTCTGCAACTGGAATCCAAGTAATTGTTTCAAACTAGAGGGATACCTCCTTTGTGCATTCTTTTTGTAGCCTTACTAGAAATGAAATGAGGCAGAGGGATGAGGTGGTTTGAGGACAATTCAGAGAATGCAACAGGGCAGCAGATGCAATGCAGGCTTTGTCCCTGTGCTCTGAAGCACATAGTTGCTGCCAGTTTGAACCTTGAGCACCTTCTAGCCCCACTGTGCCCAGGCCCCAAGGTTAAGTTCTGTGACCAGTAGGTATTCCATCAGCCTTAGGATAGTGGCCCTCAAACCCTGCTGCTTCCTGCCCACCCACCTGGGCTCCCCACAAACTCCCCTGAGAGGATGCATGGGCTCCTTCCTGACTTTGGTGGAAGAAGATGATGCTTGGCTCTCCCTGAGCCCCTTTCCTCACCTGCCCCAGGAGGACCCTGAGCCCAGATGCCCCAGTTGCCTGAGAAGGGCTTTGTGGCTCCAGGGTGAATGATATCTTCCAGAGAGCAGGATTTCACCACACTCAGGTGGGTGGGAACCAGCAGCTTCTTAGCAACCTGTTAAGTTGACAAATTCAGATGCAGCTGCTGGAGACCAAGGCTGCAGGTGTTAATGGTCCCAATGTCCCTCCTAAGCTGCCTGTAAGAATAAAGATGGTGTCATTAATGAGAAGGTTTTTTTTAAATGTTTTCTCAGATTTCCAAATATGAAATGGAGTTTTATTTAGACATTATATATTGGGAAAACATACTATTCACGGAACTATCTGTAATCATCAACAACCATTTTAATGTACTGTCAGAAGAAGAAGGAAAAAAAAAACTGGCTCAGCAGCTTTCCCTTGGAGGTCAGCCATCATGAGTTTCTCTCCCTCCCCCGACACAGGTCACGGTACAGATAAACCAGCCAGTTACCTGTGCAGACAACCCTGCAATAGAGGCCAGCATGCCACCTGCCCTGTGTGGTCCTGCCCAGGACATAACACCTCCTCTCATTGTCCTCTCTCCCTTGATAAAAGCTGCTCTTCCTCCTTGAGAACGATTTGCAGAGCCAAGGCTGTTCCCTTTCTCTGGATGACTGCTATCTATCACCGTGAAGATGCTTGATCAAATATTAATACACTGAGGTTAATAATAAGACTCTATACTCTCCCCATGTGGTATCGTCTGAGGGAGCCATGTTAATAGCCTCCTCCATCTTTGGGACATTCCTGTGTGCTGTCAGCTTTGTTCCCAAGGGCAGGCTCTGACACCAGGCTGTGACTGTGCTCATGGCGCCTGGAAGCCGCCAGCACTTACTTGCCTCACCCCCTGTGACGGGCCCCCCTGCACGCTGCTTGGCTGCAGAGGTGCCAAGGGTGGTGTTTTCAGAGCTTCTGTAGCAATTGTTCTTTTTCCCTTTTTATCGTGTCACTGAGAGAGAATGACAAGGAGGCTGGTAGCAGCCGAGTCTCTGGGAGCGTTTTGCCTCCGAACCCTTTGGCCTTCAGACTCTGGAAGCTTGATCAACCAGGAAATCTCATTTTACAGCCTAGTGAGAGGGACGTAGATCAGATAATCACACATGTGTCTATGTACATACAGACATATGTGCATAATGACAGCTTACGACAAATGCTATAGAGATTTACTGAGAACTGGAAGAGTTTATAACATAACTCATAGTTTATAACTCACCCAAGGACAAGTAGGATCTTGTTTGAGTGAGCATGAGAGGAATGGTGGGTGGACATAGGAGGGGCAGGTAGGAGCCACATCACAGGGGCTCTTATAGTCCAGCGGTTCGCAACCGTCCTAATGCCGCGGCCCCTTAATACAGTTCCTCATGTTGTGGTGACCCACAACCATAAAATTATTTTCGTTGCTACTCTATAACTGTAATTTTGCTACTGTTATGAATCGTAATGTAAATATCTTTTTGTTTTCCGAGGGTCTTAGGCGACCCCTGTGAAAGGGTCGTTCGACCCCCAAAGGGGTCACGACCCACAGGTTGAGAACCTTGAGAACGGCTGTTATAGTCCATGGGTATCTTCAGAGTCCTGGCAGGAAGCAGCAGGAAACAGAAGGGGTGGCTCAGGAATTTAATGAGGGGATCATTTGCAAAGGAATGTCAGGGTTGAAGGGTCAAAGGGTGGGAACTGTAGCAGGGAGACATGCAGGCTCAGAACAGGAGCTGTGGCATTCAGCAGGGGGCCAGAGAGATGAGCCACTTGCAACACCTCCAAGGGAAGCAGGGAAGTGACATGGTTACGTTTGAGTTTTTTTTATTTTTTAAGATTTTATTATACGTTTGGTTTTTTAAGATTTTATTGGGGAATTGGGGGAGGGAAACAGCGTTGGGGAACCCGGGAAGGGGAACAGACAAGTCGCTGTCCTTTTGTTCTTCAGTCTAGTTGTGGAGGATGTCACTTCATTGGCCCATGTTGGTATTATCATTGCTCTCTTCCCGGATGAGGCAGTCACTCGCTGACCATTGAACGGCTGCTCACGGCGGCTCACAGCAGCTCACAAAAGCGCACACCAGCTGCTGGCCAGCCCCGCTGCAGCCTACGCCGTCACCGGTGACTCATGGCAGCCCAGCTCCAAGTTGAGCTGTTGTTCAGCATCTTAGCTGTAGAGGGCGCAGCATCACTGGCCCTAATGTGGGACCCAAACCGGGGCCTGCTGCTCAGAGCTGGAGTCCCAAGCCAACTCTTAACCAACACGCCACTTGGCCGGCTCACATTTGGATTTTTATAAAGATCACTCTGATCTCAACGGAGCAGGTTGTGGACAGGAGGTGCAATAGTCCAGGAAGGAGAAGGTGGCAACGTGAGTCAGCTTGGTGGCCATAGGGCAAGAGAAAGCGGTGTATCCCAGCAGAACCATTCTTCTGTCCTCTCGCTGCTATCATGGGCTTTCCCTAGTTAGGTGACCTTGGCCAAGTCACTTTTCTGCTCCTCAGAGCCCCCGCTTTCTCACCTGTAAAATGAGGGGCTCAAACCAGCTGATGCTCAAGGCCTTTCCAGCTCTGACAGCCTGGGAAGAAGGCACCTGTGGAGCAGTGCTGACCATGTGCCTCTCTATCTTGAACTGTGGCACTCTGCTTCCTGGCCTGGGGAAAGGGAATCGGTCCTTTTTAGCAAATCAGTGGATTCCCCAGACATTCTCTGTGTTCATTAAAGACTAGAACAAGGCTGAGTCCGGTGCCGTCTTGACTTCTGTGGCCTTGTGTTCTCAGCGAGTATAATGTTTCCGTGCAGCCACCACCTGCATGCATGATAACAACGCTTGGTATTTGCACAGCTGCCTAGTGTTCTAGGTGCTTTATATCCAGATAATCTCACTGACCCTTCAACCTCTTTGAAGTAGGCAGGGTATATCTATTATCATGCCCCTTTATAGATGAGGGAGGTCACATGGCACAAAGTCCCAGGACAGAACTAGAATCCCAGGGTTTTAAAATCATTGCTGTGTTGTCTGGGCTACCTGGGCCATCTTGAATTATCAGACCTGCATTATCTCCTCCTTGGCACCCCAAATGTGACACCCCTTCTCATTTTTCCTTCCACCACCAGCTTCTGGAGCCTCTTTGATTAAAACCCTGAACTTATTTTTACTTCTGTCTTAACAGCCTCTGAATACTGTTACCTACCAGGGTCACCTGACCCTCAATCTGTGGTGTTCAGATCTGCTCCTGTCATTTCGTTTCCATAGTTCGCATTCCAGTGGGGCCATGTTACTTCAAGCAGAAACTCTGCAGCCACCTCAGAGCTTGTTTCCCTGTGCAATTCCATTTATACAGGCAGTTGGAATCAGCATCCTCCAACACGTTTTTAGGGATCTGTTGCTTTACTTAAGAAACCCCAGGCTGTTCTTTACCTGGAATATAAAGCTCAGATTCCCTAGACTGTCCTTCAACTTCTTTCTTTGCTCTGGGTAAGTGAATTGCTTCTCACCCTCACCCCCAAAACAGGCACACAAGTACCCATATGCACATATATGCACATACACACACTCATACACCCTTGCCAGTTTCCACCTGAGGACTTTGAACAAGACCCCCTTCCTTCTCTGCCATTCGAAAACCATTATTATCTTCAAACCACAGATCAAAACTAGCCTTCTTCAAAAACAATTTTTTTTAATTTAAGCTTGTATATGATAACTTGTTTTCTTTTCCTACAATATATAAAGACCCTATTTTATTTAAAAAAACAGCAGGGGGCTGGCCGAGTGGCTCAGTTGGTTAAGAGCTCACTCAAGAGTGCGAGCTCTGAGCAACTAGCGGTTCGATTCCCAGCCTGAGCTGAGCTAGTGCTAAACTGCCAACAGGTGGCAAGATGGCTCAGCTAAAAAAATAAATTTAAAAAAAAACAGCAGGGTGATTACTTTTATATCTTTAAATATTTGTATTGCACAAGAATATATATTTAGTGTAGAAAAGGTTTAAAAAGAAAATATTTTTAAAGAGAAAGCTAGAGACATTGTTAATGTCCCATGTAGATATTTTAATGCCTATAGCTATATGACTGTGTAAATATTAAAATGTTTTCTGTATTATAATCTTAGAATCTTTTTCACTGAGCAATAGACCATGAATATCTTTTCATGTCAGTAAACATGCAGATAATCATTTTCGTGGCTGTATAGTCTTCCTTTTTCCTAATGTATCCCAGTCTAGTTAACCAGCGTCTTAATGTTCAACTCTGATCATTTACATCAAGCTTTCTGTGGGCCAGGTACTGTTTGAAGCACTTTCCATGTATGAACTCACTTATTAGTGGATAAGCGTTTCAGGGTTTTGGTCTCGTGGGTTTATTTGGCCTCAAGCTAAACCTTTGAAGGAGGATATAAAGAAATGATCACTCAGTCACGAGACCCAGACAGGAATTCTAGCTCGCTGGTCAGAGAGGAAGGTGGGTCTTTTCGGGCAAGCCCTGACATGTAGCGAGGAATGGCTGCAGCCTGGGAAGGAAAGGGAGGAGGACAGACAGGGATGGGGAGGCCCCTGGGTTTGGTGTCAGCAGAGGCACAAGTGGCTCTGAGTCAGGCCACACACTGGCAGGGTTAGGGCTCCGGAAATACGGCCTGGCCCCTGGCAGGGCCTTTCTGAAGTCCCCTTTCCACAGCATGTCACTGCAGGATAGCCCAGGTTTCCTGAGGACAGCAGACCCAGGGCACGGCCACCTCCCCTGCCTGTCTGCACCACCAGGGTTTCCACCCCAGCTGGCTCCAGGCTACCTGCTTCTCCTGCGCTTGGAAGGCTCC
>NW_017731409.1:4478894-4502956 GCF_001890085.2 Hipposideros armiger
TCACCGCCATTCCCTCTTGGCTGGGCTGCTCTGAGACTGCCCTGGCTGTGACCAATCCTCAGGGATCCTCTGTGGCCCCAGGCCCAGCCTCAACCACACTGCCAGGTCAGGTCCTGCCTGGAATCTTCACTAGAAGTCCCCAGAAGCCAGATGCTCATTAAAGCAAACAGAATTAGGGCTCAGTCCTCCTCTCTTCTCTCCCTTTGTTTCTTTCTGCCACTCTCCTGTCTCTTTCACCCCTCCCCATTCTCTCTGCTATCCCAACCTTCTGTCCTCCTCCAGCATCTTGTTCAAGCTTCCCAGCCCTAACTGGCCAGCCTCTGTTTTACAGAGGTGCTGCAGGGTACCCCACTTGAATTTGTACAGCATGGGCCAGAGCTTGGTTTGGCTGATGCTGATTGAGGGTGTGGAAGGCATCGTGTCCGCTTCCCAGGTCTGAAGATGGAGAACCTCTGCTTGCCATTCTGGGCACGAGAAAGATAGTGTAATGCCACGGATAGCCCCCAGTCCAAGCCTTCATTATCCCTCGCCCCATGTGGGTCACACATTCCATGTAGTCTCATTGTTCTGTTTTCATCCTTCTTCTCTCCCTACCAGGAGCTCCTTGAAGGCAGGTCATTTGTTTTACCTTATGTGTCACCAGGCTAGCACAGGCCTGCCACCAGTTAGGAGCTGAATAAATGTCTATAAATTCAGCCACAGTACAGCTATGGAGCACTTACTGGGTGCCAGACTCCAAGCCTTGGGGATAAAGAGGTGAACAAGGCAAAGTTCCCTGGGCTCAAGGAGCCTGCAGTCTTGCAGGAGAGAGAGACTCGCAACTAGAACAAATGTGAAGAGAGAGATCAATGAGGAATGTAAGTGCAAGGTTCAGGGCACACAAGGAGAGACCTAACCCAGGCGAGGGGTCAGGAAAACCTTTCCTGAAAGTAACATTTACACTGACTCCTAAGGATGAATAGGAGTTAGGGGAAGGGGTGCAGTGAAGGAGAGGTCAAGGGAGGCTATTCTAGCCGAGGGGAGTATTTGTNTGAGTACTTCACCCCTGCAGCCTTCCTCAAAATAAACAAAGGGGCTTGTCTTGTCCCATTATTCAATTGCTTTTCAGCTACAGCAGCCTTTGTTCAAATAAATAGTATACGGACATATAACACAGAGGAATATAGAGCTGATCTGATTAACGGGGAAGTGAGAGGCCGGGACCCTACCAGCTCTAGCTTTCTGTGGCAGTCCCTAAGCCACAGAACCCAGAATGGCCACAGAGGTCAGTCTGTAAACCACCAGTCAGCAAGGCCGCTCTCATTTCCGGTATTCTGATCCCAAAAGCACCCACGCATGGGAGGCGCACCCCCAGTCTGTGTGCATCCTAGCATCCTAAGTACAGAATCCAGTGAGTTGAGGAACAGAGGTCACTCCCTGGAACATACTGAGGTGGTCTCGTGCTGATGCTGGAGGGACCTGGGCTCTTATCCCAGAAGGGTGAGCTTTCATAGCCACATGGCGGCCCTGCCCGCGGCAGCTGTCCCTTCTCCTACCCAGGGATGAAGCATCTGGCTGGGGAATATCCTTCAGGTCAAGGTGTCAAGGCAGTAGAATTAGGGTCCAGTGGCTGGGGCAGTGGAGGTATGGCAGGTGGTCTCTGGTGATTAACGCCCCCCCCTGCGCTCAGCTCCCCCATTCCACCCATCATCTCTTTTTTATTCCCCTGTGCCTCTGTTGAGCCTGTAGCCTATGTAGTAAGGAACCAGCTCTGTTCTAGCCTGGACCAAGAAATGCTAAGCCATGCAATTGGACTCATGAGCCAGCAAATAGGGTGTGTCAGCATATCTTTCTCCTTCCTCCCTCCCTTACCTGATCAAATATATGTAGGCGGTGGAAGGAGAAAGTGAGAGCTACACATTATGGAGACTGGGTGACCACTGGCGATGAAGTGCCGATTGCTGCCTCACCCATCCTCGTTTTCTCTGTCCACATCAGGTTTGACATCCTGGACCAGGAGATGAAGACTTTGATGGCTCAGATTGATGGCGTGAACCTCGCTGCCAATAGCCTGGTAGAGAGTGGCCACCCACGCAGCGGGGAAGTGAAGCAGTACCAGGATCACCTGAACACCAGGTGAGGTATGGGTAGGACTTGGGGCTGAGAGCATCTTCTCCTGGCACCTGACACACCTCTGGGGGTGCGGCCGCAAAGTCAGGAAGCCTACTGTGCGCTGCTAGTTTTATACCTTCAGTGCTCCTGTCTTTCTCAGACACAGTCTCCTTCTAATGCTGGAGCTGTAGCAGCAAGGACAAGGAACCTGTTTGGTGATTGACCCAGGGAGGGAGAGAGATGTGTTCACAGAGCTGCAAATATTGTGCCTGGGGGTAGGAGCGTGTAATCATGTGTGATGGGGCGGGGGGGACTGTTCTAAATGTGTCTGTAGTTAGAATCAGGCCATGTGGTACTCATGCGACATTTCCCCAGACATTCTTAGGCAGAGAAAATTACTTTCTGAGAGCTCTTAAGTACTGTCCATAAAAGAAAGCTCATGTCTGTACCAAAATGCGGCATCAGGTCACAAAGCTGGCTTGAATGAAGACAATTAACAGGAAGCCTTGAGCACACTTTGTGGTCAGAACAAAAACCAGGCCCTTGAGGAGCCATTAGAAAGGGTATGCTTTCAGTACATGGTGTAATTCCCCCAGAGTCCTCGGGGATCTCTGAGGACAGAGCACAGGCCCATGTCCTGTTTGTCACCCTGGGACAAGCAGTGCCATAGGTCACCACTTTCCCATTGCCCCATTCCTTTCCCCACAGTAGTGTCTGAGCCTTGCTGTGCCTGAGACAACCTGAGAGTGGGGTTAGGGGAGAAAAATATCAGCACAGTGGAGACTCCAGTGGAGGCCTAAGGGTAGGCAGAAATGACTGGGGGGCGGGGGGAAAGTTGGGGGGATACTTTGGATCCACTAGAATGGGGCCAGTTGTCTCTGCATCCAAAGATGGAGACTATAGTTCAGAAGAATTCCTCTTAATCTGAGGTTTACGCAGAGGAGGAAGATGTCTCTTTGTTCTTCTGTAGGCTTAGAGGTAATGGAGGTGCGTGTGTACAGAAGTGTGAGCATGTGCGAGACAGACAAAAAACACTTGTCAGCTATGTATGTGTTGCCTTAATGAGCTATAGTCAGAGAATGATCTTTGCAGACCCCTAAGCCATGCACCATCCTAAGTGAAATATACCAGGGACTTGCCATCCTTAGGTGAGAGAACCTAAGCCATGAAATGGTAAGACAGTTTTCCATTAAATCTAAGAAATGTACCTGAGAAGTCATCCAGTCTAGCCATGTACCCCAGACAAACTGTCCTGAACAAACACTTGCAGAGATGGGGAATTCACCCCTCACCATTCAGCCCAGCTCATTTGGGGCAACACCTTTTTGGTTAGAAAGTTTGATCTTACATTGAGTGGAAATTTGCCCCCTTGAAATCCATAACATTGGTTCTGACTCTGCCCTTTAGCGAGATCAAAACTTATTCTGATTCTTCCTCCAAGGGATAGCTCCTCAGATATTTTTTAAAACAACTGTAAAGTTTTACCTCCACCCACAGTCCCACCTCCATGCTTCTGCTGTTCCCTCTACCAGAGTGCATCCTCCTCAAACTACATACCCCAACTCCTGCCTGTCCTGCAAGCTAGTCCAGGGTCCTCTCCTTCGCAGTGTCCCAGGTGAAATTTGTACTGGTTTAGAATCACTTTCTACCTTTTATTATAATTACTTTTATGCTGAAGAGCTTTTCTCCTAGACTATAAGCCAATGAAGAGCAATATCTTTATGTATTGCCCACAGTGCTTTGCATACCAAGCACATTGTTATCTGAGGTTTCCTCTGTTCAAAACAGTCTTTTCTCAAATGTATGGCTTATTCACTTATGTTATGCAGGTCTCAGCTCAGAGGTCAACTTACTGGAACAGTCCTCGCTGACCACCCCATTGAAAGTATCACATACCTCCCTCCCACCTAGCCCCTCTGCCTCTATCCCATTGCCTTGCTTTATTTTTTCACTAGGGTTATCACCACTTCATGGATTATACAGTTATTTATTTGTCTCTGCCCACTTAAATTACAGCAAGCACTTTGCTTTTTTCATTGCTGTATCCCCTAGAACAGTGCCTGGTACAAGGCACAGGAGGGTTGCATGATAAATGCTTAGTAAATGAGTGAACAGGGACAACACTGAAATAACTTTTGCCACATTTGGCATATAGAAGTCATTCAAACACGTATTGCATGCATGATTACCTTCCACTGTATGCATCCCAGTTGACGAACATTTTAAAAAAAATAATCTTGCGTCCAGGAACAAACCTGAACAAGCACGGCCAGACCAGTGCTGACTAGAGCAGCTTTATCAACTTCCTTCCTCTTGGAGATGGTGCAGTAGAGGGGGAAAGTGTGTTTGGGAGGCAGACCAGACCCAACCCCAGCCCGTCCCCTGTGTGGCCTTCGCTTGGTGGCTGCCGTAAGGCTACACTGGGAAAGGCCTAGAAAATCACCATGGGACCCCTTACCTGGGGGCATAACCAGACTCTAACCACTGGCTTCTTGTTGGGGCCAGGGTATCTCACAGCCCTGGGATACCTCACTATCATTTCACATTTCATACCAACTCGGAGAATATCTTCAGCTCCTTTCCCCTGACTTGCTAGCCTCACACCATCTGTGAGCCAGGCACAGAATTCCCCAGAGCTCAGGGACTTCGTGGTCTAGGAGGGGAGCAGAAAATTCCTTGGGCTTTCACTCTTCTCTCTCCTGGTATTCCCCATCCTTCCCAGCCTGTCTCCCACTTCTCTTTGCAGACCTGTCTTTTAATCCAGACTAGCATTTGTTGTCAGACCTGCGGAATCCCCACAACGCACTATATTTGCCCAGTCCATCTGCGTAGTCCCATAACCTCAATTCCCAAGGTGCTGCACGTACAAGGATGAGTGAGAATCTAAGGATCTCCTCCTTAAATAGACCTGTTCATTGAGATATAGCTCAGATGCCCTCCATGAAACCTGCCACCATCACCCCTGTTGCTCCCATAGTCCTCTCTGCCTGGTATGTGCGATGTACATAGTACTTTATCCTGTAGTTATGTTGTGAGGTTGTCTTACTTTCTCTCTAAATCATACACTCCATAAGGCAAAGTCTGGCTATTTTATAATATCCCAAAAGCTAACAAAAGGCTTATACAGTAAGACCTCACTTAATGTCATCGATAGGTCCTACAACTTTCAGCAAAACAATATATAACAAAACCAATTTACCATAGGCTACTTGACATAAACAAGTTACGTTCCCACAGCATGTTATTAGCATTTATAACACAATGATAGTGAATGAAACAACATTATTCAAGGAGCTACTACTGTACCTTGTGCTTATTCAAGAAAGATGGGTTCAATTAGCAAATGTGCATTTAGCATACTCATACTTATATATTACAGTGATACAGAATGGGTAAACCGGTCCAAGGGAGATGTCCTGGTGTTCTGAGCCCAGGCTAATGGGCAGCTCTTTAAAAAAAGGCTTATTGGTGCCTGCAGACCCACCCCAGGCCCCCAGGCATCTACCAGATCTTTGCACATGTTCTAGTTTCATTGCAGCGCTGCACTTGAAGATTAAGATTATATTTATCCATTTTAATTATAATCCCAGTTTATCCCCTCTCTCTGTCCTCTTCCTCTGCCTCTTCTTTACCAGGCCTCTTTTCCTTTAGAGCCAAGGTGATTTTTCAGGCCCCGGGCACTTTGAACATAGTCTTAGGGTTGTGTGTGGTTCTTCTAGGGAAGGTGGGACCCTACCTCCTAAAGCATTCTTAAAGTTGATAATGAGGGCTTTCTAATTATTTCAGTATTTCAGAAAATCTGTGGAGATTGTATGTTTGCCTTACATTCAACTACACACAGAGCCTAACTGAGGGTCATGTTTCTTTACTTGTGGTTGGAATTGCATCACTTCTTGCCTCATGATGATGGAAAGATCTAATTAGCAGTTATATTGTCCTTGGTAAAATTGGATAAATGAATTTTACTCACCACAGTTTGTTGGGTAGATGATTTTTCTTCAGCCTCTGGGGAGAGACTCTAGTGGGAAATCTAGGAAGGGATGCCCTGTGGTAAGAGTTACGGAAGAAGGGATCTCTGTGTCCCCCGGCTATGTCCTGTCGGCAGGTGGCAGGCATTCCAGACCATGGTGTCGGAGCGGCGGGAGGCAGTGGACTCGGCCCTCCGGGTGCACAACTACTGCGTGGACTGTGAGGAGACCAGCAAGTGGATCATGGACAAGACAAAGGTGGTAGAGTCGACCAAGGACCTAAGCCGGGACCTAACAGGCATCATTGCCATCCAGCGGAAGTTGTCTGGGCTGGAGCGCGATGTGGCTGCCATCGAGGCCCGTGTGGGTGCCCTGGAGCGTGAGTCGCAGCGGCTGATGAAATCACACCCTGGACTGAAGGAGGACATTGGCCAGCGGCAGGCGTATGTGGAGGAGCTGTGGCAGGGCCTGCAGCGTGCCCTGCAGGGCCAGGAGGCCTTGCTGAGTGAAGCCAGCCAGCTTCAGGCCTTCCTGCAGAAACTGGATGACTTCCAGGCCTGGCTGTCCATGACCCAGAAGGCCGTGGCCTCTGAGGACACTCCCGAGTCCCTCCCGGAGGCCGAGCAGCTCCTACAGCAGCATGCGGCCATCAAGGATGAGATTGACGGGCACCAAGGGAGCTACGAGCACGTCAAGGCATCCGGGGAGATGGTGACCCATGGCCAGACAGACCCGGAGTACCTGCTGCTGGCCCAGAGGCTAGGGGACCTGGAGACTGGCTGGGACGCCCTGCACAGGATGTGGGAGAGCCGCGGCCGCTCCCTTGCCCAGTGCCTTGGCTTCCAGGAGTTCCAGAAAGATGCCAAACAGGCCGAAGCCATCCTCAGCAACCAGGTAGGGAGAGGCATTGAGGGATGGGGGGCAGGGGCGTGTCTCAGGACAACAACACTGGTGAGTCTAAGAATGTGCTACAGGGCTCAGGCACGAAATTTTGCTTTTCTTGGACTCTCTCCAGCCATTAATTAGGGTGACCGTCCTCTTTGTTCCTTATCATGGGCCTTTTCTAGCCCTGCGTCCCAAACTATGCCTTATTCTTGGGTCAGAGGCTAGAGAAGTGAGTTTTTCCCTGGGTGGTTACCCCCTGGGTGGTGATTGGGAGCCAAGGCCTAGGGAGCCTCTTCCCTGCACAACCCCAGGGGGCGCCATTCATGCTGTAACCTGTATGGCTGCACATAGGGTTCCTGCTTGGCAGGTGCTCTCACCGCCTCCTCAGCTTGTCTTCATGCCTTGTTCGGAAACTTGCTTCACCAGGAATATACTCTAGCTCACTTGGAGCCCTCAGATTCCCTAGAAGCTGCAGAGGCTGGGATCCGGAAGTTCGAGGATTTCTTGGTGTCTATGGAGAACAACCGGGATAAAGTTTTGAGTCCTGTGGACTCTGGAAATAAGCTGGTAGCTGAAGGAAACCTCTACTCAGAGAAGATCAAGGAGAAGGTGCAGCTGATTGAGGACAGGTACTCTCTGCCCCCAGGGTCACGGGCCAGAAGCAGGTGGGGCTGGTGGTGCTGTACGGGGACCCCAGGCTCAGCACTGTTGTGACTGTGGCTTCTGGCTTCCCTTCTAGGCACAGGAAGAACAACGAGAAGGTGCAGGAGGCCTCAGCTCTTCTGAGAGACAACCTGGAGCTCCAGAACTTTCTCCAGAACTGCCAGGAGGTAAGGCTCCAGAAAGTCAGGCCAGTTTGCAAGAGATGCCTTTCTGGGAGCAAAGTTTCCCAGAGATAGGAAGTCCACAGGGATCCTTTCTAACTTGGGAGCCTAGGATTCCATGAGGGGGAACTCTGGGCACTTGACAGCTTAGGTCATCCTCTAGAATCTTTGGTTCCACAATTTTTTTTTTCCAAATCTATAAAGATGTCTTTTGTCTAGCCTAAAACAGGTCTTCTCAATGAGTGGCCAGAGGACTATCTATATTAGAGTCATCTAGGGCTCTGGTCAGAGTCTGCTTCAAGGACGTGCTACCTACCCGTGCATTCAAACAGGGCCCCCTGCTTAGAAGGGTTCCACACTTGGTTTAATGTTCTGCTGTTGCCATCTTGAAATTCTTAAGAATTCTAAACATTTTCATTTTGCACTGGGCCCTGCAAATTATGGAGCCAGTCTTGACCCTAGTTAAAAGCAGACTCCTAGGCACCACTCAAGCCCAGATGAATCTGAAATTTAAGGGGTGAGAGAGAGAGAGAGCAGCTTTTTTTTTTTTAAGATAAATTTTTGGTTTTTTTAAACTTTATTGGGGCACAGTGTGTTTTTCCAGGACCCATTGGCTCCAAGTCAAGTCATTGTTTTCAATCTAGTTGTGGGGGCGCAGCTCACTGGCCCATGTGGGAATCAAACTGGCAACCTTGGTGCTGCAAGCACCGCACTCTAACCAACTGAGCCAACTGACCACCCCGAGAGCAACATTTTAACAAGCCTCCCAGTTGGAGAACTGCTGACCCCAACAGTCCTGGCTCAGCCCAGAATGAGCTGTACAAGAAGGTCTTTAACCTGCATTCCCGGGTCCCTCCACAAACAGTACTTCCATTGGACTGAGGCTTTCCCAGACTTATTTCTTGCTCTCATCTTCATATCCCTTTCCTCTCAGCCCAAAAGATTTTCTTTTCATCTACCTGCCCATGGCACAAACCAGGCTCGGTATGGTACCAGGACGTCTTGGAAACTGGCTGCTCATCACAGTTCTTCCCTCATTATTCATCACAGGATCCGCCCTTGGCTCCTTCCTCACGTAACATTTTCTCTGTGTTTATTAATGATTTCTCACCCTACTGCTAAAGGGTGGATTTATCCATCCAGTAAACACTGATTGAGTTCCTGCAATAGGCTCGGCCCTGTCAGGAAAGATGGAGAGAAGGATAATATCCCTGGTGTGTCACACTGCGCACACGCTGGTGGGGAACACATACCAGTGTCCGTATTTGAGCCCCGCGATAATGCAGGTTCAGTTACTTGTGCTAGGAGTTGCGGATCCAGAGTTAGAGAGTGGTGCTCTGCTGTGCTCATGCTTTGCCCTTGGCAAAGGCATATACTCAGGGACACTTGGACCCTCTTTTTCTGCCCACAGCTCACTCTCTGGATCAACGACAAGCTGCTGACATCACAGGACATCTCCTATGATAAAGCACGAAACCTTCAGAACTTATGGCTGAAGCACCAGGCATTTGTGGCAGAACTGGCCTCCCACCAAGGGTGGCTGGAAAGCATTGATGCCGTAAGTAAAGCGAGGGGTAGAGGTGCTCTACGCAGATGGACTTACCTGAGTGGGGCTTCACCCAGGGCGCAGACACCGTCCTGAAGCTTGCTGGACAGCATAGAACTTGGAAGTGAAAAAAGTCTCTAAATAGTTAAATCTTCAGAGCTTCTGCTATAGCCAGTCTGGTTCCGTCTGCAGAACGGGTGCCTCCTCTGGGTCACCTGAGTCTGGGAACAGTCCGGGATACTGAAAACACCTGAGTTAGAGCTTTAGCATCCTTTGCCGGGACAGCGGTTACCTCTGCTTGCCTTCTGTTATCCTCACCAGGGCCCCAGTGCAGGGGAACATGTGAGAATAGAAGAGCGGTCCGTTGGTCTTCAGCGTTTGGATGGGCAGAACCACTGGGGAGTGGTCATGCACACCCCTCGTGGATGGGGAACAAGGGCCCCCTCTGTAATAAGCTTGCCCAGGGACCCAAGTGAAAATGGGGCTGGAGTTAGGTCTGGAAACCAGGTCCCTTTGCTCCTCCCTGCAGTGGCGTCCAGAGAGCAGCAGGCCTCAGGGCTACAGGCGGCCTTGTCTGCAGTGGGCAAGGGTGCAGGCTCCGAGACAGACCTTGGGACTCCTCAACCTTCCCTGCACCTCAGTGTATTTTTATCTATAAATTGAGGGTAATAACATGACCTGCCCGAGGGAGTTGTGAACATTAAAACACTTAGAATAATACTTGGCGGTTATTAGGCACTCACTGAATACTGGCTATTATGAGCAGTATATATTCTTAGGCTCAAGTTGTATCATGCTGTACCCACCCACAAAAGATACATTCGTGTGGGTGAAAACCAGATAAGACAAACTCAGCCACTAACAGATCTCATGGAAGGTTAGCACACAGCCTCTGAGAAGAGAATCAAGAGGGTAGAACTTACAGAGAGGTTTCCAGGCTGCTTGTACCAGGATGGATCCTGAATCTTTTTTTTTTTTCTTTCATTAAAACAAAACAAAAATTAGTAGCAGCTGACCCTTGTCTGCAGCTCCCCGTACTGCAATCTTCTGAGTCATTTTCCCCAAACACAGCTCTCCCTGTCCCGCCTTCTACTGCACATAACTCGAGCGGCAGGGGGGAGGGGGGGTGCAGAGTCCTTCAGTTGGGCCTCACTGACCTCCCCTCAGTTAGCCCTTTACAATCGCCTGGAGCAGGAATGCCCCAAGGCTGGATGGTGAGCTCTCCTCTCCCCCACACAGGAAGGAAAGCAGCTGATGGAAGAGAAGCCCCAGTTTACAGCCCTGGTGTCCCAGAGACTGGAAGCCTTGCACCAGCTCTGGGATGAGCTTCAGGCTATCACACAGGAGAAGACCCAAAAGCTCTCAGCTGCCAGAAGCTCTGACCTGCGCTCACAGACCCACGACGACCTCAACAAGTGGATCAGTGTCATGGAGGACTACCTGCGGTCGGACGACCCGGGCAAGGACCTGACCAGTGTCAACCGGATGTTGGCTAAGCTAAAGGCACGTGAGCGGGTGATACACTGAAAGTGTGGAAATAGAGGGGACCTTGGGGAACAAATCTGAAACCTGAAAGCAAGTACTTCTTCTGTTCCTCTTAGCTGGGCTTGCCTTTATCGTGCAAAAATGTCTCCTGGTTCATAACCCATCTCCTACCCCTTTGCAGTGGGGAAGACAGGGATCCAAATGGGTTAATAAAAGCATGCCTGAGAAGTAAAGGACAGTCACTCGGGAAAGATGAGTGGGGCATCCAGGGAGACTTCCTGGAGGAGGCTGAGCTCAAACTGAGCCTTTCAGGATGGGTGGGATACAGATGATAGGGAGCGGGGAGGGGCTGCCCAGGAACCAGGGTTGGTGCTGACACAGCCCCCTTGTGTCCCAGCGTGTGGAGGACCAAGTGAATGTGCGGAAGAAGGATCTGGGGGAGCTGTTTGCCCAGATGCCCTCTCTGGGAGAGGAAGAAGAAGACATAGACTTGAGCATCCAGAAGCGGTTCCTGGACCTCCTGGAGCCCCTGGGGAGGAGGAAGAAGCAGCTGGAATCCTCCAGAGCCAAGCTGCAGATCAGTCGGGACTTAGAGGATGAGACGGTGCGTGGGCCCAAGTCCCCGAACCCCAGTGGCTGAGCCAGCAGCTGCCATCAGGATAACTGGCTGCCGCCCAGGGCAATTCTTAGCAGCAGATGTCTGGTCATTTTACCCCTTTATCTCACAGGGTTGTTGTGATGATTACATTAAATATAAAAATAAAGCCAGTGGTTTTTGAATGGTAGCTCACTCGTGGATTTGGGGGCCAGACAGACATGGGTTCCAGATCTAGCTACATTACCTTCCCCACTGTATGACCAGGAGCAAGTTATTTGGAACGTCCATTCAAAATACTGAAATGTCCCCATCTGTAAAATGGGGGTATGGGAGTGTGAAACCCTGATGTGGGATGCTGGGAAGAACAAGGGAGACATGGCGGGCAGAGCTCTGTCTGGCTCATGCTCAGGAAAGGGTAGCCATGCGTCATCAGCTGTCCCCTGCCTTCTGGTCCCTGCAGCTCTGGGTGGAAGAGAGGTTGCCGCTGGCCCAGTTGGGCGACTATGGCACCAATCTGCAAACTGTGCAGCTGTTCATAAAGAAGAACCAGGTGAGTACTGCCTTACCTTGTCAGTCCCAGCAGCCCCCCCCCCGCCCCACCCCAGGGAATGAGGCCCAGCCCTGACCTCCAGAAGGCCAGCTCCAGCAGATTATTGTTCTTGTTGGTAGCTATGGGGTCCCCACACTCCACAACAGCTTTGGTGATGGCAGAGAGAATTCTGGGAGGACCACAGAGGGGGCGGGGAGGGGGCTTGTTTAGATGCTTTGGGACGTGGGGCCATCAGACCCATCAGGGCACAGGTGAGTGCAGGACCCAAATGCCGTGCCCTGGGGTTTAACGCGCTTTACAGCTTCTGTACTCTGTGGCCCCCCGACAGAAGGCCCATAGCTCCTGTCACTGCCTTGCCCTTCCTCCGAGGCTGAGCATGGCCTGTTGGGTATCCTCAGGGTAAGTGGCCCCATTTTTCTGGACATGTGAGGATACTTGTGGGGCTCAAACCCCATTAGGAAACCACCGAACTTGGACTCTGAGCCATTGGAGCAAGCATTCATTTCTGTTCTCTCTTAGACCTGGTTGGGAATTTCTGTGGCCCTGCTCGGAATCCTGGAAGTGAGCAGAGGCCACAATTTCCTCTTGTATCAGGGTTATCTTACACCCTCCAAGGCCAGCTGCATGGGGTCCTGGTGCCTCTGTGTCCAGCCGGGGGCAGAGAGTCCCTCTTCCTACCTGTCTGCTCTCTGGGTTAGAAAGTCAGGGAAGCTGCAGCCACACACAAGGAGAGTCTGGGGACTCACCCCAGAGGGAGCAGGGGGATCCCAGAGTGCCAGTCGGTATTGCAGCTCCTTGGGGAAGGAAAGTCATGGCGAACAGTACTTCTTTCCCCAAAATAACAGCAGCCGACATCTGCTTACATAGCCTGGCAACTGTGCAAGGGCCTGAATTATATTCAAAGAGATTCCTTAAAAGCTCCCTCAGACCCTTCGCTTCTAGTTGACACGATCTAGTCACAAAGGCTCCAGTAGCCACACAAAGGGACCTGGGCTAGAAGGTGGTAGGGAGGAGGTGAAGGTAACACTACAACCTCCAGTGCAAGGAAGGAGGCTGGTAGAAGATAGTATTCTTGGAGCCTCAGTTTCCTCAGCTGTAAAATGGGCCAACTTCCGCCCTTCCATTAAAGACTTTTGACTCTATCTAGCCTCAGAAAGTGTTATTGCCAAAAGATGTTCTGCCTGATCTGGCCCCTGTCTACCTCTAAATCTCATCTTTTATCACTTTCTCCCTCCTTCACGGTATTCTGGCTTCTCTGGTCCTCTCTCTGGCCTTCCGACAGCCCAGGAGTGCTTTTCCCAGGGACTTGGCACTTTCTGTTCCCTCTTGCCAGCGATCTTTGTGTGGTTGCCTCCCTCTCGTCATTCATGTCTCCCTCAAATGTCATATACTCAGAAAGGCCCTTCCTGACACCCGCCGGCTAAAGTAGCCACCACCAGACCTCGGCAGACATTCTTCATCTCATTGTTATATCTTTCTCATAGCACCCATTATCTACATTTATTCCTGTATTTCCATACTTACCATCTGTTTCCTCTACTAGAGTGTAAACTTTATGAGGGCAGGGGCTTTGTTTATCTCATTTCCACATTGTCCCCAGAACAGAGTCTGCTACATGGGAAATAAGTTAACAAATATGTGTTGAATGAATGAACTCAAGGAAGAAGACATCAAAAGTCAGCATACTGCACAGGAGCCTAGAAAGCAATTGCTTAAAAAAGAGAGAGATCTTTTAGGATCGCTTGCAGAGGTTATAAGATCTCAGGAAAAATAGAGGCAAATGGTGCTGACACCATGGGTGGTTTGAATACAATTGCCCAGACTACGGGAAATGGCCAGCATCGAGATTCCTAGCATAAAGTCTGAAAATGAATTTCAGTGAGTTAGATGACATGTGAATGTTGCTAGTTCTATATATTTAAAATGCTGATGGCCACTGTACTGCCCTGTGTACTGCTTTGGCCTCCACCCTTCAGATGGTGTTAAAGGCCCTGGGAAGTTGTAGAAAGGAAGCAGATGAGGTGTAAGGAGCCAAGAGCCCACATGCAAGAAGCAACCAGGCTCTGGCCTTTAGGACCCAAACAATGAGTGACACATAGGTCATGGCCCCCTGGAGAAAAAGGTGACCCAATCACCAGAGTGGGAGGAAAATCCCATTTTGGTGACCAGACAAGAAATAATATGAAGCTCACAAAAGATCTGAGAAATAGAAACGGGTAAAAATAGAACAAAACCCTAAACTCTGTTCAAGAGGCAGCTGCTGACTCTTACTTTATAGGAGCAAAAGCTGCTAAAATAAAATATCGGAAGGCCATTTAAAATTTGTTTTCCTTTCCTCTCTCATGTACAGCTCAGAAGTCAGGCTCTACTGAAACATAGGGAGAATAGAGAGCAGTCGAGAGCACAGGCTCTGGGATCAGGGAGAGCCGAGTTCAAATCCCGGCTCTGCCACTCACTGCCCACGAGGTCCTTACGTGCTCTGTGCCGGTTTCTTCATGTCTCTCAGAAGACTACGGGAGAGTGAAAGCGGCATGTTGTGAAGTGCCTGGCACATGGTCATAGGCAGTTTCTGTGGCCATCACCTGCCATGCCTCGGCTTCCCTGAGCAGGGGGGGGGCAAGAGGTGCCAGGGTGTTATCTGGGTAGCCGGCTGCAGGCCCCGCCTCACCTGCGCAGTGGGGAAGGCCCCTCCCCTGAGCCCTTTCCCTCTGGCCACAGACGCTGCAGAACGAGATTCTGGGCCACGCCCCGAGGGTCGAGGATGTGCTGCAGAGAGGGCAGCAGCTGGTGGCAGAGGCAGAGATCGACTGCCAGGACATCGAGGAGCGCCTGGGCCACCTGCAGCGTTCGTGGGACACGCTGAGGGAGGCAGCGGCTGGACGGCTGCAGCGCCTACGGGACGCCAGCGAGGCACAGCAGTACTACCTGGATGCGGGGGACGCCGAAGCTTGGATCAGCGAGCAGGAGCTCTACGTCATCTCAGATGAGACCCCCAAGGTTGGCTCGGGCCAGGCATGCCAGGCTGGGTGCCAAGGCTAAGGGGAAGAGCTGGGGGGCAGGCAGGCAGCGGGGAACCTGGTAAGCCAGGTGTGTGAGGAGTGAGGGCAGGGGGCGGGTGTACGAGGAGCCCTCCTTCTCAGGACGCCCCACCTCTGGAGGAGACCCCTATCACACCATACTACAGCCGGGCACCCTATCTGCCAACTTAGATTTGCTCCAACCCAAGGGCTCTTCACCTTTTTCGTGCCATGGATCCTGTGCTAAAGAACTGTTGTGGGAGGAGGTGAGAGGTCAGGCAGGGGGGCAGTCTCTAAAAGCTGAAGTGATACAGGAAGTTTTCACAGGACAGAAGGTTGGAGCTGGGCCTGGAAGGGTAGATATCAGATAAAAATTGGGGGAGTTGAGAGGAAGGTAGGATGTAGGCATTGCTGGGAACAAGAGTGGCGGGAGGGATCGTGCACGGTTCCCTTGTGGGTGTCCCACAAGCCTTTCTCTCCTCCATCTCGGGCACCGTGGGAGCTGGGCTGTCACCTGGGCCAGGCCAAGCTCGCCAAGCTCAGGCTGATGGTCCCTTGCTTCCTAGGATGAAGAGAGTGCCATCGTGATGCTGAAGCGGCATTTGCGGCAGCAGCGTGCCGTGGAGGAGTATGGGAAGAACATCAAGCAACTGGCCGGCCGGGCACAGAGCCTGCTGTCTGCAGGCCACCCCGAAGGGTGCGTGCACCAGCTGGGGCAGCTTGGCCAGGTCAGGGGAGTCAGGCCAGGGGCCCCACCGACCAGGATCCCTGCAGGGCCAAGTGGGAAAACAGGAACAGTGTTCCCCAAAACTGTGGCTTCGAGAAAACTGCTTTCCGACACTGCTAATTGGCCCAATACCATTTCATGCCTTGGTTTTGTGTCGCTTCAAACAGGGCTGAATAAGGTCTGGTTTGCAAAAAGATCAGGAAATGGAATAGCAAAACTACCTTCTGGGTGAACCTAGAGCTCCAAATCTTTTGAAGAATTAGATTATGCTAAGAGACACTGAAGACTAACTTTGTTTTTTTGTTTTTTGTCTGTTTATGGTACCAAAAGTACTTTAGGATCTCACAGTATCTCAACAAAACCATTACATATGAGTGAAAGTAGAAAACCATCTCAACTGGCCAGTTGTGTGGGTTCTGCATTTAAATGGGAACCCACTGGGCCAGACACCTCAGGCTGCCCCCAGTCATGGCCCTGTCCTCAGCTGCCTTTAGGGCATCCACAGCTATGGGTCCTCAACAGCCACCCCAGCATTCCCCAAGGAGCCCCAAGGATGGAGCCCCTGGTACTGCCCGTCTCTCCCTGAAGAGCTAAGCAGGGCCTGCTGCTACCGGAGCCCCACAGACAGCCTGCCCCATCAGCCTCCTGTGAAGGATGCATTTGCTCTCTGGGCCTCCCAGAGTAAGGGGTAGTGGCAGGAAGCAAGGGGGTCACCTTTCTATCATCCCCTGAAGCATCGTGGTCTAAGGGATGGTTCTTTCTCTCCCTAACCCTTCCCCGGAAGTCACTGCCACTTCTCCTAAGCCGTCCTTCCCTCACCTGCCCCTGTCGCAGGGCTGGGAGGAGTAGGTGAGCTCCCCTGATCTGGGTTCTCAATCACTGTCTCTGAGCACTGTCTTGTTTTGAATTCCAGGGAACAGATCATCAGACTTCAGGGGCAAGTGGACAAGCAGTATGCGGGGCTCAAGGACATGGCGGAAGAACGCAAGCGGAAGCTGGAGAACATGTACCACCTGTTCCAGCTGAAGAGGGAGGCTGATGACTTGGAGCAGTGGATTGCAGAAAAGGAACTGGTGGCCTCGTCCCCAGAAATGGGGCAAGACTTTGACCACGTTACTGTGAGTCCAGCGACCGCTTTCTTTGTCTTTCTCTAATGCAGTAGACGCAGGCAGGAACTGCCATTCTAGACACACATGCACCCCTGCCAGTTGCAAAGTGCTGTACAGGTGCAGCGGCGGGCGCTCAGGCCGCCCGGGAGAAGGTGTGAGAGCACGGCTTCAGGGGGTGGGAGCTGTCTCCTGGGGAAGACGGCCGCTAGTGTGATGACGCCACCCACCCCTGACCCCCCAGTAACCAACTTTCTCTCTGCCCTCTGTCCAGCTGCTCCGGGACAAGTTCCGGGACTTTGCCCGGGAGACCGGAGCGATTGGGCAAGAGCGGGTGGACAGCGTGAATGCCATCATCGAGCAGCTGATTGACGCGGGCCATGGAGAGGCAGCCACCATCGCCGAGTGGAAAGACGGGCTGAACGAGATGTGGGCAGACCTGCTGGAGCTCATCGACACACGCATGCAGCTGCTGGCCGCCTCCTACGACCTGCACCGCTACTTCTACACGGGCGTGGAGATCCTGGGCCTCATCGAGGAGAAGCACCGCGAGCTGCCTGAGGATGTGGGGCTGGATGCCAGCACCGCCGAGTCCTTCCACCGGGTGCACACGGCCTTCGAAAGGGAGCTCCACCAGCTGGGCGTGCAGGTGCCTCTGTCCCTTTCTGTCCTCCCACAGGCTCCAGGGACCTACCTGCCTTCCACATCTTCCCCACAAACCCCCCACCCCGCCTCCTCGCCCCAGGGAGCTCCTAAGTGTCAGGTTTTCTCCTGGTTCCTACACAGGAAACCTTGAGAACAGACACCAGGAGATTTCACCTCCTCAGAGAGGCAAGAACTCAGAACAGGAAGGCAGGGAGCAGTGACTTTCAGACATCTTTAGCTTCTAGTTCTTTAAACAGATTTGTCACAAAAACCCAAGGCATAATATACCTTAAAATGTAATTTCTCTGGTTATACAAAGTATTACAATGTTACTAGCAAACACATAGGTAAAGTAACACTTTTCTAGCACCTGTACTGTTCTAAACAATGTATGCAGTCACCGAACCCTCAGAGCCACCCTCTGAGGAGGGTACTAATGTCGTCTTCATTTCATAGATGAGGAAAACTAGGCATACAGAGGGTAAGTAAGGTGCCCAGGAACAAGCAGATAAGCGTGGAGCCAGGGTGCAGATCCTGGCAGTCTGGCCATAGATCCTGGGTCCTCACCCATGGGGCTACTCAGCCTTTCCACATGGGAGCTGGAGGGCCCCAAGATCTGCTTAGATCCCCCCTCCCACCACTGGGGTGCCCCCTGACGCACCTCCACAGATCCATAGGGTTCCCGAGTTCAGTGTGATAGAGAGGGAGGGGGTGAGGGTCCCCAGCTGCCGGTGGCTTGCCCGGCTTCCCGTGGAGCAGGAGAGATGGGCTGGTTGTGCAAGTCTTGCACCAGCCAAGCGAGGTTCAGGGCCCCTTATTTACCCAGAAGAGGACATCCTAGGGATTTGTCCTCCAACTGGAGGTGGGGCCTGGCATGTGGCTCTTGTGCCTTGGGGACACTGGAGCCCCTGAGGCAGGTACAGTCCCACTGAGGTCTCAAAGATGAGGCTTCATTGCCCTGGGGCCGGCCTCAAACACGGGTCTGGTGCAGTCCCTTCCTTGAAGAGGCAGCATGCAGGGTGGTTAAGAACAGGGACTCAGGAGCACCCGTCCAATCCCAGCTGCCCCCGCCACTGGTCTGAGTGGCCTCAGGCCTATCACTTAGCCCCCTGTGCCTCAGTCTCTTCATCTCCAAAACAAGGATCATAATAGTGCCTTTTTTATGGGGTTGTTGTAAAGATGAAGAGAATAATGAATATAAAGTGTTTAGAAGAGTGCCTGGTACATAGTTACTCTTACTATTGTACTTCTGAGATCATCAAAGGGCATAGAATCCTTCTTACTGCCTTTTGATGAGGATCTAAGCCCAAGGGAGTGGGGCACCTTGGGTCAGCAGGCGTGCCAAAGCAAGAAGGCGTCTCCTCCAGCACCCAGCAGGAGCTGCCTTCCAGCCATGCGCTGGGGGGGAAGGCCAGGAGGAGGCAGATGCCCTCGCCTGTCCTAGGCCCCAGAGGCATCTGTCTAGGGAACAACATCCAGTTTTGCCTGATCACAGGTGCAGCAGTTCCAGGATGTGGCCACCCGCCTGCAGATGGCATATGTTGGGGAGAGGGCAGATGCCATCCAGAATAAGGAGCAGGAGGTGTCTGTCGCGTGGCAGGCGCTGCTCGATGCCTGCGCTGGGCGCCGCACCCAGCTAGTGGACACGGCAGACAAATTCCGCTTCTTCAGCATGGTCCGAGACCTCCTCTCCTGGATGGAGAGCATCATCCGGCAGATTGAGACCCAGGAGAAGCCCAGGTGAGGAGTGGCGTCCTCGAGGCAGCCCCACTTCTTGGCCATTTAGTCCCAGAAGCTGACAGACAAGGGCGTTGCACTGGGGCTCCTCCCCGGAGAGACTGTGAATGCACAGAGTCCCTGGGGGGGCACCTGAGCGCTGGGTCCAGGGAGAAACTGAGTGGTTCGGCTTCTGCTGGAAGGACCGACCATTTCAGAGTAAAGAGCATCCTGTGTGTGGCAAGAAAGACACCTGTCAGTGAGGTTCTACAGTGAGGCAGTGACCATGGTTGTCAGTGAAATTATGTGGTTCACTTTTTACTCTTCCCCCAGCGCTGGGATGGCGGGGGTGGGCCCACTCCCCTAAAGTTCAGGAAGGAGCTTGTGACCCACGGGGGTGGGGGCAGGCACATGGGCCGTGAGAGCCTCAGCTGGCCGGGATCAGGGCTTTCTACACACTTTGTGTCACGTTAGCAATTATTGCTGGCCCATCTCTGTCCCTCTGCCCCTAGGGTACTTGTTTTGACGTTCAAGCTTTTATATTTATCTTTATTGAGATATAACTCACATACCAGATCATTCCATTTTTACAGTATACCGTTCAATGGTTTTTCTTGTATTCACCATTGTACAACCATCACAATACAAGCTTAGAAGATTTCCATCACCCTGAAAAGAAACCCTGTACCTCTTAGCAGTCATGGCTCCCCATTCCTCCCTTTCCCCAGCCCCTGGCAGACACTAACCTCTTTTCTGTCTCTCTAGACTTTTCATATGAATAAAATTATATATGGGGTCTTTCTTGACTGGCTTCTTCACTTAGCCTGTTTTCAAGATTCATTCGTATTATAGCATGTATCAGTACTTCATTCCTTTTTATTGCCAAATACATTCCCAGGCTTCTTTAGGGGGGAGGAGTCCCTGCACCCCCACCCATGCCCCACTGACCAATGGAAGATACTAGGACACCAGTGTCCCTGCTGGAGCCAGGCTGGCAGAGGAAAGAGTGGACTCAGACTCCCAGGCAGGTGGAGAGCTCTGCCTCTGATCGGGACTCGGCATCAGACAAGCCAGTCACCAAGCGTTCCCTTCCTCTCTACACGCCCTCCCCCACCCCTGTCCTTCTGCCCCCCAGAGACGTCTCCTCGGTGGAACTGCTCATGAAATATCATCAGGGCATCAGGGCAGAGATCGAAACCCGGAGCAAAAACTACAACGCCTGCCTGGAGCTCGGCCAGTCCCTGATGCAGCGAGAGCACCAGGCCTCTGAGGAGGTGAGACGGACAGCGGGACAGAAACAGCCTTCTCCCTGTCCTTGTCCACACTCTTGCAGGGCCAGGCAGCTCCCCAGGAGGGATTTTCCCAGGAGGCTCACCTTTCTTGCCGCCTTGGAGCATTGGTGATTAAAGCCCCACCAAGGGGCTGGCTGCTCAGTAGGAATGTGTGTGTACACTGTGCGGTTGGTGACACCCAACTCCTAGGTGAGGCACATGTGCCTCAGAGAGGTTAAGTACCTTAGCCAAGGCTGCACAGCTGGAAAGTGGTAGGGCAAAAACTTGAAGCCAGGTCCGTGGGACCAAGCTCAGCATTCTTTGCAGGACCTCTTTGCACGCTGCCTCACACAGCGGGGAGGGTTACCAAAGCCTGAGCTGTTCTCTTTTCCTCCCTGCAGATCAGTGAGAAACTGCGGCAGGTGATATCCAGGAAGAAGGAGATGAACGAGAAGTGGGAGGCCCGCTGGGAGCAGCTCCGCATGTGTGAGTGCAGCCTGGGAGCCAGGGAACCTGGAGGGCCAGGGCCAGGCCCCTGCTGGTGTGGGGGCAGGGAGGGCTGATGTCACACAGCTGATGTCACACAGCGATCCATTTCCACCACTGCCTAGAGAAGCACCCTCACGGCTCCAGGGCCAAAGGCCTCAGGGGTCCCCACAGAAGACCTACATGGACATGCTGCTGGAAGCCCCCCTCTAACCAGCCAGTACCCCACTCTCTGCTGTCCTCTGGCCCTCTGCCCCCCCACCTCGTGCCAGGCTGGGGTCCCTATGGAGTGCGGCCTGGGCAGCGGTCAGGGTAAGGCTGGAGTGCATCCCAGATGTTTGATCTGAGGCATGTCTGGCACAGAATGAGCTCTGTCCTCCTCAGCGGGTGATTAGGGAGGTGGAGCAATCCCACTACTCGGTGGGCGCTACCAGCTGAGAAGACCTGGACTGGTCCCATGGCTGCTTGTGCACAATTCTGTGAGATAGCCAAAGGCTGGGAAGAGAGTGTTCAGGGCAGAAGACAGCTCCTCAAAAGGAGACGTCTGAACTACCTGTTGTTTTTAAAATGGAGTTTCTTCTAATTAACGTTTTCTTAAAATACCAGTATCGATGGAGATGACGTAGGGGCCCAGTGTGGGGAAGGAGTGGCCTCGGGCAGCAGGCCACCGACGAGCAGTGTCCACACAGTTCAGTGACACCTGGGCGGGCCCCCTCCCTGTCCACCTGCCCCCTGTCGGTGGGCTGAGCGGCCCTGAGGTCCCAGCAGGAGCGGACCCCTGGGTGCTGACAGACCCCTCGGCCTTGTGGGGGGGCCTGTCTCTTGTTCTCCATGGCAGTGCTGGAAGTATGCCAGTTCTCTCGAGATGCCTCCGTGGCTGAAGCGTGGCTGATCGCCCAGGAGCCCTACCTGGCCAGCCGGGACTTTGGACACACGGTGGACAGTGTGGAGAAGCTCATCAAGAGGCATGAGGCTTTTGAGAAATCCACAGCCACCTGGGCGGAGCGCTTTGCTGCACTGGAGAAACCCACCACGGTGAGCAGAAGGCGGGGCGGTGGGCGGCCACGCCTTGGGAGGGGGGTACCTCAAGTCAGGAACTCTTAGCCAGTTATTAGGGACCTATGAGAGGCTTGGCAAGGGGGGAGAGTGGGGAGGAAGTTCGGGTGGTAGAAAGTACTGACTTTTGAACCAGGAGACAAAAAAGGATAATTCCAAAAGGAACACACACCAGGGTATGTTGGGTACAGGGCGCCACCTTTAGAGAAAGGTATCTGAGAGCAAGCGCACCTCCATGGCTGCTCTGACCCCCTTCGCCTTTTCCTGCCCCTAGCTTGAGCTAAAAGAACGCCAAACCCCAGACAGACCTGAGGAGGAGACTGGGTAAGTGTGGGGAGGGCCGGCGGTGGGCTGAGCTGGAGCACTCAGCCAAGGGGGATGAGTGGGGAGGAGGGAGGATACTTTTTATCAGAAACAGCCCCTGATATTGTAACCATGTGACCTCTCACATCATGGCCACGGGTTGGAGCAATTTGGAGTGTCTGGAGCTTGCAGGCCGAGAGGAGCTTGTGTTAATCCCAAATCACGGTCAGGTAGAACCCGGCAGAGAGCAGCGGCTGCTGCAGAGTCACCTCCCCTATTCTGGGAGCCACCTGACCGCATGCCCCAGCGGCCATTCTGTGTGGCACTGTGTCTGTTTCTGAAGCATCTGCCTTCACTGGAAAGTGAAGGCATATTAAGCAGCGCCTTGCTAAGTGCCTGCTGGGCTGCAGCAAGACCTGGACGGGAAGATACTTGGCCTGTGCTCCCTGGACGGGGATGGGAGAGCCAGGCCTTGGGGTAGGCACTAGCCTCAGAGGAGTGCTTGTTTCTAAAGAGGGGCTGTGTCTTCCGTAGGCCTCAAGAGGAGGAAGGCGAGACAGCAGGGGAGGGTCCCCGAGCTCCCCACCGAGCAGCCACCGAGAGAACGTCCCCGGTCAGTTTCCTGTCCCACTTGTCTAGTTCCTGGGAGTCGTTGCTGCCAGAACCAGCTCATCCCTACTAGGCTCGGTAGGGGCGGAAGGCGAGGACAGGCACACGCCGCCCCACCCCCCGAGACCCCCAACTTCAGATCAGTCTGCAGTTTTCACTTAGGTTTTCTTAATTCCTAGACTAACTCCCCTCCTCCCTTCAACCCAGAAGAAACTGACATACCAGCCCATTGACATTACTCTATTAGTTTGGTTTGATCTAGTCTAATAAATTTTCTTGTATAAGTACATCACCATCTACACATCAGAGAAACAGTTTATACAGAGATTATTCATTTTTATACACCGTCTTTTTCCCCATTTTCCCCTCTCACTCCATCCTTAACAGTATCCCCTACACACACACACACACACACACAAACGCACGCACGCACGCACACACACGCACGCACACACACACACACACACACTCACACACACACACTCACACACACACACTCTGCCCAGTCTTGCCTACCACAGCCACAGGTCTTTGGGACGCCCACCCCTCTGGCTGATTGCTGCCTCTTAAGCAGAGTCCCCTCCCCTTTGCACCTTCCCGGCCTGATGCCGATGGGTCAGCGAGTTTGGATGTGGAAGTGCTTCTGAGGCAAGAACAGGCTTGAAGGAGCCCTGCAGCCGTGCAGGAGAGCCTCGGGGCTTTAGGTGACAGGCCCAGTCCCCCACCTTGTAGAAAAGGAGGGTGTGTGGCTGAGGAGGGGTTGGGAGGGGGCTAAAACTGACCAGCTGCCAGTGGCCTGGCCGTATGGCTTTAGGACCTTGCCTGGAAGAGGTCCCTTAGCTAAAGGGACTCAGGGGGGTCTGTGCAGGGGGCCTGGGAGGCTGTAACCCAGGTTTGGGGGAAATGCCCTGGGGAGTGGCCTACTGAGAAGAAAGCAGAAATTCGGCATGTGCCTTGCATGGCTTCACCACTGCAATTATTCCACCTCTCCAGGTGCCCAGGTGAGCTTGCCTGAACCTTTGGGGGTTTAGGGAAATTGATATTCTAGGTTAGAATTTCTGGTACACCAACCACCCCAGAAAAAATGCACATACAGTGAGCATTTCCTGTACAGAATCCCTATCAGGTCCATACTTCAGCCCTTCCTACACTTCTTCTGTGAGTCTCAGTCTCTCTCTC